>NC_083351.1:170044932-170362789 GCF_030254825.1 Meriones unguiculatus
TTAACAAACAATAGGACATCATAGTATAATAAAGTTATGTGGATGTACTACTTATGGAAATATATTTAAAGAAATAAGCGCATGCTACCCCTCCTCAGGGGAAGAGAGGAGAGAAGAGTGAATCCACAGCACCTCACAGAACAGAGAGGGATGGATTTCAGAATTCGTGTGAGGAGAAAAGTCTAAAAGTTGCAGAGTTGGAGATATCAATTTAGCTTTTTTTTTTGTTTTTTTGTTTTGTTTTGTTTTTTTACTGACTTATGATTCATCTTGTACAATATCATGTGTGAGATGGCTGTTTGCTGGCCACACGTATTTTGTAAATAAAGATTTATCGAATACAGCTGTGCCCATTCATTTCATGGCTACCTCTGTGCCATACCAGCAGCAGAATGGCCAGCCGGGCTCTAAACATTAAAGATGTTTGTGGAGCCAAAACAGAAAGAAAAAAAATACAAGTTTGAGCATCAGAAAGGTGAGACAGGGTATTTTTCAAGAATTTTACAATTGCTATTACAAGACAAATTAGACATCAGAAGAGGGAGAAAACAGGCCACAGGACAGGAGCCTACAACAGAAGGCCTCTGAAAGACTCTACCCAGCAGGGTATCAAAACATATGCCGAGATTCATAGCCAAACTTTGGGCAGAGTGCAGGGAATTTTATAAAAGTAGAGGGAAATAGAAGTTCTGGAAGGAACAGGAGCTCCACAAAAAGAGCAACAGAACCAAAAAATCTGGGTATAGGGTGTTTTCTGAGACTGATACTCCAGCCAAGGACCATGCATGGAGATAACCTAGAACCCCTGCTCAGATGTGGCCCATGGCAGCTCAGTGTCCAAGAGGGTTCCCCAATAATAGGAACAGGGACTGTCTCTGACATGAACTCAGTGACTGGCTCTTTGATCACCTCCCTCTGAGCAGGGAGCAGCCTTAACTATCCACAGAGGAAGACAATGCAGCCAGTCCTAATGAGACTTGATAGGCTAGGATCAGATAGACGGGAAGGAGGACCTCCCCTATCATTGGACCTGGCAAGGGGCATGGGAGGAGATGAGGGAGCAAGGGTGGGATTGGGAGGGAATGGGGGAGGGGGCTACAGCTGAGATACAAAGTGAATAAACTGTAATTAATAAATATAAAAAATTTAAAAAAAGAAAAACTGAATTGCTAAAATATGAAACGCTCCTATGAACAATAAAAAAACAAACAAACAAAAAAACAAACAAGAAGACAAATTAGAAAGGACAGATAGAGTTCTTCTGGATCCATCGCAACAGCTTTTAAAATAGACAAAATCCCATATTGTTTCTATTTAGGAAAGTATAAAACTCCGATTGATTAAAAACTAAAATTTTAACAGTAAAACCAAAACAATGACTTTTTTATGTACAGGGGAGGCAAAGATATTTTTCTATGTCTCAGAAAATGCCCTGGTGAGCTCTGCATGCCCAAGCTGCCAATGAGAAGGCTGGAATCAGCAGGTGGGAACTTCCTACTGGGAGGAATCTGGAAGATCTTGCCAGTAAGTAACCAAATTCAAGCCACAGGGCTCAACAGGAAGAGAAAATATATTTGGTTTTAGAATTGGGTTTAAAAATGAGAACTGGGTAAATGTACCACAATTTCTGTATCCATTCCCCAGTTGAGGGTATATCTGGGTTGTTTCCAGATTCTGGCTATTACAAATAAAGCTGCTACAAACATGGTTGAGCAAATGTACTTATTGTGTACTTGAGCCTCTTTTGGATATATACCTAGGAGTGGTATAGCCGGATCTTGAGGAAGCACTATTCCTAATTATCTGAGAAAGCGCCAGATTGACTTCCAAAGTGGTTGTACAAGTTTACATTCCCACCAGCAATGGAGGAGGGTTCCTCTTTCTCCACATCCTCTCCAGCATGTGTTGTCACTTGAGTTTTTTATCTTGGCCATTCTGATGGGTATAAGATGAAATCTCAGGGTTGTTTTGATTTGCATTTCCCTGATGACTAAGAATATTGAACATTTCTTTAAGTGTTTCTTTGCCATTCAGTATTCTTCTATTGAGAATTCTGTTTAGCTCTGTACCCCATTTTTTAATTGGATTACTTGATTTGTTGCTGTTTAACTTCTTGAATTCTTTATATATTAGCCCTGGATATTAGCCCTCAGTCAGATATAGGGTTGGTGAAGACTCTTTCTCAATTTGTAGGCTGTTGTTTTGTTCTGAGAGTGTCCTTTGCTTTACAGAAGCTTTTCAGTTTCATGAGGTCCCGTTTATTGATTGTTGATTTTAGAGCCTGTGCTGTTGGTCTTCTGTTTAGGAAGTTGTCTCCTGTGCCAGTGAGTTCAAGGCTCTTCTCCATTTTTTTCTTCTAAGAGGTTTAGTGTGGTATTTCTACAAAATGGAATACTATTAAGCAATTAAAAACAAGGAAATCATGAAATTTGCAGGCTAATGGTGGGAACTAGAAAAGATCATCCTGAGTGAGGTATTCCAGAAGCAGAAAGACACCACATGGTATATACTCACTTATAAGTGGATATTAGACATATAATATGGGATAAACATACTAAAATCTGTACACCTAAAGAAGCTGAGCAAGAAGGAGGAACCAGGATAAGATTATCAGTCCTCACTCAGAAAGGCAAATGGGATGGACATTGGAAGAGGGAGAAAAAAGGCAACAGGACAAGAGCCTACCACAGAAGACTCTACCCAGAAAGGTATCAAAGCAGATGTTGAGACTCATAGTCAACTTTGGGTAGAGTGCACGGAATCTTATGAAAGAAGGGGGAGGTAGGAAGACCTGGAGGGGACAGCAACTTCACTAGGAGAGCAACAGATCAAAATAAATAAATAAATAAATAAATAAATAAATAAATAAATAAATAAAATAAAAATAAAACTGAACAAATGGGGTATTTTCTGAGACTGATACTCCAACCAAGGACCATGCATGACCATGCTCCAACCTAGAACCCCTGCTCAGATGCAGCCCATGGCAGCTCAGTGTCCAAGTGGGGAGCAGGAGCTGTCTCTGACATGAACTCAGTGGCTGACTCCCTGATCTCCTCCCTCTGAGCGGGGAGCAGCCTTACCAAGCCACAGAGGAAGACAATGCAGCCAGTTCTGATGAGACCTGATAGGCTAGGGTCAGAGGGAAGGGAAAGAGGGCCTCCAGTGGGCTTGGGGAGGGGCATGGGAGAAGATGGGGGAGTGAAGGTGGGATTGGGAGGGGCGAAGGGAGGGGGCTACACCTTGGATACAAAGTGAATAAACTGTAATGTATTAAAAATAAATATATTTTAAAAAATCATTTAATTTCTAGTTGTTTTTTTTTTAAATGAGAGCTGGGTGAAAACAAAGGGAAACAGAATGTGTCTCCTCGAAGCAAGATAGTAAAGGGCTCAGTGAAGTCTGGTGGATCATCTGGAAAGATCAGGACTCAAGCTCAAACTTCCAGGAGAAGAATTTCATCATGTTGAACTTTTTAAATCAGGGGGTCATCCTAGATTATGTCTTAAGTCCCAAGAAATGCTCAGGTCACTGAAAACTATAGCAGACAGACCCCAGCCCAAGTAGCGAAAAGATTTCCTAGAAATGATGGGCCTGGAAGAGACCTCAAGAGGTGGTCCTCCGTGGAAGTGCAGCCCCTTTTTACAGAGTCACTGGGGCAAAGATAAGATTCAGAATCAGAAAGTTCCGCTTTCTAAGGCTCTTTGGGGATGCCTCTATTCCACGAACTTATAATAATGTTTATATTTATTATATCCCAGCTCTTCTCTCCAAAAGGATTTTTGTTCTCATTAAGCTTAATTAGACAAAGACAGAAAATGACTTGTAATTCATAAAAAATTAGTCAATATTTTGATTGATAATCTAGCAAACTGTTAAGGAGCAATTATTCAGTGCAAGTTCAATCAACAATCTTCTGTTTTTGAATTTGACCTTGCAAATTTGCACTTTAAAGCCATTCATTAATGATTTTCTTTCTGTGCCACAAATATGGGATGGAAACCAAGGGAGCTGAGTACGCATAAACACCAATATACAAAGAACACTGCCACATACCTTGAGGTGGCTTTAAACTCTGAATTCTGGTCTTCCAGTTAATGCTTGTTTTTGTTCAAACATGACATTGTACAAGAGGAATCATGAGGCAGTCAGAAGAATAACTTAAGTTGATAACTCCATTGTTTATCAGCTCCTTGACTTCTATCAGGATGGCTTCCCACCCTGAACTGACAGTCAAAACAGAGGAACCTCACATAGAGTTTCAACTGGCATTCATGTCAGATGGTGACAAAATTCAGTACCAAACTCCTGAGATCACACACACAATTTTTCTTTTCTCTGAAGCTGACTTAAGACATGCATCATCCATTTCAACTGCTTTTTTGTCTTACAGGATTCATGTCAAAGATAAAGGGCTTCCACAAGGGCTGAATTTACATACAGTAAATTCTAAAGGCGAGGATAATGGCAGCCCAACCCAAGGAGTCACACAAGCATGAAAGCCTTGCTGTCTACCTAGACACCAAACCAAGAACCCACATAGTAACCTCACTTGGAAAAGGAAGTCACCTCATTTTCCGTGATCCTTACCGCACACCCTCCCCCAGCAAACACAGTATTGGAGCCAGGAGCCCCCTTGTGCATATTTGTACTGTTCTAGGGAGTTAGAAACGGCTGTTTTGTAGGAAACAGGCAGTGGTGTGCTCTTTCCCCATTTATTTATTTATTTATTTAAGCACTTTACAGCTTGATCTCAGCCCCCTCCCCCCTCTGGTCCCAGTCCCACCCTCATGTCTCCTTCCTTCCATCCCCTCTCCCCTTCTTCTCAGAGAAAAGGAGGCCACCCCCAGGGGTACCAACCCATGAGGGCATGTCAGTTCTCAGCAGGAC
Organism: Meriones unguiculatus; assembly: GCF_030254825.1. Lineage (NCBI taxonomy): Eukaryota > Metazoa > Chordata > Mammalia > Rodentia > Muridae > Meriones > Meriones unguiculatus. The sequence goes on from NC_083351.1 coordinate 170,049,823, forward strand.
TAAGCATATCCTCTCCCACTGAGACCAAACAAGGCAGTCCAGCTAGGGGAAAGGAATCCAGAAGAGGGAAGGTCAGAGACAACCCCTACTCCCAAAATTGTTAGGGAGCCCACATGAGGTCCAAGCTGCACATCTGCTACATATGTGTAGGGGGTCTAGGTCCAATCCATGTGTGCTTTTGGTTGTTGGTTCAGTCTCTATGAGCCCCCGTGGGCCCAGGTTAGTTGACTGTGTAGGTCTTCTTGTGGTGTCCTTTTAAGACCTTCTGGTTTAATAAGAACGTTAAGTCAGAGAAAACATACATGGGAGTACAAAACTACATTTTCAAAGAGATGTTTTAAAATAGTCATAACCACACCCTGGCTGTAAGTTATAAGCCATTCTGTGACTGTCTACACTTAACATTTTCTATTCTACTCAAAGAAAAGTTTAGGTTTATTTTTGCTGTGTTTGTCCTCCTCCTGTCCTTCTTCCTCTCATCCTATGTTTGCTTATTTACTGACATTAGATATCTCGTTGTGTCTGCATGTGATCTGTCTGCATGTACACATGCAAATTAATCATGTCTCCTGCCTTACAGCTCTAGAACAGGTATCAGAAAAACAAAGCCTTCCTTTCCTTTTATTCGTTCCTTGACTTTTATTTAATATTACTAGTAATAGTTGTAGTAGTAGTATTACCATTACTAATACTATTAATGTGTGTGTGTAGGGTAGCAGGATATTGGTGAGGGCACACCTGCCACAGCCTGCATGTTGAGGTGAGGACAACATTGTGGAGTCAGTTCACTTCTTCCACCTGTACACGGGTTCCAGGGCTTGAACTCAGGTCTCTAGGAGTGAGGGCAAGCACCTTTAGACAGCCGGTAATCTCATTGGCCCTATGTCTTGAGTCTTCATATTCTGTTAGGATTAAGTGTTTCTTTTGTCTTTCCTCTCTTGGGGGCTCTGTTTTGAGGAGCTTTTTGTATAAATGATGCTGTCTTGTTCTTCAGATCAGTGCTATTAATCTTTCTTGGGATCAGTATCTAAACACTTCTGTTCTCTCCTCAGAGAGGTCAGCATTTGCCACTATGTGACTTTTTATTGGTGGAAGATCCAGAGAGAAATGCTCAGGCCACAGAGCGAGGAAATGACTCCTGGGGATGTAAGATGAGCATAAGCCTTATGACCCGTTCTCTCCAAGATGTGTGTATGTGCATGTGTGTTGTGTGTGTGTGTATGTTATTTTGCTTTAAAGCACATCTAAAAGTTAGATAATAGTTCCATGCATAAGAGCATTCGCACTGCAAGCCTAAGGACTTGGACATGAATCCCCAACACCCACATAAAAAGCTAGAGGTGGCTGCACATGCTTGTAACCTTGGCATTGGAGAATAGAGAAAGGTAGATACCAAAAGATTTCCAGCCAGACATCCTTGACAAAAATGGTAAACTTCCACTTCAGGAAAAGATGATCTCAAATGCAGAAAGCATTCAAAGTCTTGTTCCGTCTTCCACATGCACCTGCAAGGGCACAATGCACCTGGATACACTCATACATGTGTGCATGACCCTTACATATACCAACACACACAAACACACAACGAAGTGACAGAAATACAGGAACTAAGAAAGGAAAAGAACTTCTGGAAAAACAACCTGATAGTCCATCAAAGCATCAATCAGGCCCCTACTCCTCACCAAGGAGAGACAGCAGCAAACACGCTGCTACACACTGAGGTCAGTGGGTGTGAGGGGAAACACTGGACTCAACAGAAGAAAACTTAAAAGTTGTGAGGTCTGTAGGTTAAAGGTAAAACTATAGCAAGAAAAAAAACATATTGTGACACCTGTGCCCCTAACCCCACAGGTAGGGGGAGAGTCTTCATCTCATCAGGGTAAAAGTGAAGAGAGAATACCAGCAAATTCTAAAGGCAAGGATATTGGTAACCCAAGCCAAGGAGTCACACAAGCACGAAAGCCTTGCCGTCTACCTAGACACCAAACCAGGAACCCGCATGGTAACCTCACTTGGAAAAGGAAGTCACCTCATTTTCCATGATCCTTACCACACACCCTCCCCCAGCAAACACAGTATTGGAGCCAGCAGCCCCCTTGTGCATATTTGTACTCTTCTAGGGAGTTAGCAATGGCTGTAATATTATTGGCTCTAGGACCCCAGGGACTTCCCGCTGCAGTGACTCAGTGGGTAACTGTATCTCCTCATGAGCCAAGCAAGACTCAGGAGTGCAACTAACCACAAACATGCTGCAAGCAGTATATCCTAGAGCGTTGTGGGGTGAAAGGAAGGGATGCCACCCTCATGGGCGCAAAGTGGGAATCCCAAGTTTCTAGGCCTAAAGAATGCCCAGGCATGTGTGGTTGCACAAGCGTGGCAGGAATGAAGGCAGTTACCCACCCAATTTCTGCCACCCCTCGTCCAGGGCTAGGCGTGGATGTCTGCCATTATTCAGGTGGGGAAAGGACTCTATAATTGCTGTCCCTCCACTAAAGGAGCACGAAAGGGTTGTCTCAGGCACTTCTCCAACTTCACTAGTCCAGGGCAAACTTTCTAAAACTACACTAACGAAACCTGTCTCACAATCTAAGGACATAATAATGAGACCTACTTACCTAATCTCAAATTCTTGTGCTTCATTAACAGTGTCATGTAAGGCTCACTCCATAAAAAAAAAAAAAAAAAAATTCTTTTTAAAAACTGTGTTACAGTTGTGTGTGTGCATGAGTGTGTGTACATGCATGAATGTGTATGTAAATCTCTGTGTCTGTGTATGTATAAATGTATAGGTGCGCGTGTGTGCACATGCCACACATCTGTGTGGAAGTCAGAGGACAGCCTTTGGGAGTCTGTTCTCTTCTTCTGCCCTGTGGGTCAAGGACATTACACTGAGGTTCTCAGACTTTGAAGCAGGCATCACTACCCAATGAGCCATTTCCCTTAAATGCAATTAGAAATAAGGAGGCATTATAACTGATACAACAAAAATTTAAGGAACAATTATGAATTATTTTTGGATGACTATATGCTAAAATATAGAAAACATGGACAATTTTGTGAAAAACTAGCAAACCAAAATAGAGCCAAGGTTACACATAGAGCATTTTTAGTATTTTTTATTATTATTAGACAAATACCAAACACTGAAATCAAATCAGTAGTAAAAATTTCCATAGCTAAAGAATCAATAAAAACTGAAGAAATACAGAAATGTGGTACATTTACACAACAGAATACTCTTCAGCAACTCAAAACAAGGAAATCATGCAATTTGCAGGCAAATGGTGGGATCTAGAAAAGATCATCCTGAGTGAGGTATCCCAGAAGCAGAACGACACACACAGTATATACTCACTTATAAGTAGATATTAGACCTATATGATATGATAAACATACTAAAACTATACACCTAAAGAAGATAAACAAGAAGAGGTTCCAGGGTAAGATGATCAATCCTCACTTAGAAAGACAGATGGAATGGACATTGGAAGTAGAAGAAAACAAGTAACAGGGCAGGAGCCTACAACAGAGGTCCTCTGAAAGACTCTACCCAGCAGTGTATCAAAGCTGATGCTGAGACTCATAACCAAACCTTTGGCAGAGTGCAGGGAATCATATGAAAGAAGGGGGAGTTAGTAAGACCTGGAGAGGACAAAAGTGCCACAAGGACCAAATATATCTGGGCACAGGGGTCTTTTCTGAGACTGTTTCTCCAACCAGGGACCATGTATGGATGTAACCTAGAATCCCCACTCAGACGTAGCCCATGGAAGCTCAACATCCAAGGGGGTTTCCCTATTAAGGGGAACAAGGTCTGTCTCTGACATAACTCAGTGACTGGCTCTTTGACTCTCCCCCCCTCTCCCGCACGCGCCTGAGGGAGGAGTAGCCTTGCTAGGCTACAGAGGAGGACATTGCAGTCAGTCCTGAAAAGACCTGATAAGCAAGGATCAAATGGAAGGGGGGAGGACCTCCCCTACCAGAGGACTTAGAGGGGCAGGGAGGAGATGGGGGAGGAAGGGTGGGATTGGGAGGGAATGAAGAAGGGGGCTATGGCTGGGATACAAAGTAAATAACCTGTGATTAATATAAAAAATAAAAATTATTTTAAACACTGAAGAAGAAGAAGGAGGAGGAGCTTCAACGCAGACAAATGACTCATTGCAATAAACATTTGCAAGTAAAGCTGTTTGGGCAAAAGGGTATACTGAGTGACACACCACAGCTTTCACAGCCAGATGCCTTTTGTTTGTTTGTGGGGGAACGTCACAAGGCCAGAGGGTAGAAATGGAAGGACGAGTAGATGACTGTGATTAGGAAACATGATGTGAAATTCACAAAGAATCAATAAAAAGTAAAATAATTTTTTTAAAATATGTCTCCAGGCAAAGGGAAGCCCAGGACTGAACAACTTCACTGATGATTTTACCAACAAAGATTATATCCCACAGTTCCAAAACTATTTTATAGAATTAAAAAGAGGTGAATTCTCATTTTAAAAGACCACTGTTTGCTGTTATCAGAGCCTGACAGGGATATTATCATTAAAAAATGAATATTGAGGGGGCTGGAGAGATGGCTCAGAGGTTAAGAGCACTGGCTGCTCTTCCAAAGGTCCTGAGTTCAATTCCCAGCAACCACATATTGGCTCATAACCATCCATAATAAGATCTACTGCCCTTTTCTGGCTTGTAGGCACACATGTAGGCAGAATACTGTATACATAATAAATAAATAAAGGGGGGGCGGAGCCAAGATGGCGACTAGCGCACACAGTTTCTGAGCAGTGGGATACCTGATCTTCTGAGTTGGTGAATGGAAGGACCCCTAACCCAGGAAAACTACGGTGAGGCTTTCTGAACAACAGGGAACATCGCAGGAGGTGAAAACTTTGGTCTCTGGTCACCCGGGGACTTGTTTGGGGAAGGAGAGAAATGATCCTTTGTTCTTGCGACACTCCCTTCCCCCAGACCTCCTTCCTCCTTGGCACAGCAGCACAGCGGACTCATCTTTCTCAGCGCAGAACTAACTGCCTGGGGTATACAGCCGCTGAGATGGAGCCCCAAGCACTTTAGCGACAGACAAAAGCCAGCAGTACGTGTCCGGAGTCCCAGATTCCCGCAGCTGCGGCACCATCCTCCCGGGTCGCTAATCTGCTAGACACCATACTAGTTCCACAGGATTGCCATCACTGACGGTACAGCCCGCCCAATCCCACAGTGACAGAGAATATGCTATATACTCACCAAAACCAGGCAGAAACGTCATACAACCTGGACGCACCAGGCGCTGGGCCTCCCAAGCTTGGAGAGCACAACAAAGAGACCCCAGGACTTCCCAGAAAGCATTGGGACTAGCAACCCAGTCTCCAGTTACAGCGGGACGGGACGTGGCAGCAGAGCAGCACTGAACTGGCGGGGCACCACAGCCCTCCAGTTTAAGACTAACCAGGGCCAAACCAGAGAACAGAGAGCCTGGTTACCCCATCCCTGCTGAAGTGACCACCCTGAAATCTCCAGCTACAGCAAGATCTCAGAACCTGGCAGTGACAGCAGCTCAGAACTGGCGGAGCACATCAAAGAAGCAGGGCCAAACCAGAGAGCAGAGAGCCCAGATACCACGATCTCTGCCAAGAGACCTGCCTGTAAGTGAGTGCACCCTTGAGAATCTGCAGTTCCCCAGATCCTGGGTCCTTCTAAATCAGAAGCCAGACATCGAACCCCCCTCCCACCCACATACCCACTTTGGGAAACAGAAGGGCACTAGGGACATTAAAGTTCCTGCCCTGTGGGCCTGATTGAGGAGTTAAGGCAGTTAATGCCAGAAATTCCGCTGCGATCATCATTAGCGCCTGCGACATATATAGTGCAGAGCCCCTCCCACACACTCAAGGGTTCAACATTAGCCATCACTCTGTCCCTCCGGAAACACGTCCACGCACACTTACACACACAGACACGCACACACACACACGCACACACGCTTGCATTTGCCCTGTTTGCGCCTGCGTACTTTCCTCCCACAGGTACAGCTAGTCCTCAGCACACGCTGAGAGTGCTCAGCTTCCTGAAGAACTCTCCAGATACCAGAGAGAGACAGCACCAGTCTCTCTGATCTGCAGAATCCAAAAACAAACAGGGAAGGTTTCAGATAAGCCAATGGCCAGGGGTAGGCGAAAGAACACTTCCAACATAAATCAGGACATCATGACTTCACCAGCAAACCCCAAAATCGATGGATACTCCAATTCAGCAGAAGCACAGGAAAATGATTTTAAAGCCATGCTTGCCCAATTATTTGAGGCTTATAAGGAGGAAATGAACAAGTCTTTCAAAGAGATGGCCAGTCAATTGGAGGCAAAGAAAGAAGAAATAGACAATATCCTTAAAGAAACACAGGCAAACATAGCCAAACAAATAGATACACAAGTAGAGGAAAAATTAGTGGCATATAAGAAGGAAATGAAAAAAGAAATAGAGGCCATCGTAGAGAGACAGGAATCCAAATTCAAACACATGAAAGAAATGGTGCAAGGCATGAAAACAGAATTAGAATCAATAAAGAAAACACAAAATGAGAAAACCCTTGAGCTGGAGAACTTGGAGAAAAGATCAGGAACCACAAAAGTAAGCATCACCAACAGAATACAAGAGATGGAAGAGAGAATCTCTGGAGCTGAAGACACACTTGCAGAAATGGATACTTCTCTCAAAGAAAAAGTAAAATCAGAAAAGTTCCAATCACAAAATATCCAAGAAATCAAGGATGCTATGAAAAGACAAAATCTAAGAATAATAGGAATTCACGAAAAAGAAGACTCCAGACTCCAAGGTCCAGAAAATATTTTCAAGAAAATCATAGAAGAAAATTTTCCCAACTTAAAGAAAGAGATGTCCATAAATATACAAGAGGCCTACAGAACTCCAAATAGACTAGACCAGAAAAGAAACACATCACGTCACATCATTTTCAAAACACTAAATCTACAGAACAAAGAAAAGATATTAAAAGCAGCAAGGGAAAAAGGCCAAGTAACATATGAAGGTAGACCTATCAGAATCACACCGGACTTCTCATCAGAAACTATGAAAACCAGAAGGGCCTGGGCAAGTATCATGGAGACTCTAAGAGATCACAAATGTCAACCCAGACTACTATACCCTGCAAAGCTTTCAATCAACATAGATGGAGAAAACAAAATATTCCATGACAAAACTAAATTTACACAATATCTACACAGCAAACCATCCCTACAGAAGATACTAGAAGAAAAACTCCAATCCAATGAAAACAAATTCACCCAAGAAAACAGGGCGTACAGATAATATCCCAACAAAAATGAAAAGAAAACAAGCCATGAAACAGGGTTAGATCACCGACTCCATTACAAAAGGAACTAACATGCATTGGTCACTATTATCTATCAATATCAATAGACTCAACTCACCAATAAAAAGACACAGACTAACAGAATGGTTAAGGAAACAGGATCCAACATTCTGTTGCATCCAAGAAACACACCTATGCAACAAAGATAAACACTACCTCAGAGTAAAGGGCTGGAAAAATGTTTTTCAAGCAAATGGTTCCAGAAAACAAGCTGGAGTAGCCATCCTAATATCTAATAAAATAGACTTTCAACCCAAGTTAATCAAAAAAGATAAGGAGGGCCACTATATTCTCATCAAAGGAAAAATCCACCAAGAGGACATCACAATCTTGAATATCTATGCCCCAAATACAAGAGCACCGACATTCGTAAATGAAACATTATTAAAGCTTAAATCATACATTGATCCTAATACCTTAATAGTGGGAGACTTCAACACTCCACTCTCACCAAGGGACAGATCAACTAGACAGACACCAAATAGGGAAATAAAAGCACTCACAGAATCCCTAAATCAAATGGACCTAATAGACATCTACAGATCGTTTCACCCAAACTCAAAAGAGTACACCTTCTTTTCAGCACCACATGGAACCTTTTCCAAAATAAACCATATAGTGGGTCACAAAGCAAGCCTCAACAGATACAAAAGGATTGAAATAATCCCTTGTATACTATCTGACCACCATGGACTAAAGCTAGACATCAACAACAACAGAAACAACAAAAAGCCGACACGCACATGGAAACTGAACAACTTACTACTCAATGACAGCTGGGTTAAGGAAGAAATAAAGAAAGAAATTAAAGACTTCCTAGAATTCAATGAAAATGAAGGCACAACATACACAAATTTATGGGACACATTGAAAGCAGTGCTCAGAGGAAAATTTATAGCACTAAGTGCCTGCAAGAAGAAATTCATAACATCACATACAAACAACTTAATGGCCCAACTAAAAACCCTAGAAAAAAAAAAGAAGCAGATACACCCAAGAGGAGCAGACAGCTGGAAATAATCAAACTAAGGGCTGAAATCAATCAACTAGAAACAAATAAAACTATCCAAAGAATCAATGAAACAAAAAGCTGGTTCTTTGAGAAAATCAACAAGATAGACAAACCCTTAGCCAAACTAACTAAAAAGCAGAGAGAAACTATCCAGATCAGCAAAATCAGAAATGAAAATGGGGACATAACCACAGACACTGAGGAAATCCAAACAATTATTAGGTCATACTACAAAAGCCTATATGCCACAAAATCTGAAAATCTAAATGAAATGGATAATTTTCTTGAAAGATTCCATCTACCAAAACTAAGTCAAGATCAGGTAGAAAGACTGAATAGCCCTATATCTCCCAAGGAAATCGAAGCAGTCATTAACAGTCTCCCCTCCAAAAAAAGCCCTGAACCAGATGGCTTCAGAGCAGAATTCTACAAGACCTTCAAAGAAGTGCTAACTCAAATTCTCCTCAAGCTATTCCACAAAATAGAAACAGAAGGAACACTACCAAACTCATTCTATGAAGCCACAGTCACCTTAATACCTAAACCACACAAAGACCCAACAAAAAAAGAGAACTTCAGGCCTATCTCTCTTATGAACACTGATGCAAAAATACTCAATAAAATACTTGCAAACTGAATCCAAGAACATATCAAAGATATCATCCACCATGACCAAGTAGGCTTCATCCCAGGCATGCAAGGGTGGTTCAACATACTGAAATCCATCAATGTAATCCACTACATAAACAAACTGAAGGAGAAAAAGCACATGATCATCTCCTTAGATGCCGAAAAAGCATTTGACAAAGTCTAACACCCATTCATGTTTAAAGTCTTGGAGAGATCAGGGATACAAGGCACATACCTAAAGATAGTAAAGGCAATATACAGCAAGCCTATAGCTAACATCAAACTCAATGGAGAGAAACTTAAATCAATCCCACTGAAATCAGGGACAAGACAAGGCTGTCCATTGTCCCCATATCTCTTCAACATAGTACTTGAAGTCCTAGCCAGAGCAATAAGACAACTAATGGAGATCAAGGGGATACAAATCGGAAGGGAAGAGGTCAAAGTGTCACTATTTGCAGATGATATGATAGTATACATGAGCGACCCCAAAAATTCAACCAGAGAACTCCTTCAGCTGATAAACACCTTCAGCAAAGTGGCAGGATACAAAATCAACTCAAAAAAATCAGAAGCCCTCCTATATACCAAAGACAAAAAGGCTGAGAAAGAAATTAGGGAAACAACACCCTTCACAATAGCCACTAATAACATAAAGTACCTTGGTGTGACTCTAACCAAGCAAGTGAAGACCTGTTTGAGAAAAACTTCAAGTCTCTGAAGAAAGAAATCAAAGAAGATATCAGAAGATGGAAAGATCTCCCATGCTCATGGATTGGTAGGATTAACATTGTGAAAATGGCCATACTGCCACAAGCAATCTACAGATTCAATGCAATTCCCATCAAAATACCAACTCAATTCGTTACAGACCTTGAAAAAAAGATTCTCAGCTTCATATGGAGAAACAAAAAACCCAGAATCTCCAAAACAATCCTGTACAACAACAGATCATCTGGAGGTATCTCCATCCCTGATCTCAGGCTGTACTACAAGGCAACAGTAATAAAAACTGCATGGTATTGGCATAGAAACAGAAAGGAGGATCAATGGAACCGCATAGAAGACCCAGAAATAAATCCACACACCTATGAATACTCGATATTTGACAAAGAAGCCAAATCCATTCAATGGAAAAAAGACAGCATCTTCAACAAATGGTGCTGGACCAACTGGATGTCTACATGCAGAAAAATGAAAATAGATCCATATTTATCACCCTGCACAAAACTAAAGTCAAAGTGGATCAAGGACCTCAACATAAAACCAGATACCCTAAATCAATTGGAAAAAAAAGTGGGGAACAGCCTAGAACTCATTGGCACAGGAGACAACTTCCTGAACAGAACACCAACAGCACAGGCTCTAAGAGCAACAATCAATAAATGGGACCTCATGAAACTGAAAAGTTTCTGTAAAGCAAAGGATACCGTCATCAAAACAAAATGACTGCCTACAGATTGGGAAAGAATCTTCACTAACCCTTTATCTGACAGAGGACTAATATCCAGTATATACAAAGAACTAAAGAAGCTGAAAAGCAGCAAACCAAGTAATCCAATTAAAAAATGGGGAACAAAACTAAACAGAGAATTCTCGACAGAGGAATATCGAATGGCAGAAAAACACTTAAAGAAATGCTCATCCTCATTAGCCATCAGGGAAATGCAAATCAAAACGACCCTGAGATATCACCTTACACCCATCAGAATGGCCAAGATGAAAAACTCAAGCGATAACACATGCTGGAGAGGTTGTGGAGAAAGGGGAACCCTCCTCCACTGCTGGTGGGAATGTAAACTGGTACAACCACTCTGGAAAGCTATCTGGCTCTTTCTAAGACAATTAGGAATAGTGCTTCCTCAAGACCCAGCTATACCACTGCTAGGTATATACCCAAAGTTTGTTCAAATACACAAAAGGGCTACTTGCTCAACCATGTTTATAGCAGCTTTATTTGTAATAGCCAGAACCTGGAAACAACCCAGATGTCCATCAACGGAGGAATGGGTACAGAAATTGTGGTGTTTTTACACAATGGAATACTACTCAGCAATCAAAAAGGAGGAAATCATGAAATTTGCAGGCAAATAGGATCTAGAAAAGATCATTCTGAGTGAAATATCCCAGAAGGAGAAAGACAAACATGGGATATACTCACTTATATAGAACTATAAGATATGATAAACATAATGAAATCTATACACCTAAAAAAGATAATCAATTGAGCGGATATGGAGTAAGATGATCAATCCTCGTTTAGAAAGACAGATGGGATGGGCATTGAACGTATGACAGGAGTCTACTGAGCGCATCTGAAAGACTCTAACTAGCAGTGTTTTCAAAGCAAAGACTCATGACCAAACCTTTGGCAGAGTACAGGGAATCATAAGAAAGAAGGGGAGTTAGTCTGATGGGGAAAGGATAGGAGCTCCACAAGGACCAAATATATCTGGGCACAGGGTCTTTTCTGAGACTGACATTCAACCAAGGACCATGTATGGATATAACCTAGAACCTCCACTCAGATGTAGCCTGTGGTAGCTCAGTAACCAATTGGTTTCCCAAAGTGAGGGGAACAAGGACTATTTCTAACAGGAACTCAATGACTGGCTCTTTGGTCTCCCCACCCCCGAAGGGAGGAGCAGTCCTGTTAGGCCACAGAGGAGGGCTTTGCAGCCAGTCCTGAAGATACCTGATAAAACAGGATCAGATGAATGGGGAGGAGGTCCCCCCTATCAGTGGACTTGGAAAGGGGCACGGTGGAGATGAGGGGAGGGAGGGAGGGAGAGACTGGGAGGGAATGAAGGATCGGGACACGGCTGGGATACAGAGTTAATAAAATGTAACTGATAAAAAAAATAATAATTAAATAAATAAATAAAAATGAATATTGAGCACTAATATCTCTGATCAACACAGATGCAAAAATCCTTAATGAGATACAAGGAAACTGAATTCACAGCACATTGTAAAGATCATACGATCCAGGGATGCAGATGTGGTTCAACAAACACATATGTATAAGCCAGAAAATAAAAATCATACTCTATGTCCAGGCATGGTGAGCCACACCTTTAACCCCAGCACTTGGAGAGCAGAGACAGGCAGATCTCTATGAGCCTAAAGCTGTCCTGGTCTGCACAATAAGTTCCAAATCAACTGGGGGTTACATAACAAGAGCCTGTCTTTAAAAAAAAAATGATCAATGATCATCTCAGTAGATGTAAAAAAAAAATTATTACATAAAATACAATATCACTTCAAATGAAAAGCCCTGAACAAACTAGAGATGTAAGGATCTTTCCTCTAGGTATTAAAAGTTATATATGATAAACCAGTAACTAACATAATACTGAGTGGGAAAACAGTGAGAACATTTCATTGAAGTCCTGAAATAAGTTGGGGGTCCCACTCCCTCACCATCACTCAGCATAGTACTAGAAATTTTAGTCACAGCAGTTAGGCCATAAAATGAAAGTAATAAAATAAGGAAAATCAAATTATCTTTCTTAGTCTGGCATGATGACCACTATCTGTAAATTCTAAAAGGTGGGAGGAAAGCAACAGGAGGATCCTGAATTAAAGGACAGGCTGGAATACATGTTACGACTTTGCTTTTTAAAAAGTCTCCTTGTTAGGAGATGCTATGATTCCACACACACACACACACACACACACACACAAAAAAAAAAAAAAAAAAAAAAAAAAAAAAAAAAAACCTAAGGACTCCACAGAAAGGCTACTAGAACTGGTTGATCAATTCAGTAAAATAACATGGTCTAATACCAAAGATCAAAAATCAGTAGCTTTTCTATAAACCAGTAATAAATCCAATGAGAAAAAAATGAAAAAAAAAGAAATTTGTAATAGTGCACACACACACAAGTTAACCAACTGTGTGAAAACATTCTACAGTGAAAATTACAAAAGACTGAAAAATTAAAGATGACATAAAAGGATAAGAAGACATCCCATGTAAACAGGAAGAATAACATTGTTAAAAGTTTCAAAATACCCAAGACAGTCTGTCAGCTCAATGCAATCCCCATCAAAACACCAATGACATTAGGAGTCCAAAATACCAGAGACAAGGGCAAACATTGGCTGCCACATGAGATTATACCACATTAAAATGCTTCCAACAGGATTGGAGACAATTATAAGCCAGCTATTAACCTAGGAGGGTTAATATTCAGCCTATATACAAAACTCTACAACAAAAGCCAAGAAATCCAATTTTAAAATTGGCAAATGATCCGAATAGATACTTCTTGAAGAAGAAATACAAACAGTAAATAAGGCATGAAAATGCTCATAAATTTAGCCACTGAGAAAATGCATCTCAAAGTCACAATGAGATAGCACTTAATTCTACCTAGGAAATGTATTCTTTAAGACGTGTGTGTGTGTGTGTGTGTGTGTGTGTGTGTGCGCGCGCGCGCGCATCACATGGGTACTGTGACCCATGGATGCAGGATGGTACCAGACCCCCTGGAGCTGCAGTTACAGGCAGCTGTGAGCTGCCCAACCTAGGTTCTGGGAACCAGACTCAGGTAATTTACAAAAGTAGTATATGCCCTTAATCTCTGAAGCCATGGAATGGTTATAATTTTAGAAAGTAAAATCACAAATGTAGGTGAGGGTGCAGGGGAAAAGGAGCCCTTACCCACTGCCAGCAGCAATTAAGGACGGCCTCTATAGACAGCCTCTCTATACTCTCTATAGTCTGAGAGCTCCCCCCCCCATAAGAAAACTACAGTGTGATCCAGTTATCACTCACACAAACACACCCACACACATATACATATATAATATATGTACATACACAAGAAAATACCATTCCCATGTTTACTGCAGTATTTTTATTATTCTCAATAGCTAAGGTACGAGATCATCCTAGGCTCAGGCACATACACAATGAAGGAATATTTGGCTATAAAATATAATGATCCTGCTATTTGCAGAGACGGACAGCACATCACGTTAAGTAAACTTAACTCGTGCGTCGAGAGAAAAAGACCACATTTCCTCTCAAATGTGTGAACAGATAGAAAGCCTCAAGTAGAGTGGTTCCTATAATCTGGAAGGGAAGGAGCTGAAGGTTGAAGAGAAAAGTGGGTAAAAAGGGGAGGAGTGGGAGGTAAAAAAGGAGTTTGTGGATAATGAGCGTATTTATGCAAATATCGCAATAATCATGTTAATTTGCATTTTTATTGTAAAGTACACATAACAGCTTTAACAAATAAAAACGTTTTATCTGGTCTCGACGCAGAGGAAAGCCTGGCGTGAGACGTAGCTATCCCATTGCCCACAAGTCTTTCAGTGGATGCCGTGTGTGGTTTTCTTCCTCCGGTGTCCTCCTTGGTCCTTGCTCTCCGTGTCGTTCAGGCTCTTTCCAGGCTGGCAGTTAGACTCACCATCAGAGGCCACAGCGGCTCTTGGACATTAAGTTCTCTGTTTCTGGGACATGAAGGTCTATTTCACTAGAGTTTGTGAGAAAAACAACAGTGTGGTCAAGTTGGAAACGGTGGCAGCTGCTGGAATGAGGGTGAAGGGAAAGAAGAAGAGAGAGGGTTATGTCCTCTGAGTTACAGTGAAGAATCCAGGAAGGTTCAGAAATGGACGTCAGCGAGAAGCTGTGTGAGAGCAATGGAGTGAGCTTTAGAGGAAGAATGAGAACGTACAGAGTGTTAGAAGACTATGTATCAAACAGAAAGTAGGAGTGGAGTAGAGTAGTGAGCAGAATCAGTTTTAGTATTAAGGGGTACTACCCATATTTTATTAAAACAAAAACCTCCCTGTTAAAGTATTCAACTGAGAGGCTAGAGAGATGACTGCGATTAAAATCACTCTGCTTGTCTGCGGTTCAATTCTAAACATCCACATGGGGCTTACAATTGCAACTCTAGTTTCAAGGGATCTGATGCCCTCTTCCAGCCTGTCTAGGCACCAAGTATGAAAATGGGGCACAGACATACATGCAGACAAAACACCCATACACAGAAAATAAAACACAAAAGCGTATACTTTGTAAATTATGCAGTTGGGATGTTTCCAAACTGTATCCTACTGGGAGCTGGATGGAAACAGCCCAGCTCTGAGCAGTACTCCATGGTCTACAAACCACACTTCCTATTTCTACTCTGCTCCTTCTGGACTCTTCCTTGCTTCCATTAAAGTCACGTTTCTGCATTCCTTTTTCTAGACAAGCCAGCTCTTCAAACTTTCTTCATAAGAAGGAAAACAACATCATATTATACACACATACTCACACAGAGAGATAGAAACACAGCATTTACATAGGGTCTGAAGAAATGGTTCATTTGGTAAAGTTTTGCTTGCACATACCTCACAATCTACATTCCAGACTCTGTAACCAAGTAAAAGCCTGGCATGGTAATACACACCTATTATCCCAGCACTGGAGAAGGGAGGTGAGATAGAGGACACAGTGATAGATGGTTCCCTGGAGATCAATGATTAGCCAGTCTAGCCAAACCAGTGAGCTCCAGAATCAGTGAGAAGCCCTGTCTGTTGGTTTGAATGAGAACTGTTCCCTACAGGCTCCCGTACTTGAATGCTTGTTTCTCAGTTGGTGTGCTATTTCCTGGCATGGCTGGAAGATGAATTAACATCTTCCAGGGTTGGGCTTTGAGAGTCATGGTCTAACTGTTCTTCCAGCTCAGTCTCTCTGCTTCATCTTTGCCCCCTAACAAAGTGCTCTTTCAGCTTCCTGCTCTAGGTGGTCTTTGAACTTAGAATTCTCCTGCCTCAGCCTGACAAATGCTGGAATGATGAGCTTACGCTACCACAACTGATGCACAGAAATTTCTATATAATAAGCTTTCGTGTAGTCTCTTAGTCATGTATTCATAGAAAGCCTACTTTTTAAAAATAGTCACAACTATGTTCATAGCCAGAATCTGGAAACAGCCTAGATATCCCTCAACCCAAGAATGGATACAGAAATTGTGGTACATTTACACAATGGAACACTACTCAACCATTAAAAACAAGAAAATCATGAAATTTGCAGGCAAATGGACAGAACTAGAAAAGATCACCCTGAGTGAGGTAACCCAGAAGCAGAAAGACATGCATGGTGTATACTCACTTGTAAGTGGATATTAGCCATATAATATAGGATAAACATACTAAAATCTACAGACCTAAAGAAGCTAAACAATAAGAAGGACCCTAGGGAGGATGCTGAATTCTCATTCAGAGGAGCAAACAGGATAGACAGAGGAAACAGTAGAAGAGAGGGAACAAGATGGGAGCCTACCACAGGTGTCCTCTAAAATATTCCACCAAGCAGGGGATCAAAGCAGACGCAGAGACTCACAGCCAAACTTTGGACAGAGCACAGGGAGTCTTATGGAAGAAGAGGGACATAGAATGACCCGGAGGGACTAGGGGTCCCACAAGGAGACCAACAAAGCCAAAAAAAAATCTGGGCCGAGGGGGGACTGCAGATACTGATACATCAACCAAGGACCAAGCAGAGGACCTAAACTTAGATGTACCGCATAGATAGCCCAGTCTCCATGTGGGTTCCCTAGTACAAGGAGAAGAGACAGACTCTGACATGAACCTTGGTTGTCTGCTCCTTGATCACTTCTCCCTGATGGGGTGACATAGCCAGCCTACAGAGGAAGAGGATCCAAGCAGTACTGATGGGACCTGGTGGGCTAGGGTCAGATGGTAGAGGAGGACTTCCCTTATCAGTAAACTATGGGAGAGGGATAGGAATGGAAGAGGGATGGAGGGTGAGGCAAGGAGGAGGTGAGGGAGGATGCTACAACCTGGATTCAAAGTGAATAAATTATGAAGAAAAAAATATCATATTTTTCAATAACTATGTTCTCTGTTGCTTTACCTAGCAAATTATTCTCATCCTGATTAATATGGATGAGGTCCTATTTCATTAAATAAGACAGGAACTTAAAAAATAAAACAACACAAAATTTTTCTACGAATATTTTAAAAACTTTTAAAAGAAACAAGACATATTAGAGGATTGAAGGCTGGATTGTCTGTACATTATCAAATTATAACCCAAATAAAAATGTGCTTCCAGACATGTACAGATGGCAGTTTGAAATCACTGAGACTTAAAAAAAAATGATGAAATATGGCTGGCCTTTAGGTTTTCTGGATGAAGTCTATTACAGAACGACTCGGCATCTGAGGATCCAGGGATGGATAGCAAGTGTTATCACCAAACAGCGTTGGATAAAGCCTTCAGCCGCGCAGAAGAAAGAAAGCAGCCTGGGGCCTGGAGAACCTTCTGTCTGGCCTCTGGCACGCTGTCTGCCACCGCATCTAGTCCACACAGAAACCTTATTTCAATATCACTTGGGATCCATATGTTTCTGCTGCCCTTTCCTTGCAAAGATGACTTTTTTCCTCACATTTTGCTATTTTCTGCTTTATAAGCATGTGGGTTTTATTTTATTTTTTTTTAATTTTTTTGGTTTTGTTGAAGTAACACTTTACTAGCTAAGACAAATAAAGCATCTAACATAAGGGGAGTGATTAAAAAGATGTTGATACCATCTTCAACGTACACACAACATCATAGAGATACCATAGATGGTGCACTCTGTGTTGACACTGCCTCTAACGCAGTGTTTAAATAATCAAAGTTTGTAGGCAGACTTTTAAAAAGCTCTTATTTACATTTCCTATATCTTTCCCTTCCTACTCCACCCCAATCTCCTCCAGCACCCCAACTCCAGGTATAAGAGAGAAAGGGTTAGTGGGAGAGGGGGCACAGTTCTCATAGCTGCTTTCTGCTGGTCAGGGTTGTCCTATTCCTTGGAGCCAGTCCATCCTTCGTTTCAGGAGATCTCCAACTTTGTGTCTCACAACAATAACCAGGAGCCTCAGGGGGAAGCAGGAGCAGCCTTGTTCTTTCTCAGAGCTCCACATTCTCTGGGCTCTGGCATTTATCCTCTCTCCAGAGTCCTCAGATTTAAACTGTCTGCAGCTGGCAAAGAGCTCCTCTCAGAGCCTGCCTGAGGCAAATAGTCTGCTGCTGTGGACCATCTGAATCAGTCCCACATCCCACACCTGGAACCAAAACAAAAACATGTTTATATCCACAACAAAAATTAGGTGACCTTAGATTCACTTTTATAAAAATGAAATAAAGTTCATTTTATTACTTTGCACTTCTAGATGCAATTCTGAGGATTCTAGAAGCCCCGCTAGATGACATCATGGACTCCAAAGTTTAAGATCACAAGCTTGAGGATGGTCAGGGCTATATGGAGAATCCTAGGGCAGGTTGGCCTGTGTAACAAGTTCCTAGTCTAAAAACAAAAACTTCAAAAGAACGTTAGAAGATCATGTGACTTCATTATTCATAGTGATGTTGTAATCCCTGAAGAAATTGCTTTCAGATTTTATTTTAAAATCTTCAGTATCAGGAAAGTATGACTGGCATATGACTAGGTATAGGAGGAAGCTTTTCCTTGAGCATCTGAAATAAGGATGAAGATTAAGTGTCAGCATAGCAGCGGTCTTGCTCAGCCTCGAATACCACATGCTATATCAAACAGCCAGGCAATAGTGCAATAGTGGCAAGACTGCTACAGGCAGAAACAACTGCTTTTAGATTGGGCTTGAGGCCTGTTCCGCAGGAATAAATTTATGCCTGGCTGTGCAATCCTGGTCAAAACTTATGGATCAAAATGTTGTAGTTCATCTTACCCCATGTCCGCTCAATTGATTATCTTTTTTAGGTGTATAGATTTCATTATGTTTATCATATCTTATAGTTCTATATAAGTGAGTATATCCCATGTTTGTCTTTCTCCTTCTGGGATATTTCACTCAGAATGATCTTTTCTAGATCCCACCATTTGCCTGCAAATTTCATGATTTCCTCCTTTTTGATTGCTGAGTAGTATTCCATTGTATAAAAATACCACAATTTCTGTACCCATTCCACCGTTGATGGACATCTGGGTTGTTTCCAGGTTCTGGCTATTACAAATAGAGGTGCTATAAACATGGTTGAGCAAGTGTCCTTTTTGTGTACTTGAACAAACTTTGGGTATATACCTAGCAGTGGTATAGCTGGGTCTGGAGGAAGCACTATTCCTATTTGTCTTAGAAAGCGCCAGATAGCTTTCCAGAGTGGTTGTACCAGTTTACATTCCCACCAGCAGTGGAGGAGGGTTCCCCTTTCTCCACAACCTCTCCAGCATGGGATGTGCATTGAACGTATGACAGGAGTCTACTGAGCGCATCTGAAAAACTCTAACTAGCAATGTTTTCAAAGCAAAGACTCATGACCAAACCTTTGGCAGAGTACAGGGAATCATAAGAAAGAAGGGGAGTTAGTCTGATGGGGAAAGGATAGGAGCTCCACAAGGACCAAATATATCTGGGCACAGGGTCTTTTCTGAGACTGACATTCAACCAAGGACCATGTATGGATATAACCTAGAACCTCCACTCAGATGTAGCCTGTGGTAGCTCAGTAACCAATTGGTTTCCCAAAGTGAGGGGAACAAGGACTATTTCTAACAGGAACTCAATGACTGGCTCTTTGGTCTCCCCACCCCCAAAGGGAGGAGCAGTCCTGTTAGGCCACAGAGGAGGGCTTTGCAGCCAGTCCTGAAGATACCTGATAAAACAGGATCAGATGAATGGGGAGGAGGTCCCCCCTATCAGTGGACTTGGAAAGGGGCACGGTGGAGATGAGGGAGGGAGGGAGGGACTGGGAGGGAATGAGGGATCGGGACACGGCTAGGATACAGAGTTAATAAAATGTAACTGATAAAAATAAAAAAAAATAAAATAAAATAAATTTTGTAGTTCTTAGGGGTAATCTACTACTAATATTTTACTAAATGGTCGTGTTGTCAAACTTTCTAAATAGTTATGTTTATACCCACAATTACTGTGCTGTCCTCAACCATTGTCAAAGAAGCTTCTTTTTTCAGTGGTCAGGCATTAGAGAGACTAATAATTGGTCAAAGTGTTGATACTAAGGGAATGTAAGTGTACAGGCCTAATTGGGACATTTACAGAAACCCCCACACCAAAGCCCAATGAACATAATGATGAAAGGGGTGGGAAGAACCTAAGAGCCAGAGGATGAGGAGGAGCGCAGTGAAATGCTGTCTTCCCTATGTGATATAATCCTTGCACTCATGGTTACTTGCAAAAGGCCAAGAAATGTCAAGCCAATCAAAAAGTCCAGCATATTGTAGAGGATTGTTTTAGAGATTCTGGATTTCTTGTTATTCCATACGAAGTTGAGAATTTTTCTTTCAAGGTCTGTAAAGAATTGTGTTGGTAATTTTATGGGTATTGCATTGAATCTGTAGATTGCTTTTGGTAAGATGGCCATTTTTTACTATGCTAATCCTGCCAAGCCATGATCATGGGAGATCTTTCCATCTTCTGATATCTTCTTCTAATTCTTTCTTCAAAGACTGAAAGTTTTTTTCATACAAGTCTTTGACTTGCTTGGTTAGGGTTACACCAAGGTACTTTATGTCCTTTTTCACTATTGTGAAGGGTGTTGTTTCCAAACAAGGACCATGCATGGAGATAACTTAGAACCCCTGAACAGAGTAGCCATGGCAGCTCAGTGTCCAAGAGGATTCCCCAATAATAGGAACAAGGATTGTCTCTGACATGAACTCATGGGCTGGCTCTTTGATCACCCCCCGCCAGGAAGGAGCAGCCTTACCAGGCCACAGAGGAAGACAATGCAGCCAGTCCTGATGAGACCTGATAGACTAGGGTCAGATGGAAAGGGAGGAGGACCTACCCTATCATTGGACTCGGGAAGGAGCATAGGAGAAGAAGAAGGAGGGAGGGTGGCATTGAGGAAGGATGGGAGAATGGGGCTACAGCTGGGACACAAAGTGAATAAACTGTAATTAATAAAAAGAAAAAGAGGGGGGGAAGTCCAGCATATGTGGTGGCGGAGCTCATGAGGTCCCATGCCCAGCTGAGCAGCTTTTGGCAATTGATGGCTACTGAAGGATGGAGGACCATTGTTTTTTAGGGCTGTGGCTGCTGGTAGGTCCCCTATGCTCCAGTGAATGACCCCAGACCCATTCACCATGTGTGTGATACTAAACAGACTCAGTGGGATTAAGGTTAAAAAAAAAAGTGGAATTTGGAGAAAGAATGTGTTGGTGGGAGCCAACTTGGGAGCTATAGAAGAGTGAGAGGAGAAAACTGGGGTAGATGTGCTCAAAACACATTGTACACGTGTGAAACTCTCAAAGCATAAACTTCAAATGCTACTTTATTTTAAATAGAGTGTCAGCAGATGGTCTGCATTGAGTCAAACAACAAAGTTCTACCAGATTAGTTACAGAGAGACCCACGACTGGACTGGATGTCCCTCGATCAGTTGCCCCAGCCATCCCTCTTCATAGCAAGAAAGTGTTAGAGGGTATGGAGGGTCATCATACATAAGCTGCTGACATCACCATGAAAATCATCCCACAACTGTGTTCCAATTACATTTCTTTCAACATGTTCCAATTTCCCCAGAAAATCATAATGTACAAGCCAAGTAACAACAAAAGTTTAGCTTCTTTGTTACATATTTCTTAATGAAAATTAAATTTAAATAGCCCCACACTGGCTTCTAAAAAGTTCTGCATAACCAAATCATTACCAATGTCTTGCTTCTGTAGCTATGCTAATGCCTGGACAACTGCTGTGCCTTGCTTCTCTCTTACAACGTTTTCCTCGTTCCTTACCTCCTGACAAGACCTTAGTAAAAAGTTGTCTTCTTTCTCACTACGGCTCGCATTTGTCCTAATCTATTCATTTAACTTACGTGTGAAAGGCAAACACCATTGCTCCTCAGGAGTTTTATTGTGCTTGCTCCTCACTGGATTCCCATTTATCCATACACATCATGTACAAATACACATACATGTACTTACACATATATGTGTATGTACACATACACATACATAACATGTGTTTACTCGAAGCCAAATATCTACTTCTTTTCTTACTCTGAGTTGATTTGGTGTCGTTACCCTCCCCCATTGAAAACATACTGCCATATTGGGACCAAAGGGAAATCTCAGTGACGGAGTGAGGGAGGGAAGGTCAACGGAAGAGAAGAAAGAAAAGTATTATCATAACAAAAATAGTTGCAGTTTATTAAGTATACTATATTATTCAGATTTTTATTACTACAACAAAGACTTGAAGTAACTGCATTATACAGAGAAAAGTTTGATTTGGATCACAGTCTTAGAGAGATCCCAGCCCATGACTAGAAAGACCTATTGCTTTTGCTGGCATGGGGAGCGCACATCACAGAATGTGTATGGCAATAATCAAAACAGAGAGAAAAGAAGGGCCAAGGTTGTACCATCCGTTATGCATACCAATTACTTGAAAACTTCCAGAGAAGCCAAATTTCTTAAAAGTTTTACCACTTCACCCAAACACCAAATCTTCACTTTAAAGGCCTTTTGAGAACACTTAAGACTTTAATTCTAACATATACTAATTAAATATATTACCTTATAGAATAATCAAAATAAACTGAAGATGTAGGTCCAGATTTCCCCTAGAGTATCAGTCTCTTTTCTTCAAGCAGATAAGCTCAGGGCTTCTGTCTGGGAAGCAGGAGGACAGAGATGAGAAGAGTGGTTTCCTTGCACTTTCCTCTGTCACTCTGCTTCCGACATCCCTCCTTACCTTCCAAGATGGCAGCTTTGTCTGTTTCCCAGCAGCTCCAAAGCTGGGCTCAGTTTTAATTTGCTTATTGGTAGCTTGCATTTTAGCTCACCAGACCTGTGAAGTCCGTTACATCTATCCATCTGCTTGACAATTTCCAAAATTATCAGTGGGTCCCAAATGTACAAGAATGTTCGTCAGTAACTGAGAGGTGAGGTCTCTCCTTTGAATTAACAAGCCAGATCAACCGCTGAAAGCCTACTTACCCGCGGCACTCTCAGCCTGCTGGTGGCCTAAAGTTATTTAGGGATAGAGTCTCTTGCTTGGGAGAAGAAACTGCATATTATTCAATTCCCCTTGAATCTATAATTAAATAGACTCATGCAAGAATCACTTATAAGCACTCCTCACCCATCAACATTCTTCCACACAGAATCTTAACTTGTGTCTGACATAGAAAACCTCTTCTTAGATCATACATTTTTCTTGGCAATAAATCTCCAATGCAGGCATGCTGCCTGACCCATAATTGGTGCTCAACAAATGTTTGTCAAATGAATGAGCATAAAGATTTGTCCCTCAGAAGTTTACTTCAGTTCAGCATGAGTAATTTGAAGTTGTGGCTTTTCAGTATTGGCAGAATGATGATTGGCAGAAAATCTTCACAAGAAATTTTCTCGTATCTCTTTGCTCATGAGTATCACAAAATATAAATCCTTTTAAAGATGTTCTACCTATGGGATACAGAGTTAATAAAATGTAACTAATAATAAATAAAATAAATTTAAAAAAAAAAAAAGATGTTCTACTTAGTTTCTACGTTAGCCAGAAACTGCTGCTTAGCCCATCTGGGATACAAAGAACACTGAATGCAAAAACCAGGTAGCTTATAAACAACAGAAATTTATTGTCATTCTGGAGGTTGGGAAATGCAAAACAGGGCACTAGTAGATTTGCTATCTGGTCAAGTCTCATTTCTGTTTATGCCTTTTCATGTGACAGCAGAGATGAGGGCTTTGTGGAGTCTTTTCCTTAAAGAAAAGTCTATGTTACAATGACTCCCCCTTGTAACATAAATAACCCCTAAACACCCACCTCCCAATATTATAATTTTGGAAATGGGGATTTCAACATGCAAGGTGTAGGAGACAGAATCTGGAAATTCAAGACAAGGGGAAAAGAGTGTGAATGTGTACATGCTTCATATTTGAATCTCACCAAACAATTAAGAAACTCAAGATTTAATATTGCACATTCTTCACAGACTGCTAAATTTCTGGTAGTGTTGAGAGTTCCTGCATGATTAAAACAACAACAACAATTTCAGTCATACTTCACCACCACCCCCCTTTTTCTTTCTCCATATATGCAGCTATAGCTACAGCGCTTGTACTGTGAAGAGGTATAGATACTGTGAGGAGTGGAGAAATACAGGCTTAAGCCTGTCTTCAGCAGCATCTGATTTCATGGGATGTACCAGCCAGCCTTAGTTTATGAGAAAAGAAAAACAGAGGATGAACTGAGAAGGAAGGGTGGTAGGAGTTGAAAATCCCAAAGAAGTGTCATTAATATCCCATCTGAGCGTCTCTAACTGGGCTCGGGTATTTAAACTTTAATTGTATCGCACCCCTGTGCAAACTTCTTTGTTGTTTGCCTTTCTGCATGCTTTCTGTGCCTTCTCCCATCAGCCCCAGGGAGCTTCGCACCTGGCCCAGGCTGCTTTCTTCTGTCTGACAGCTTCATAGTTCTCCTTCTGCCAGCGGGTGGGACCACCAGACTGTGCCAAGCAATCCAGATAACATCATTCCTGGCAGCAAGGGAGATTAGCAGCAGCGACACACATCGTGCCTTCCTCCCATTCCGGACACTCCCAAGAATCATGAGTAGTACAAAACTAGCTCTCTGCATCGTTCACCTGGCAGTCAGGACCTGAGACGTAAAGCTGTTTTCCAGAAACAGCAGAGGGAACATCAAATCCAAAGTGATTGTTCTATTCTGCAAATATTTAAAAAGTAAATGTTTTCATTCACTTTGAAAGGTTTGAAATTTCTGTGATCTGTGCTCCTACAGAACATTATGGCCATGATTCTTACTGAGAAATTTTAACTTCTTACAAGTCTTGTCAGTAATGTTAACTGACATAAAGTGAATATTTTCTGGGCTTGAGCTAAACACTGTCTCTCTAAAGCCACACTACAGTTTCATCTCTGTTTTAGAAATAAAGCAAGGTAATAATGGAAAGCAGTACTATGGCTCCCCTGAGGTCAAATAACTTGAAAATCTAAAGTTGAAAATCTGAATGACTAAGTAAAAATTATGCTGGGTTCTGAACCCAGTTACTATTATATTAGTCAATCAAATTCATATAAATATTGATAAAGTTCTATAATGTAGAAGAAAATAAATATTACTAGGAAATGGGGAAATTTAGTGCCATTTATTTCTCAATTAAATTAAAATATGAGTACAGGCATATAATCAGTGTATCCTGAAGTAAGCAAAAAATGAATATAACCAGTTTACATATTTAAGACATATTCATCATTAGACCAAAGGAGAAGTCACTAACCAGAGAATCTGAAACAGAACAAAGCCTGATAAACATAAAACATATTCCAGTTTTTCTACCCCTATTCCTTTCTATAATTTTATCTCAGGAGGAGGGAAAGAGGTATAACATATAATGGACATATTATACATATATCTTTTTACTCCCTCATGTGACAATAGAACCAAAGACGTGTGAGCCAACAATGAGGGAGGAAGCAGGAACTACATTCTACACAGGCTCAACCAGGAAGCACTTGTAAGAACTTGGTGGTGGAAATATTTGATACTTATATCAGGGGAACCTGCAGCAAAATAAGAGGAGGCTGGACAGACTTACAGGTTTTGCTTTGCAGCCTGAAGGTTCTATTATTTCAGCTGTAGAGTTTAATTATCAGATTTCCTTTGGAAACAATAAGAAGAAGAAATGGAGAATAGGAAATGAAGAAGAAGAGGAAGAGGAGGAGAAAAGGAGGAGGAGGAAAAGAAGACAGTGATTAAACCCAACATTCCACATTTTTGAGAGACAAATAGTTTTATTCTCTCAGTTGGTTATAAATGCAGCTTGAATGGCCTGCTAAGAGATTTTTATAGCATTTTGAGCTTTTCTCTTGAATATTCTTCAGCTCTGTCTTTTTTAATTCAGCCGTTGTTTATTTACATGCAGGTAGTCTCTACGGCAACAAGCCTGGAGATGGCTATGATGGGAGGGAAAATGGAGGTGGAGGGTAGAGCCTGTAAGGACTGCTGAGTGGGGTGCAGAAACAGTGGAGCACCTTGCACCAGGAAGAGGAGTGAGAGGTCAGGCAGGTGGGGAAGCAATTGTAGGCCTTGGCCAAAGACCATCCACATTGGGGTTTCCACCCCACTCCCTAAGCCCCAGCTTTTGCTGGCTGTCTTCCGACTCCAGCCCAGAACTTAGCATCCTCTGAGCAACACCTTCTGTAGAAAAGCTACCATAGTCCTCTTGAGGTAAAAATCAGACGGCATTCCGGTCCTGTGTTCCTTTTTAATCCCTGGTTTGAGTAGATCCACAATGGATAACTGGGCTTTGCACTGTTTCACAGAGGCCTTCATCTTCCTGATACTGTAGCTTACCAGTGCTGCACAGCCCAGAGTAAGCACTAGCCTCTAGTCTCTCTGGCCTGTTGATGAGCCGGAGAAGAGGGATGACACAGGGGCTGGAAGAAAGTCTCCAGGGGCATCACAGTACTACACTCATTGCGGTGAGGAAAGGAGAATCAGGATACCACCTGGCCAGCCCAATGACCACCTCTTCCTTTTTGAAAGCCTCAGGACTTGGCATGGCCGAGTTCACTCCAATGTCTATATCCTCCTCCCAGGCCTCCCTAAGAAGGACATTACACAGCATAGAGAAGATGCCATGGTACTAATGGGTATGTCCAGCTGTCCGTGCCCCAGGGATTAGGTGTCATATCAAAGATGGAACCATGTAGGTAGTGTCTAGCCACCTGAAGAGAACTCCCGATGAAAGATGAAAGCTCCATGTCTATATCCTGTTCCACTCTGAACTTCAGATCCTGGATGACCTTTTCTAGCATGGCTAGGCATCTGCAAAAACCTCTAGAAGGTTCGCACCGTTTTTGTTGCCCAAGGAGACACCATTTTCCTTGCCTGTCACGAGGAAGTCAGCACCCTGCTCCTTCAACCGAAGTGAACTAAGCCCTCCATCATCAGTGTCTTCTTCCCACTCCCACCACCTTCGTGAATTTTCTTGTCATCTAACCATAGGTGTTATCCTCATGTTCTTCCATTCAGGTATCATCTACAGTGATCTTGAGAATGGCTCCCTTATTCAGCTTCCCTCTTCGGTGCTTCTGCCCTTGAAAGACCAGTCAGGATCTTCTCTAGTCCTTTCATATACAGAGCTCCAACAACTGGCCACATGGTACATACAAGTTCCATGAGAGTAGTTCAGAGTAACCACATTCATTCCAGACTTGATCATTGAACATCTGCCCACAGGTCAGGAAGCAGGACCCAGGGTATCGGATGGAGCCAGTATTGCTGTCTGAGCAGAATAAATGCTCCAAGAATAGGCCAAAGACGGTTGTGTGTAGCTGCTGGGGCTGAATGAAGGCAGCACTTTATGTACACTGTGGCTTTGGCCTGGATTCTCCAGTCTGCTGGTATGCCACAGCTCTACAGAAGCTGAAGACTCCGCAGAGGACTAAAGAACTGAAAGGTACTTCACTCCTATATGGCCGGAGTGGGAGGGAAGAAATGTCTCAGAGCTATTTCTCTGCACCTGTCTTAGCATACTGTACTCCATGAACTCTTCCTCAGCTTCCTCTGGAAGGAGACAAACACTCCCTCTGCAACTTAGAATAAGCTAACACCATGTTATTTATGCCTTCTCTAGTAGAGACTTTCCATAGATTTAGTGAAATCATTTTTGAGTTCACTCTTCTTCCAAAACCATATTTCGCAACTGAGAATCTGTTTCTTTTCCTCAACAGTACCCTGAGCACATAATAATTGTTGAATAAATGATAACTCAACTTTTCTGTAGTCTAGTTTCCCCTCTTTTCAGATGAGAGTCTGGGCTTCTGGACACACAGTTGACCTCCAGGTAAGAGATCTTCCAGACCACAAAACTGCTTCTCAGAGGTACTTGTTATCCCAAGAAGAACTTTAAATAAAGCTAGAGATGTCACACACACATACACAAACACACACACACACACACCGCCTATGCAAAGACTCTTTTTAAAAGTGTAATGCAGGTGTACATGTGCATCACACACAAAACCTATGCAGTCCGTACAAAATGTCAAGATACAGAAGACAGAGCGAGTCTTCAGAATGGGGTGACTAGGAATCAAACACAGTTTCCAAACCACTGATCTATCACACTGTTTTCAGTTATTAACTTCCTCAAATCCACCGTACACTGTAAATGAAAACTCGACTAACCCCATTCATTGCTAGGTAGTCATAATCAGCTAACTCTAAGAGTTGAAGTTTAGAGACGAGGCAATAAGCTACCTGGTTCTGGGCCTTTATTCTTCACGTTGTAATTTTCAGAGGGACAGCAGCCACTTGGGGCCCACAGGAAGCAACGAGAGAGCAAATGCCAATGCTCTCTGGGTGGTGGGGTGGAAAGAGGAGGGAAAGGAAGCCTTCTGACGAATTTGGAGTCTTCTGATTCGTTGTGCTTACCCTAACAGAAGATGTGCACTTTGAAGTCAAGCTGTATAAGGTTCACTATGTTTTCTGGAAGCACTTTTCATGGATAGTCACTTAGAATCTAGCTTTTGTATATACACGTAGCTAACCATATATATCTGGCATCTGTCAAGACTTCATAATTTGTATGTTTTTCTCTTTATTATTATTATTATTATTGTAATTTATTACAATTTGTTCACTTTGTATCCCTGCTGTGTCCCCCTCCCTCATATCCTCCCAATCCCACCCTCCCTTCCTCTTCTCCCCCTATGCCCCTTCCCCAGTCCACTGATAGGTGAGGTCCTCCTCCCCTTCTATTTGACCCTAGCCTATCAGGCCTCATCAGGACTGCTTGCGTTTTCATCCTCTGTGGCCTGGCAAGGCTGTACCCCCCATGGGGAGGTGATCAGAGAGTCTGTCACTGAGTTCATGCCAAAGACAACTCCTGCTCCCCTTACTAGGGACCCCACTTGGGGCCTGAGTCTATGGATTACATCTGAGCCAGGGTTTTAGGTCCTCTCCATATTTTTTTTCTTTGTTATCTTTTTTTTTTTTCAAAGCAGTTTATTCAGGAACCTTGAACAATCATCGGACCCTGGGGAAAGCCAGCCCACAGCTTATATAGCCTCTGGGTAGCCAACCCCAGCGTGCCACATGGGCAATGCAGATAGGTCCACATACATGGAAGCAAGCCAGATCCTCAGCCTTAGCCAAATGTGGAGTTGTTTGTGACAGAGAGCACTCACCATCGGGAAGGTGGAAGGCAGAAACTATCTCCATCTTTAAGGCGCGGCATTACGCAGCTCTCTACAGTTCCCCCTTTTTGTTTTAGATGCATCAGGCAAGAGTAGAGGTCTGATCTCTGATATTAGAAATAAATTGGGACTTTGTACCGATGTTCATTTAGGTGTCATCAACCCAAAGAGCACCAGACCCGTCTGATACCTTTTTCTCAGAGGCGGGACCTGGGACATCAACCCGCATGCAATCAGACATGCTCTTCTCTGGGTCGAAAGCGGCTGACCCTGATTGCAGTGCTTAGCCTCACATCCTGAGCATAACATTTTAGCTTTTTATGGTAGCCAACCATGCTTGGGGAGACTGTCCTGCTTCAATGGCTGTAAAGGCCTGAATGATCATGGCTGCATTACGCTGTTGTGAGACTCTAATCTTGCATATATACCACAGGCAAGCCAAGGAGACCAACACCAGAAGGCCTGCTAACGCTTCCATGCCCACCCATTCCTTCAGATGATTCATGGCTGCAGCAATTCATGGTGATAATCCTGTGGCTAGTCCTGCATCCACTCTGGTAGAATTTACTGTGATAATGGCCACTCTCAGCTGCTCCATCGTAGTATCGAATTCTCCATTCCAATTACCTAAAATATAGCTAGACAATTGTTTAGACAGATTTGCAGCACAGGAAAAATTCTCATGTTGCATGCTAGTGACACAAAGTCCAGCATACTTTCATTGACAGCCAAGTTGAGCAATCTGCCATAGGGTATCAATTTGCTCCTGCACGAGGTCAATCCTCTGATTGAACACCATCAAGCCTCCTTTTAGTTGAGCATTAATTCCTTTTTGTACATCTAAGGCATGAGCTACATTGGCTAAAAGATTATTCAGGGTCTGAGCAGTCTGCACAGTATGACTCATGGCTAATGCCACGGTGGTAGCTCCAACAGCCGCCACTGAGATGGCAGTAACAGTGGCGGCTGTAGTTCCAAGATCCCTTTTCTGTCTGAAGACAGTCATAGCGTGAGGGGCATCAACGGGTACAGGCACCCAGCGAGGCATGCAAGTAACCAGGGCATACCTAAATTCACTAGCATTCCAGCATTGGGCAAAAAAGCAAGTCCCATTACCACAATTACTTGGCTCTATCTGGCTAATAATGAATAAAAATGGGGGATATAAACAAACAGGTATGGGCTTATAGGAAATATTATGAGAAGCCTTAACCCCCTCGTTGGAACATCTTGCATCAGTTCTAGAACTAGCAGTGGTGGTGTCCGAGGTCTGAGTAGGTTCAGGAGACCATTGCCCCCAGGGGCGAGACGTGCTCCATGTAAATTGACTAACTCCATGTTTTCCTCCACTTTTGAAAGTCATTTAAGGTTCTTAAACTATTTTTTCCCTTTTTTTAAAATTTTTCCTCAATTACACTTCATTCATTCTGCATCCCCCTATAGGCCCTTCCCCCCTCCCAATCCCTACCTCCTCCCTTTGCATGCATGACACTCCCCAAGTCCACTGATAGGGGAGGTTCTCCTCTCCTTTCTGATCTTAGTCCATCAGTTCACATCAAAAGTGGCTGCATTGTCCTCTACTATGGCCTGGTAAGGCTGCTCCCCCCCAGGGAGAGGTGATAAAAAAGCAGGCCAATCAGATTATGTCAGAGGCAGTCCCTCTTCACATTACTATGTAACCCAATTGGACTCTGAACTGCCCTGGGCTACATCTGTGCAGGGGTTCTGGGTTATCTCCAAGAATAGACCTTGGTTGGAGTATGAGTCTCTGGGAGGTTCCCTGTGTTCAAATTTTCTTGTTCTGTTGCTCTCCTTGTGGAAACCCTGTCCTCTCCAGCTCTTACTATTTCCCACTTCTTAGAAACTTCTCCATATTTTGTCCTTGGTTGGGACATCATTCTCTGCAGGTTCCCCAGGGCTCAGTATTTTTTGGTTGTTGTTTTGTTTTTTGGTTCTGTTGGTCTCCTTTTGTAGTGCCTGTCCCCTCCAGGTCTTTCTATCTCCCCCTTCTTTCCTAAGATTCCCGCACTCTGCCTGAAGTTTGGCTATGAGTCTCAGCTTCTGTTCTACAGATTGGGAAAGGATCTTCACCAACCCTATATCTGACAGAGGGCTAATATCCAGAATATATAAAGAACTAAAGAAGTTAAACAGCAACAAACCAAGTAATCCAATTAAAAATGGCATACAGAGCTAAATAGAGAATTCTCAATAGAGGAATATCGAATGGCAGAGAAACACTTAAAGAAATGTTCAACATCCTTATTCATCAGGAAGATGCAAATCAAAACAACCCTGAGATTTCACCTTACACCCATCAGAATGGCAAAGATGAAAAACTCAAGTGAAAACACATACTGGAGAGGGTATGGAGAAAGGGAAACACTTCTCCATTGCTGGTGGGAATGTGAACTTGTACAACTACTTTGGAAATCATTCTGGCGCTTTCTCAGAAAATTAGGAATGGTGCTAGCTAATTTGTATGTCAATGAAAGTTGGAGGAGGAATGTGATCCTGGGAGCTTCAAGCTTCTATTGTCTACAATAGCCTCCAAGGATATTGTCTGCAATATCCTCTCTTCTCTGTCTCTCTGCTTTGCTTTCTCCTTAGTTCGCATGAATTTATTCTCATTCCTTCATTTCTAGGAAAAGATACCCAGAGATTCCTGAGAAGATTCTGTTCCTCTCTTTGCTACTTTACGACACTCCTCGGTTGAAGTCTGTCCCTCTGAAGTTCTCTTTAACAGGGAGGAATCCTGAGAATCACAAGTGATCACTCCTTTACCGGGAGCAGGGATGGGAAGAAACCACAACCCAAGGGAGGAAAATGCGATAAAAAAACAACTGCTTAGAGTGGTGTTTGGAGAAAATTATGTAAATATTTATGCAAAGACAGCTTTGCAGAGCACACCGAGCTGCATCGGAGCTGTCGCTGCCAGTGCGCAGGCAGCCTCACAGTTGGATCAACAGCCTGAAAAGCAGATGTGCCAATTTCCTGTATTTGATTATGATGATTCTTAATTATGCCAAAGCTGTGGCAATGTCCTTCCCTAGAATGACTCTTAATTTTGTTTTGCTAAAGCACACACACAACCTGTGTTGGGGACGTGTCATTTATTGTCAAGTGAGGTCCATGAAATACTCATTTGCTTGCTGAACAGTGCTGAAGACAATGGCTCGCATGGATGTGGTTTCCATATTTTTTATTTGCTATTCTCAAGCACGCAGGGGATGGGGAAAGAAAGAAAATGTGCATAGGGATAGAGGCACAGAACTTAACATCAGCTGCTCACTGACTCCGAATTGCTTTCTACACCTTCAAATATAGTTAAATGCTAGTTCCTGAAAGGCTCACTTTCTTGTCTTACACTTGCTTACACTTACAGTGTCATTATCAACCAAACCTCAGCACTGTTTATGTCACTCAGCTGCTGTAGAGAACTTAGAATTCTTTACTTACATTGCATTGTAGTCCTGTGAGACCAGTATTCTTATAATCCTTTTTTAGAGCTGTAGAAATGAGTACAAATGATCAAATCACATGATCCAAGCAAGCAGACCAATCAAGACTTAAACTCCTACATATAAACTGGTGAACAAGTATTTGGGGGTTGTCTGAGGCAGGGTCTCACTGTGTATCCAGAATGGCTGGATAGTAGTCTCCCCCAGCCTTCTGAGTGTAAGGATCACAACCAGGCAGCACCACTCCTGGAAAATAACTATGTCCTGACTGACCTTGGTCTTTTTTATGAAATAATGATGGAAGTTCCTTTGAGTTTAGATGCCCTGCACCAAGGGTTATTGATTCTTAATTGTACAATGGACTGTGTACAGGAACACAGTTCAGCTTGTGAATGATCAAATCAGGGCAGTCAACATTGCACTCTCTTTCCCAAACTAGTACTTGAATTTTTGTTTGTTTGTTTGTTTGTTTTTAACACTGACTGATTCAGTCTTCAGCTCTTGACAAACTGGAACTGTGGCTCTTTCTTTCTGGCTTCCTGCTGTTCTTTGTATCAGGAGCCAACTCTGCCCCCTCGGCCTGGCCCCAGGGCGTAACCTGTGCTCCAGATCTTTCTCTCTAATCTCCTCCCTCATCCTACCTACTGTGTTTCTCCACGTGGTGCTTCAGTGCAGCATGGAAAGTCTCTGGGGACTCATTGTGACCTGTGTGGTATCCAGCTTTGACAAGGAGAGACTCTGCTTTCTCTGTTCCTTCATTTCCAGCAGCACCTCTAATACAGAGCTGAGGACCAGGCAGTTAGCCCCATTCCTTACATTAATTTAGTTGTGCATTCTCAAACTCACACCAAAGGTAACTAACAACCTTTACTTGAAAGCATGGCTTAAGATAAGGCCTTCAGTTGAGGCAGTTTATATGGAAGATGAACTCTGGAAGCAGGATGAATGTGGGGTAGAAAACCAACATAAGGAGTCATAATCAAAGTGACGATTGTAGGTGATAGGAATTAGACTCCTCCAGGATTTTATAGCAGTGTGGAGAGACCACATCACCACACTCAGAACAACAGGGCAGGGAGGAAGGAGACAGAGTTTACCCTCTGTATATCAGTTTACCACTGATTAGGATATACATGGTAATGTCTCCACATTTACAAAACTCACAAGCAGGTTCCCACAGCTTTGCAGTAAGTTCTGAGAAAGAAATAGAATGACAGAAGTCAATGGAAGGTATCAACATGAGAGGGTCTTAGTTTACATTCAATATTTATTTACACACAGACAGACACACACACACATGCATGCATGAACACACACACAAACACACACATACCTTCTTCTTTTTTCATAATTTCTATTTTTTATATTAATTCCAGGCTATTTACTTTGTATCCCAGCCATAGCGACCTCTCTCATTCCCTCCCAATCCCACTGTTCCTCTCTCATCTCCTCCCTGCCCCAAAGTCCACTGATAGGGTAGGTCCTCCTCCCCTTCCATCTGACCCTAGTTTATCATGTATCATCAGGACTGGCTGCAATGTCCTCCTCTGTGGCCTAGCAAGGCTGGTCCTCCCTCGGGGGTGGGAAGGGAAGTCAAAGAGCCAGCCACTGAGTTCATGTCAAAGACAGTCCCTGTTCCCCTTACTAGGAAAAACCCACTTGGATGTTGAGCTGCCATGGCCTACGTCTGAGCAGGGGTTCTAGGTTATATCCATGTATGGTCCTTGGTTGGAAAATCAGTCTCAGAAAAGGCCCCTGTGCCCAAATATGTTTGGTCTTTATGGCGCTCCCATCCTCTTCAGGTCTTACTAACTCCCCCTTCTTTCATATGATTCCCTGAACTCTGCCCAAGTTTTGGTTATGAGTCTCAGCATCAGCTTTGATACACTCCTAGGTAGAGTCTTTCAGAGGCCCTCCATGGTAGGAACCTGTCCTATTTCTTGTTTTCTTCTACTTCCAATATCCACCCCATTTGTCTTTCTAAGTGAGGATTGATCATCTTACCCTGGAACCTCTTCTTGTTTAGTGAGTATATACTGTGTGTGTCTTTCTGCTTCTGGAATTCCTCACTCAGGATGATCTTTTCTAGTTCCTACCATTTGCCTGCAACTTTCATGATTTTCTTGTTTTTAACTGCTGAGTAGTATACCATTGTGTAAATGTACCACAGTTTTTGTATCCATTCCTCCATTGATGGACATCTGAGTTGTTTCCAGGTTCTGGCTATTATGTAATAAAGCTACTACGAACACATGTCCTTTTGAACAAATGTCCTTGTGTCCTTGAGCATATTTTGGATATATGCCTAGGAGTGGTATAGCTGGATATTGAGGAAGCACTATTCCTAATTGTCTGAGAAAGCTCTACATTGATTTCCAAAGTGGTTGTACAAGTTTACATTCCCACCAGTGATGGAGGCGGGTTCCCCTTTCTCCACAACCTCTCCAGCATGTGTTGTTACTTGAGATTTTGATCTTAGCCATTCTAATCAGTGTAAGGTAAAATCTCAGGCAACTTCTTGAACAGAATATCAACAGCACAGGCTCTAAGATCAACAATCAATAAATGGGACCTTATGAAACTGAAAAGCTTCTGTAAAGCAAAGGACACTGTCATCAGAACAAAGCAACAGCCTATGGACTGGGAAAGGATCCAACCCTATATCTGGCAGAGAGCTGATATCCAGAATTTATGAAGAACAAAAAAAGTTAAAAATCAACAAATCAAGCAATCCAATTAAAAAAAATGAAGTACGGAGCTAAACAGAAAATTCTCAGTAGAGGAATATAAATGGTGAACAACACTTAAAGAACTGATCATCGTCTTTAGCCATCAGGGAAATGCAAATCAAAAGAAACCTGAGACTGTCTCTTCTTCTTCTTCTTCTTCTTCTTCTTCTTCTTCTTCTTCTTCTTCTTCTTCTTCTTCTTCTTCTTCTTCTTCTTTTTCTTCTTCTCCATCTTCTTCTTCTTCCTGATTTAAAATTATATCTGATATCATGTGCCTCCAGCCAGAAGAATGCATTTTAGAATTTTTCTCACTATGGAACTAAATAAATTCTTTGTTTATACTTATCTTTAAAGATAATCTTCTCCCTAGACTATATGACAGTTACCCCTCAATGTCAAATTTCAAGTGGGGAATCATTTTTTTTCTACCAGTCTGAAGCTGCCTATGGTCATCTACCACTATTTCTGTTCATCCTTCCCAATTCTCTTTTCTTCTTCATTAGCCTCTGGTGATACCTATTCTAGACTTTCTTCAGTGTCTTTTCTGTGCTTTTAGTATGTCTTTATTCTTCATGCT
This sequence comes from Meriones unguiculatus, assembly GCF_030254825.1. Lineage (NCBI taxonomy): Eukaryota > Metazoa > Chordata > Mammalia > Rodentia > Muridae > Meriones > Meriones unguiculatus. Next base: position 170,085,801 of record NC_083351.1, read on the forward strand.
TTGTTGCCTGTGCTTTTTTTCTCTAAGCCATTTTCTGGTTCTTTTATTTTCTCAATACATTATATCACTTGTCCTAATTGCCTCCGCTGATTTTTAAATTTCAGGTATATTTTTCCTTATAAAGTTTTCCTATGTTTTCAAACATAAGGTTACTGCCTCAAATACTTTTATTTATTTTAATTTATCAAGAATGGCAGTGAGAAAGCTTCTGTGATTGTCTTGACTCTCAGTTTTAGTTTTGAATGGGTGCTTGTTTCCTTTTACCCCCCAAGCTATTGTATGCAAACATTATAGAGATGATTGAAACCCAGAAGTATGGATCTTTCTCCATAGATGATTTACATTTGTTTCTTTGAGTTCAAAGCACTCAACAATAGTTTTAGTGCAGACATGGCTGGGGAAACTTCAAATGGACTATTTGAGTTCTGGATTTTCTTCAGCCAGCACTGACATTGTTCTAACAAGTTTAAATAGTGCTTTCACTTTCATTCCCATCCACTTGCCCTAAATCTTCAGTGACTATGTACTGCTTAGAACTTAATTTTACATTTTAGTATAGGTGTTCACAAAGCTCTTGACTACAGCTCCTACCTCCCTTCCAATCTTGCATTCTACTGCTCTTTGAAATGTAGTTCATTTTATGAGAACGATTTCTTTAGACCTCCATGGCTGCCTTTCCTCTCTCATTTTTGTGCCAGTGTTCTCATACCTGGAAAGCTCTGCTCTACCTTCCAAAACCTCATCCTTTTCAACCTTCTAGATCTATCCAAATGTCATCTTGTTTAGTGGAGCCATGATTTATAATCAAGTTTACAGCATTAGCCACATCCTCTGGGTAACATATTTCCTCAAATTTTGCTTAGCAATAATAATTCACTGGCTGCAGTATTACTATAACAGCAAGGGATTGGTTTTTTTTCCAGGTAGGTGTCTGATCCCTTGTGGCAGGTATTTTGACCCATTTACCTCATTTCTACAATATCCAGAAATTTTATACATAAAATCTAGATGGGAATTAGTTTCTTGAAATAATACAAATCTATTCTAAGCTTCTGTAATTTGCTTACAAGTTTTGGGGGGTTATTAGACCTGGATGTACCTAGCTTCTCAAGGCATCCTCTCATAGTGAATTCTTCTAGAGGAAACAGGTTACTCTGGACCCTGAGAGATAAAATAAATTATTTTGTTGATTCTTGGCTAAAATCAAAATGCTTACAATAAACTCTTTGCTTACGGTTCTTACATTATAAAAGCAAATTTATCCACCAAATATGAGCAAAGTGAAAAAATTAGGGTTGACTTCTTTTAATGTTGTTTTACTAAAACTTAATTACTCTTGCGGGGGGGTACTTTGTTTTGATTGGAACCTCTACTCCTTTGCTGGAGGAAATGCAAAAATGCTACAGCTGCTTTTCAAGATGGTTAGTCATGCAATGAAGTGATCACTGCTTTTGGTATTTTTCCTAATATGTTGAAAACTTATGCTCACACAAAACTTGTACACAGGTGTTTATCACAGGTGTGTTCATAATTACTGAAAGTTAGAAGCAATCAAAGTATCTTTTAGTAGAGAAGTGGGTCGATTGTGGTATAACCAGACAATTACTATTCCATATTCTAAAAGAATTAGCCTATTGAGCTATGAAATGACCTGGAGGAAACCTACATAGATAATGTTCAGTAAAAGCAATAATTTACAAAGGGCACTTGCTGCATGATTCCAGTCATGTGACATACTGGAAAAGGTAAAACTGCGGGTAAAGATTAGAAGGGATAGACATATGATCAGATGGAACACAGGTTTAGGAGTGGGGAAAGAGTTCTTCATGACCATGTAATTTGCTGGTTCATGGTGTTATAGATGTGCCCAAGCCATACAATATATAAAAGCAAGAGTGAGTTCTACTGTGCACGTTGGCACAGTGCATTAGTGTAGGTTTATCATTACTCTTGGGGGTGGAGATGATATCTCAGTGGGTAAAGCGCTTTCCTAGAAACATAGAGACTTAAATTCAATCCCCAGAACCAACAAAGAAAGCCAGGAGGCATGGTGGCAATTTACTCATAACCCAATTTATTATAGGAAGAAGAAGAGGAAGAAAAAAAGAAGGAGGAGGAGAAGAAAGTGGAGCCCTAAAGTTTGATATCCTGTAGTTTATCATACTAGGTTTGCTCTAAGCCAGTAAGAAACTGTCTCTCAAAACAAGATGAATGGCAACTGAGGAGCAATATCAGAGGTTGTTCTGTGATCTCTACACACATGCCTGTGGGACTCACACATGCTTCACCCCGCACGCTCTGATGAGAAACAGTGACAACTCCTGGCCTCCTGGTGTGTCTGAGTACAGTAGAGGAGGTGTACAAAATCCTCTGTGGTATCACCTTGATTTTAACGTGAATAAAGCCATCTTAAAATTTATTCTTAGGGAATATCAGTGTATATAATCTAACACTCATGAGTAAAATTGTAATCAAATCTAACTGAAGTTACATTAATTTATTTTGGAAAGAATAAATCCCTTAAAAAGATTTTAACCCCCTGTAATAAAAATAACTTTTAAAATAATTTAATAAATTTAAGTAGTGTAGAAATTTTTTTCCAATGTAACACTTTTTATTGATTATTTGGGAACTTCAAATAATTCACCCCATTACACTCACTCTCCAGTCTTTCCAAGGCTGCTCCCTACCCTTGTGGTTCCCCTGCCCCCTACTCCCACCCCTGCAAGAAAAAGGAGGAGGAGAAGGAAGTGGAAGGAAGGAAGGAAAGAAGGAAGGAAGGAAGGGAGGGAGGGAGGGAGGGAGGGAGGGAGGGAGGGAGGGAGGAAGGAAAGAAAGAAAGGAAGGAAGGAAGGAAGGAAGGAAGGAAGGAAGGAAGAAAGAAAGAAAGAAAGGAAGGAAGAAAGAACACAAGTCCAGTTTGTGTTGCTCACATACCTACTGGAGCATTGTTAAACTCCCAGTATTCAATCCCTTAAGAAAACAGAGTCCTTCCCCAACCTGCGCCCCAGCCAGAAGCCGTCAGCTGTGGAGAGCTATAGTTCAGCATCTTTGCACAATTTTTAGGAGTCCTCTTCCATGGCTTCCTATCTAGGCTGTTACTTTTTGGGAAGTGAAGCTGGGAGTAGAGGTTGTCACAGAAGCCTTCTATGACTCTCTTTCTCAACTGTAAGTCTGCAGTCATCGATACCACTGCAAAAGAAGCTTCCTTGTCATCTATCAACAGGGGCAGGATGGTCTTCCACGTCATTTCTTTTCACATAGCATGGACCATAGACATCTGCATGGCCTTTATCATCAGCACATGCACAGGCCTCAGCATGACCTCCAGGGCAGTACAGACTACGGATATGAACATGGCCCTCTAAAGCAGCATGGACCACAGATATTGGCATAGCCTCAGTCTGCAGTGCAGGCCAGGCACATCAACCAGGCCTCTGGAGGCAGCCTCGGCCACAGAGGTCTTTTGAGAAGATCCAATCCAAAAACTGAACTGTTTTTCATCTTGGACATCCTGACATTGCTTAGAGCAAGCTGTAAAGTGCTGTGCACCACCTTGCTGACCCTACTTGGCAACATTTATCCAGCTGACTTCATCCTTCTCTCACACCTGTCACTCCGTTGCAGTCTAGTTTCACGTATTTCCATCCAGCATATATACCACTTCATTCTTCCATCTTTCTCATCTCTCCATTGCATATTCATTCATCTTGGTGGCATTGGAAACTGCAATGTGTCACACAGTATTTTTTTTTCTAAACAGCTTTACTTGCAAATATTCATTACAACGAGTAGTTGGGCTGGCTCAAGGTTTCTGGTTTCTGAAGCACCATGAACAGTGGACCATTGCTAAGACTCATCTAGGATAGCCTGCTGTGGCCCAGACTCAGGGTGATCTTGTGGCTAGGCAATGCACCCATGAGCGCCAGGCTGCCACATACTTCCCCATCCTCAATATTGGATGTCCCAAGACTTACAGAGCTCGACTTCTGTGCCTGTAGCCTGTAGACAGCACTACTGCCCTGTTTTGCTTTCGATTCTCAGCAGACAAGCAGTGTTGGCTGCACCCACAGTGGCTCCATGCTGGAGGCCAGCTGGGGGGCCAGGGACCAGCTTAATTCACCAATGACATGTGGTTCTGAAAGGCCTGCCCCCACCTATGCACTCTAGAAGTTGGAAATGGAGTAGATGTTGGGGTGCACCTACTCAAAGTACTAGATCTGGTCTGGATGGCAGCCAAGTTAGTCAGCCCAAGAAGGTCCAGCTTCCACCTTCTAGATATGGTGTTTTATAGTAGAAGGACAGTGACAAGGTGAAGATAGGCAATATCAAAAGGGTGGCATAGTAAGTTTGACCAGAATGTATTTCATACGTGTGAGTGTGTGTGTATCCCTAATTGCCACCTTCTCTATCAGATAGCAAATTCCATGAGATCAAAGTTACATTTTAACTTTCCACTTATTGTTGGGACTCCCACATGGTGGCTCGTTGCACACAATGTTTGCGTTGCACAAGATCAAAGACTGCAGACCTAGTGAGCGCCAGGGCTGTGGACTCAAAAATACCAATGTCTATGTCTCCAGAATGAGAAGAGACATCCAGAGACGAGGGACACATGGCAGACTAGTCCTCCCATGAATAGCTTCTGGCTCCCAGGCTTTGGTTACCCAGAATCTTCCACTTACCTAAATATGACTCCTGAGTTCAAAAGACCCATAGCTACAGCATGGGGATGCCAGACTCTTCCAGCCTCCCCAAAGACAGCTTCTGGATACCAGGGACATGGACCCAGCCTCCTGTCCCCAGTTTCTATCCATCTCCCTGTGGAGACCTGCAGGACAATAGGAGCATACGTTCCAAGATGGATGCAACCAATGTGCATAGAGTCTGAATACCAGAGTGTAGTGACTACGGAATAAGTAAGTGGCTGAGCTGCTGATTCTGAAACACCAGCATCTGTTTGTGTTTCCCCAAAGAGAGGAGGAATCCAGGCTGCCAGACATACAAGGCTCCAGCCTCAGACCTCCTGACTATTTCTGCAATCCTGAGGATGACTCCTGAGGATGACTCCAAATTCTAGAGGTACACAGATCCAGCTTATTATTCACAACTCTACTAGCCATCTTGAGACCTGCCAAACCTCAGGATTACACAGGGTAGAAACCAACACCCTAATCGCCTGCCTATAGGTCCAACTAGGACACAACCAGCAGAGAAAAAGCTCAGGATATTAGAAGAGATCCAGCCTCCAGCCCATGATCCAGGGCTCCCCCACATGCCTGAGAAGCCCAGCAGGCTCCAAGAAAAAACAGCCAATGTCACGAACAACCAGATCACTAAAGGTCAGCATAAGAATGCAATTAACAAAAACCAAGGCAATATGGTACCACCAGAATCCAACTATCCTAATACGGGAAGCCCTAGGTATTCTAACACAACTAAAATACAGGAAAATAACCTTAATGAAGAGGATAGAAACCTTTAAAGAGAAGACAAATTAACCCTTCAAAGAAATACAGGAAAATACAATCAAATACAGACCTTTAAAGAGGAAATGATTAAATCACATAAAGATACACAGTAAAAAACAATCAAACAGGTGAAAAAAAATGGTTCAAGATGTGAAACTGGAAATAGAGTCAATAAAGAAAATGAAAACTGAGGAAATCCTGGAGATGGAAAACCTAGGGAAGAGAACAGAAACTACAGAGGTAAGCACCACCAAAAGAATATAAGAGCATTAATTCCTTTATGTACAACTAAGGCATGAGCTACATTGGCTAAATGATTATTCAGGGTCTGAGCAGTCTGCCCAGTATGACTCATGGCTAATGCCCTGGTGGTAGCTCCAACAGCCGCCAATGAGATGGTAGTAACAATGGTGGCTGTAGTTCCAAGATCCCTTTTCTGTCTGAAGAGAGTCATAGCGTGAGGGGCATCAATGGGCACAGGCACCCAGTGGAAGCTTGATGGTGTTCAATCAGAGGATTGACCTCTTGCAGGAGCAAATTGATACCCTATGGCAAATCGCTCAACCTGGCTGTCAATGAAAGTATGCTGGACTTTGTGTCACTAGCATACAACATGAGAATTTTTCCTGTGCTGCAAATCTGTCTAAACAATTGTTGAGCTATACTTTAGGTAATTGGACTGGAGAATTCGATACTATGATGGAGCAGCTGAGAGTGGCCATTGTCACAGTAAATTCTACCGGAGTGGACGTAGGACTAGCCACAGGATTATCAACATGGATTGCTGCAGCCATGAATCATCTGAAGGAATGGGTGGGCATGGGAGCGTTAGCAGGCCTTCTGGTGTTGGTCTCCTTGGTTTGCCTGTGGTATATATGCAATATTAGAGTCTCACAACAGTGTGATGCAGCCATGATCATTCAGGCCTTTACAGCCATTGAAGCAGGACAGTCTCCCCAAGCATGGTTGGATACCATAAAAAGCTAAAATGATACACTCAGGATGCGAGGCTAAGCACTGCACTCAGGGTCAGCCGCTTTGGACCCAGAGAAGAGCATGTCTGATTGCATGCGGGTTGATGCCCCAGGTCCCGCCTCTGAGAAAAAGGTATCAGACGGGTCTGATGCTCTTTGGGTGGATGACACCTAAATGAACATCGGTACAAAGTCCCTATTTATTTCTAATATCAGAGATCAGACCTCTACTCTTGCCTGATGCGTCTAAAACAAAAAGGGGGAACTGTAGAGAGCTGCGGAATGCTATGCCTTAAAGATGGAGCTGGTTTCCGCCTTCCACCTTCCCAATGGTGAGTGCTCTCTGTCACGAACAACTCCACATTTGGCTAAGGCCAAGGATCTGGCTTGCTTCCATGTATGTGGACCTATCTGCATTGCCCATGTGGCACGCCTGGGTTGGCTACCCAGAGGCTATTTAAGCTGTGGGCTGGCTTTCCCCAGGGTCCGAGGATTGTTCAAGGTTCCTGAATAAACTGCATTGAAAAAAAAAAAAAAAAGAATATAAGAGACGAAGGAGAGAATCTCAGGCATAGAAGGTACAGTTGAAATTGATACATCTGTCAAAGAAAATATTAAATCAAAAAAAATGTTGACACAAAATGTCTAAGAAATCAAGGACACCATGAAAAAAAATGAAACTTAAGAATAATAGAAATAGAATAAAGAAATGATCCTCAGCTTCAAGGACCAGAAAATATTTTCAACAAAATCATGGAAGACTATTTCCCCAACCTAAATAAAGATATGCCTTTAAACCTACAAGAGGCTTACAGAACACCAAATAGATTAGACCAGAAAAGAAATTCCTCCTGCTATATAATAATAAAAACACTAAATGTACAGAATAAAGAAAAAATATTAAAGGTGCAAGGGGCAAGACATATAAAGAGAAAAGTAATATATAAAGGTAGACATATCAGAGTCTGATATCCCAACAGAAATATGATGTCTCAACAGAAACTCTAACAGCCAGAAAGTCCTGGGCAGACATCTTACAAACCTTTAAGAGACCACAGGTGTCAGCCCAGACTACTATACCCAGCAAAACTTTCAATCACCATAGATGAAGTAAACAGGATAATTCATAACAAAACCAAATTTAAACAATATCTATGCACAGAACCAGCCTTACAGAAAATACAAGAAGAAAAAACTTCAACCCAAGGAGGTTAACTACAACCAAGAACACACAGGATGTAAAATAACTTCACTATAGCAAAATCAAAAGAAGACAAGCACACAAACACATCCAACATTCACCACCAACATCAAAATAACAGTAACTAACCATAATCGGTTATTAATATCTGTCAACATCAATGGACTCAACTCTCTAATAAAAATGACACAGGCTAAGAGAATGGATGCACAAGTATTACCCAACATTCTGCTGCATACAAGAAACACATCTCAGCAACAAAGATAGACTATGCCTCAGAGCAAAGGGATAGAAAAATGTTTTTCAAGCAAATGGACCCAAGAAATAATTTGGAGCAGCCATCATTATATTTAATTAAAAAATACTTTAAATCAAAATTAATCAAAACAGTTGGGGAAGGACAATTTATTCTCATCAAAGGAAAAATTAGTCAAAAAGCATCTCAATTCTGAACACATCTATGCCCTACAAAGGTACCCACATTTGTAAAAAAAAAAAAAAAAAAATATATATATATATATATATATATATATATATATATATATATATATATAGCTCAAGTCACACATCAATCCCCAAACAATAATAGTGGGAGATTTCAACACCTCACTCTCACCAATGGACAGATCATTGAGAAAGAAACTAAATAGAGAAACAATAAAACAGATGTAATAAAGCAAATGGACCTAATAGATATCTACAGAACTTTTCACCCAATTACAAAACAGTATACATTTTTGTTAGCACTTCAGAGACCTTTATCTAAAATTGACAATATAGTCAGTTACAAAACAATCCTCAAACAATACAACAAAATGGGTTAAATGAACCTATTATATTTTATCAGATCACCATAGATTAAAGCTGTGCTTCAACAACAGAAATAACAAAAAGCCTATACATACATGAAAACTGATAGACTCCCTATTCAGTGATCACTGAGTCAGGGAAAAAATAAAGAAAGAAAGTAAATAACTCAGAAAATTCAATGAAAATGAAGGCACAACATACCCAAACTTATGGGACACGATGAAAGAGGTGCTAAGAAGAAAGTTCATAGTACTAAGTGCCTTCATAAAGAAATCAGAGACAGCTCATACTAGCAATTTCATAGCTCAGCTAAAATCAGATAAAAAAGAGGCAAACACCTCCAAAAGGAAGAAATGGCAGGATATAATCAAACTCAGGGTAAAAATCAAGAAATTAAAGAGACAAATACAAAAAAAAAAAAATCAATGAAATCAAAGAGCTGGTTCTTTGAGAAAATCAACAAGATAGACAAACCCTTAGTCCAAACAATTAAAGAAAAATCAACAAATCAGAAATGAAAAGGGAGACATAACAACAGACACTAAGGAAATCCAAAAAATCACTAGGTCTTACTTCAAAGACCTGTACTCCACAAAATTGGAAAATCTAAATAAAAAAATAAAACATGTTTCTTGATAGATTCCACTTATCAAACTTAAATCTAGATTAGGTAAACACGTTAAATAGACCTATAACCCCTAAGCAAATAGAAGCAGTCATTAAAATCTACCAACCAAAAAAAGGCCCCAGGCCAGATGGCTTTAGTGCAGAGTTCTACCAGACCTTCAAAGACAAGCTAATACTATTCAACTACTCCACAAAACAGAAACATGAGGAACAGTGCCAAATTCATTCTATGAGACCACAGTCACCCTGATACCTAAACCACAAAAAGACCCAACAAAAAAGGAGAATTTCAAACCAATTTCCATTATGAACATTGATGCTAAAATACTCAATAAAATACTCACAAACCAAATCCAAGAACACATAAAAAATATCATCCACCATGATCAAGTAGGCTTCATCCCAGCTATACAGTCGTTGTTCAATACTCAAAAAATATCAATCAACATAATCCATCTTATAAGAAAATTGAAAGTTTTAATTCCTACCCCCTCGCCCAGGTATGGTAAATTTAGAAGAGGTCCTTTGTTCTGAGTTCAGATCCCAGTTCTATCACTTGAGTTTGAAGCTGCTTAACATATTTGTGCACACTTCCTTATACACTGACATCTTTGAAAGTCCTGTGAGCATTTTGTGAGATAGTCTACATAATAAATAAATGTGTAGATCTTTACCTAACAAAGCTTCTGGCACAAAGAAAGTGTTGAAGAGATTTTGTTAAAGTTCAAGTCTTTGCTTGCATTCAGCTGTCACTATCACCCTTTTAATTCTTTTTTTTTTTCTAGTCAGTGGCTATGCTTTCTTTAAATTGAGATTTTCAATGAGAAGAAAAGAGTACAATCCTTATATACTCCATCAGGAAGACATTAACATTTTTTTTTGGATAATGGGAGGCCCTGGCACAATGTGCTTGGGCTGGTAGATTCTGGAGAGTGATGGCTGTGCCATGTCCTTACTAGGATAATCAACTCAGGTTTATCACCTGAAAAATTCAGATGTTTGTGCCTGTTTGCTGTGGTTATGCTGAAGAGAAGATAATAAAAATTACCTGTTTCATATTAATACTTTATGCTTCCTTAGAAGTTTATTTTTAAATAAAGAAGTTTTTATTTTTAATAAGAGTTTTTATCATTTTTAATACTTACTAACTCCTGCTTTGAACAGATAGCTACTTGAAAGCAGAAGGACACTCTTTCATGCCCAGATCAAGGCTGTGAGGTAACCTGTCCACTAAAGGCCTTGTTTTAAAGCTTACTCAGCTTTGAACTACTTTTCCCTTCTTTCATGGTAGATTTCTTTTCCCTTTAATTGCCTTTCAGTAAACCACTTCTGGTCTCCTTGTTCACATTTTAAACCTCTTGATAGTGAGTGAATCCTCTACTCTTCATTCCTTTGTTCCTGGACCCCAACACCTGCCTCTTAATTCCATAGAAAAACAAAACAAGAGAGCAAAAGGCATTTGACACTGGAGAGATGGCTCAGTGGTTAAGAGCACTGTCTGCTTTTCCAAAGGACCCAAGTTCAATTCCCAGCACCCGCATGGCAGCTAACAACTGTCTGTAACTCCTCTTCCAGGGGATCCGATCCCCTTACACATGCAGACAAAACACTGATGTACATAATGAAAAAACAATAAATAAATAAACTTTGGAAATCAATCTGGTGCTTTCTCAGATAATTAGGAATAGCGCTTCCTCAAGATCCATCTATACCACTCGTAGGCATATGTGCAAAAGATGCTCAAGTATACAACAAAGACATTTGTTCAACCATGTTCATAGCAGATTTATTCGTAATAGCCAGAACTTGGAAACAACCCCGATGTCCCTCTATTGAGGAATGGATACAGAAATTGTGGTACATTTATACAGTAGAATACTACTCAGCAATTAAAAACAAGGAAATCATGAAATTTGCAGGCAAATAGTGGGAGCTAGAAAAGATTATCCTAGAAAAGATTATACCTGGGATGAGTGAGGTATCCCAGATCCCAGAAACAGAAAGACAAAACACGGTATATACTCACTTATAAGTGGCTATTAGACATATAATATAGGATAAACGTACTAGAATCTGTATACCTAAAGAAGCTGAGCTAGAAGGAGGACCCTGGGTAAGATGCTCAATCATCACTCAGAAAGGCAAATGGTACGGACATTGAAAAAAGGAAAAATCAGGAAACAGGACAGGAGCCTACCATAGAGGGCCTCTGCAAGACTGCCTAGCAGTGAATCAAAGCAGACACTGAGACTCATAGTGAAACTTTGGGCAGAGTGCAGGGAATCTTACTAAAGAAGGGAGAAATGGTAAGACCTGGAGAGGGCAGGAGCTCTACAAGGAAGGCAATAGAACCAAAAAATCTGGGCACAGAGATCTTTTCTGAGACTGATACTCCAACCAAAGACCCTACATATTCATGGATATAACCTAGAACCCCTGCTCAGATGTAGCCCATGGCAGCTTAGTATCCAAATGGATTTTCTCTAGTAAAGGGAAAAGGGATGGTCTCTGACATGAACTCGGTGGCTGGCTCTTTGACCACTCCCCACCCCAATAGGGGAGCAGCCTTACCAAGCCACAGAGGAGGACAATGCAGCCAGTTCTGATGAGACTGGATAAGCTAAGGTCAGATAAAAGGGGAGGAGGATCTCCCCTATCAGTGGACTTGGAGAGGGGCATAGAAGGAGATTAAGGATGTTGGGATTGGGAGGGGAAGAGTGAGAGGGCTACAACTAGGATACAAAGTGAATAAACTATAATTAATATAAAAAATAAAAATTTAATTTAAAAAAGGCATTTGAGAGGAGAGGAGTGAATGCCTGGACAAACTCTGCCATTAATGCCTTCAAATGAAGCTCCAGCTCTCCTGATGGTAGAAGAATCTGCTTTCAGTTTTTACCTCATTACAACCCACAAGCCAACCCATGTCTTCGTTCAGAGTCTCTAATCGAAACCTGCAGTTCAGACACTCGCTTTGCTTTAGAAACGCATGTTCAGAATGAAAATACTTTGGGGGATGTAACTGTAAATAGAATAGGGAGTACAAAGAATGCAGAAGAAGGGAAAGAAATGGAGAAAGAAAAGGAAAGGATACCAACAGAAACCAAGAAAGAGGGTGCTAGTCACACAGGGAAAGAAAAGGAAAGAATAAGAAAGGCAATCAGGGAGGTAAATGGAGAAAATGAAAACAAAAATATTAGAGACTAAAGAAAGTAGACTGAAATTCACCCAGTGGTTAAGTGGACTCATAGAGCTTCACCTACTTCACATATGACAGCTTTACCGCTCACTGGCTATGTAGCTAAGGGCAAGCAGTCAAGTCTCCCCTCCTGTTTCTTGTTCTCCTCATCTTTAAAATGAGAAAGATTGGATTGCCTACCTCTCTGGGATGCTGTGTTGCATGGAAAGCTTTTTGGATAATTTCAAAACTTTAGTGCTTAGCAAGTGCCACTGCAGTTGTTGGTCAGGGTATTTATTTTTATCGTTAGAATAATAACAGTAATTGTTACATTTTTTATGTCATCAGCGTTTACAGTTTCTGCTAACATCTACAACATCCAGTCATTAGGACAGCTCCGGGTAGAGACACGTAATGCGTTCAGTGGTGATACTGAGTGTTACCATCTCACTGAGAATGTGCTAAAGAAAATTCAGCCAAACAAATCTTTTCACAGCTCACACAAATGTGCTGCAAACACGCAGAAAAACAAATCTAACTGCATTTTACACTGGATTTATTTAGTCTGTTTTAGAATATCCAGTCACCATCCTAACAGCCGGACTCCTATTTTAAAATGCTAGGGTCTAGAAGAAGACTAAAAAGCTTCACAGAGAGCCCTCCCGCACCCCAGTATGAGCATGTACCCGTCTCAGGTGCCTGAGAGTAAACAAAGGGGCAACGAGGCCTCATTATTGAACCAATGTGAAAGTTCTAACCAAAAAGATCTCATCAAATGTTCCGATATTCAGAATTTTGCCATGTCCCATTATGTGTTGACATGTTTCCCTGATTTGTTACAAGGAAGCAGAGATGCTTTCCTGCATAGCAGGAGGTGTCTACAGTCAGGATCCTTAAGGACTTCAGCAGCTCAAGGAGGTGAGTGACAGACTTGATTACACCCAACAAGAAGTGGAATCTAGATAATCTACACTGTCACCTACTCTTCCCTCCCCTCTAAAATATCTCACATTAAACTGCCAAAATAATAAACTTCAGGAAACACAGCCCGCTGACAGCCACACATTCCATATGTTATCAGCAGCCCCTCAGACACCTGATTGTCTGGCTTTGTGGGACTTGAAGGCTGCTGAACCTGTGCTCTTTCCTTTGTCATCTAACGGCCATCTTTAACAGTGGAAGCGGGACAAGACGATTCATCCCAGTGAAATGTACAGTAGAAAAAGAAATGAACTACAATCTAGATACCTTGCTTTTGCCAGAAACCATGGTGTTGCCATTTTTTTAAAAATGAAAAATATAAAGCGATTTTACATATGAGTCACAGAATTTCCCATAATTTCACATACATGACCACTTAAAATTTCTCAATGATCTTATGGCAAATTGTCCTCATGGATTCATCTCTTTAAAAGTATCGTACATGGTCTATGTTCTTGATCCCTAAGACAAAGACTCTGCAACTATGACGGAAGATATTTGTGACAGGTAGTCTTCGTCAAGCTTGGTAACTGCATGAGCTTCCTTCTTGTGCTTTTATTTTCTTCTTTTCTGACAAGGAGCAAATGTCAACCTTGCTGAGATGTAGTTACTTTCATTTTATATATATTATTATTATTTAATGCTTACATTTGTTCTAGTAGAAACTTCAACTCACTAATTCAAGGAGTCTCAATCGGATCTAGATATGCCTCAGTCTCTTTGGGCTTAGAAAGCTATTGTTTCCTGCTCTTCCCCTTCACATGAGGATAATTCTGAGAAGCTTGCTGTCACCAGGGTCAGATAATGGATATGAAACCGGCCATCTTTGGTCCACATAGGTTAATACTGTTTGGTTCACTTGGCCTTTGAGTACCACTCTGCTTCTTGGTACCTGTCCTGACATGCAGCCACATCCTATATTGGTCTGGAGCCTTTGTGAGATTACTTGCTTACACCCCACCAGGATGAACAGGACTGTGAAAGGCTGCTCTTGAACAAATTAGCAGTTATTTCTTTGACCATGGTTAACCTACCATGTAGTCATGCTTGTGGGCCTAGTTTGAATGCTGCATCTTGAATGTCTGTTGCTTTAATGTTCTTTTGAAATGTATACAGCTTACCCTTGTTCATTCAAATGCTGATTTCTCCCCCCCCACACACACACACTCTCTGGTTTCAATCCGGATATTGCATTGTGATACTTATTCTAAGCATTCTGTCTCAACTTTGTGTAAACAGGCCAAAATAAAGCAACTAGCCACAATGTTGAGCGATGGGAGGAGCCAAAGGACAGGAAATGAGTGGGAGGAGAAAGGGTGAAAAGAGAGCTAGGAGAGCTGGAGGTCAGATCTTGGAACTATGTGGAGATGAACTGGACATAATATATCACTAAAAACATTTATAATGTAGGAAATCTAAATTTTAGGAAACTATGAGGGCTTGGAAGTTTAGGAGAAAGTAACTATTGCCCAGCATTGTGTTCTAGGTTAACTAAATAAACCCAGTTTCCGTGTGGTGATTCGGTTATACAGCTGCTTAGGATTAACAGCAGCATTACCAAAAAATAATTATTAGCAAATATTAATCACACCTACAACAGATGTCCATCATAATTCCATTTCCCTGTGATCATAACATACTAAACCTCAAAAGGCAACCTGATAATTTATTAAAAGTTTGAACATACAACTGTTATGAGATCAAGTAATTCCATGCCTAGGTTTATACGGAAACACCCACAGTGCACACAGCTTATCCATAATAACTTAAACCAGTAACAACCTCTTTGGACAAGAGAGTAGTGAAAAAAATGAAATCATTATATATGCATATAGCATATTTATAAATGTTAACATGGCAGAGTTCGTTCACACTGATAGAAATCAGATCAGTGGTTGTGTAGGAATGCAGAGATTTTGGCATCTAAACTCTGACAGGAGAAATATTTTACATTTTGGTTGCAGTGGTAGATACTCAAGTGTGCAAGTGTTTTTAAAAAGCATGCTAAATTGTCCTCATGAACAGAATGAACACTAGAGTAATATAGACCCTAAAAATGGTGAGAATATTAATCTACACTAGACTGTTAAGTACATGTGGATTTCAAATACTTCAACATAATTTCTGAAAGACAGCACTGAGAAGCTGAATGCACACAATTTATTTGGACCATCAAAAATCTTCAAATGTTTTTAAAATAGATAAGCCATGAAATTTCATAGTATTGAATATCTTTGTTGGAGGGAGATTGTGTCTGTTTAGGAAAGTCATATATTTTAGACTGAACTTAAGAGGAATATCCACTACATAGATTATAAAACTATCAACAACAATTTTTTTTCGTAATTTGACTAATGGCAATCAATTCTCCAACTAGCTCCATTTCATTGCCCAGTATTAAAATATAAAACCCACTGTTTTCTTACAAGTTAAAAAATTGTATCCTGAGTGAGCATTCATTTCCAATGAACATTCTAAAAATTGGTTAGAATTTTGGTTATTATTTTATTCTGTCAATTAAATTTCAAAGATAGTATATACCTTTCAAAGTATTTTTAATACAAAATGCTGTTGGTTTCAACACCCTGCACATATTTACATTCCGAGTCAGTGTCACTTTCATCATACGTTACTACAGTACATATATGTAACTTCTGTGATGAAGTTTTAAAAAGAGCAAATGCAAGGAATTCTTGAGCAAGCAGGCTTTGACCAGCTGCTCAGCACAATCTATGCCTATGCTTTTGGTTGATTCAGGTACCTATAATTATCTAAGAAGCAACTGAGACAGAACCAATTTCAATTCAATTCAGGTCATTCCCTCAAGACTGGTTAAAATGGTTATGCCTGTAAAGACTGGTTAAAATGTGGGTTCTGGAATGTTTGACAATAGCTCCCTTCAGTTGTGATAATAGAGGAGAGTCAAGAACATACTACTGAAATCAAACTAAAAGGTCCAAGCCTGGACTTGTGTTGCTCAGTTCCATTTCATAACAGAACCACAGTTGACTGGAAGAGATAGGAGTTCTGGGATCCTGTAACACATTTCTTTCTCCCTTTCTTCCTCATTTTGGAATGCCTTAGAGTTCTGTGAAGGAAGGGCATACTGAAAAGTTGTCCAGTTTTAGAAAATGGAGCAAGTTCTGCCAAAGACAAATAGAGTGTATTGTTGCTGTTGTCATTATTATTATTGTTTCTTAAGATAGGAGGCTTAGGACCAGGAGAAGTGCCTAGTGAATTCTTATTTTCATTGTGGAATAATACCTAATTGCTAAAAACAAACAAGTGACAAACAGTACTGCCACAGTGCATTCTGCTCTGGGGATCTTTGACATTCAAAGAGGCAGTCTTGTTCCTTTTAAATGTGTTAATAAATATATGAGGATATCATTACCATGTTGCACTTTTTTTCTCCTAATAAGATGCTCTTCCTTTGGGGCTATCGAGAACATACCATAAAATTTACAAACCTATTCTCTTTAAAGCAGTCAGACCCATTCTCTTTCACGTCTCCCCAGCCCCCACCGCCTGCATTCCACTTGTTCTCCAGATCTAACTGTCCCTTTTCAAGCAAGTCCAAAATTTAAAGTCTATTAAAATTGCAAATTAACAAAGGATACAATTCATAAGTGTGGCTTTATGTTTTTGCTGGCTATAGCCAAGTCCATATATAATCCAGCAACTGAAAATAACCATGCTTGAGGGTATGGAGATATGTTTTAAATACCTCATTTGGAGAAAAAAAAAAACCTCTTGTTTGTTTTTCCTTAGACCATCCTATCTATTGTAACCCTCTGTCCACTAGCAGACAGAACTGTATCCTGACTGAGAATGCGGTACCCAGGTAGGCTAATACACAGAAGAAAAAGAAGGAGGTTATGTCCCCTGAATTTTCTCCAAGTGTGCTTTTTCCTTTTCTTCTCGTTTGTCTGACTCTGAGGCAGTGAATACTGATTATAAAAGATGCATTGGTTCACCCAACTTCAGTCCGTTTTATCCATCTGGGTAGAGAAAGTTTGACAGGCGTGCGTGGGTGTGGATGTGTGTTGTGAGAATGTATAAGCAGGAATGCAGGCTTGAGAGAGTGAGAGAGTGAGAACAAGAAAATGGACTGTGAAAATTTAAGTTTACCCCAAATCCTTATTAAGGAGTCTGTTATTTATCTTAACTGGTTTTGTAATCAAGGCACACTGGCATCATTTTCTTCAAGCTTTCTCTGATTTGGGAGGCAGAGCCAACAGAGCTGAGAGCTATTATCCAAACTGCTTGTCTAGCCCTTCTCTTAGAATGTCTACCAGTAAAATCAAGTTCATAGGTGTAAGAATCTAAGCAGAGTAATATGAGGTTAAAGTGCAATCTTGCAGTAGCAAGAGCTATATCAGGCAGGCATGCTTCTTGTTCAGCACACTGCCTTTGGCCCAGATACCGTCACAAAGTTGGTCTTACTGATTTGGCCCTAAACTCTTATATTTACTGTTTTCTCCTCAACTTATCTTCCATCCTCTAATTCTTTGTTTCCCCTACTTTCCTGCCTTTTTCTTCTTCCACGCCTGTTACCATATATGTCCTCTAATGAAACTTCTCTTATTTTGTTTTACAGATCTTAAGATTTATTTTCCTCTATAAAAATGCACATCTTCAATCCCTGTGATTGCTGAGTCAATCTGATGATTTACCTGATGCGGCTAATATAGCCAGAGCCTCCTCCATTTAATTTATTTCTCATTTAGGGAAGGTGCACAGAGCTAGCCCACAAGGCTGCTCACAGGGAAGGAAGTGGTTCTGCCAACCAGTGACCCAAAGTAGTGATTGCTATAACCATCATCCACAGATGATTTTCATAAGACCATTTTCCTGCATATCAAACTTTGCTTTTCTCAGACTCAGAGAAAGTCAGCCCAAACTAAGCTAACAGTCACACCACTGGAAAATGTAAAAAGAGGACATGAACTGAGGTTCCCATAGCTGTCATTGTTATTGGCGTTTTAACATACAACTCTGGACAACAGAATAGGCTTTAAGAAAAAAAAAAATCTCACCATGTACGTGGCTTGAACTAAAGACAGTTTCCACCTAAGCAAACTGCACCTAAGCCCTGCTGCCAAAGTGATCATTTTCAGATCACTGTTGAATAACATCAAGTGCCAGTCAGCCATGCTTTTGTGGTCTAACTCTTCCCTAGATTCTTCTTTCCTGATTACTGAAAACCAACAGTATTGAAGCAGTTAAATTTCAGTCTAGTCATCTCAAATGAATGAGCTCAAATGGTAAATTTCTCAGTTTCGAGGTTGTTTTCAGCTGAGATTTTGCTGATATTGGCTAGTGTCCTCTAGACAAGAATTAAGTGATTTGCTTAAGGAAGAAAAATATTGAGAAATGTTGCTATGTTTCACAGAGCTCAAATCTGTTGGATGTTCACTGCCTTGTCTCAATAGTAACTAAACAGAGTGATGTGGCAGATGTTGGAGGAACTCATGTACTGATTATATATCTCCATGTATTCCTTTCTCAACTAATGAAACGGTTGGTCCTAAAGAGTTGCTTATGGTTTCTTATCTTCTGAGGAACTAAAGGAATAGGTAAGAATGCAAATATATACATTTGTGTCCCCCAAAGCGCATGTTGGAAAACTTAATCCTCAGTATCAGTGTGTTGCAAGGAGGGGCCAGGTGGATGATAAAGGATCACGAATCTAAAAACCTCTCATGAGCCGAGAAACACCAGACGGGGAATTAACTTGACTGATAGCAGGGCAGGTTGTTGGAATCCAGGAACTTTCTGAGAAGACAACCAACATGCCAACCTCTGCTGGTGTTTACCACTTTGAGATTGCAGAGCAACAGACCTAGAGATGGAATCTTCTATCTCCAAAGTCAGCTTTTTGCCTTAGAAAGCCATAAGCTCCCTGTGCCACACTTCTGGGGAGATGCTGGAGTCCTTCCGTTCTGGTTAAAGAATAGTTCTGCTCATGTAGAGGTTGATCTCCACTTTCTTTTATTTCCATTGTCCCCTCACGCAATCCCAATCTAATAAGGGCAATTCCTTCTCTGCCCTATAAAGAGATTCCTGTTGTTATCATGAGAGTGGGTTGGTAATCAGGAAATTGAGACTGATATGAAAGCAAGATCATCCTCTATTGCTCATTTGCTTCCTTAACATTCTGCCTTCCATCATACAGCAAAAATAGGCCTCACCTACTGGAAGCACAAAAATCCTTGTGCTCATAGATAAATACTAAGAAAACCTGGGTTAAACCCACATAGTTGTCTTTTCAAAGGGATGTATAATCTGTTTTCTGCCCAGAAGGCTGGGAATGGAGGTGACTAATAGCCTAGCTGACCTCTGTGTTTTCCTTAGGGCCAGGCAATGTCTGGCTTCCCCAATACTCCCATAAGCAGGACCAGAGGTAGCTAATAGCCTCGATGACATCTGTACTATCTATATGGCCAAGTATACCCCTAGGCTCCCACAAACTGAAGGTGCTGAACAACCCAGGCCACCTTGACACCAGCTGTATGACGGAGACCACACCAGGTCTCCCCCAGGCCCTTCAGATAACATATATAGTCTACCTTTAGAACCCATCTTCATGGAGGAAGTGATGTGTGCTTTTCAAGAGTTGCAATGTAGTTATGCCTCATTGTGCACACAGGATTGTGTTACACCAGGATTTTTTTTTCCCAACTTATGCTGTACTTAAACATACCTAAAATAAACTGCCTGGAGTCAGACTCTCAGTTTTAACCAACACCTGCTACTGTGTCGGGTTTAAATGAACTTCCTTCTTGCCTCATACAGAATGTAATTCTTCTGGCCATGACGTTTTGCAGAGACCACCCCACACACAGTCATAAATGCCAACATCTTTATATTAGACTGCCAGCCCTCAGAGCCACAAGAAACACACTTGATTATCAGTTCCTCAGTCAGTAGCATTCCATTACAGCAATACAAACAGGGCTAAGATGACTGACATGCAGCTCGGGCGGTTGAAAATAAATCTAAAACACTACTTTTTCAATAACCATTTTAGTGTATACTGTAAGAGTTTATTATATTATTTTGGGCAATTCTATTTTTATAAAATATTGTTTATTCAGTAAATGATGAATCCAGTCTATGCTGTACCAACAACTTTAAAACTGCTTTAGTTTGGTCATTGTCTTGCCTTTTCCGTGATAATGAAGGCTTGAGATGTGTTTCCTTTCAGATTTCACCATTGCACATTGAAGGTTAAATCTTTTCAGTCTGTGCTTACATGGCAGTAAGCCAGTCTTCTTGTTTCTTTCCTTTTTTCCATATTTCTTATTCTTTAAAAACACTCTTTTCCATTATTTTGTAATTATCATAATCAGACTATAAATAATAGTCATATCTGAACCATGATTTTTCTATATGAGGATTTTGTGTGTTCCTTGTGGTTATAGGAATTCCATCCACCTCCCACATTCTCATCACTGTCCTCAGAGTCTATAGTTTCTGAATTGCAGTTAATAGCTACAAGTCTATATATAGAAGGTATATTTTGCATTATTTTCTTTCCAAATGCATTTGTTCATTATTTTATCTCTAAAGTTCATTTTCAGTTTTCCCACTAATTCAGTTTCATGCAGTTTTCCACAGTTTCCACAGCTTACACTTACTGGAGTGGCACTTCTTTTAAAAAAAATTATGTAACTATTTATTACAATTTATTCATTTTGTATCTCTGCTGCAGCCCCTACCAGTTTTCTCTTTGGGATATCCCTTGAGGTCAGTACATTGTAAAGGATATTTTTTTTAATCAGTGGAAAAAGAGTAGGCATTAATATAGATGAATGTAAAGAGATGGGTATTTCTGGAAGTTCTGGGATCTATAAGAACTCCAAGCAATTTAACTTTGCTTTGTTATAAAGTACATAAGTTTTTATCCATACCAACTCAACTTGATACCTAAGGAGGTAGGTACCCAGGTACACCTAGGTGTAAGGGAATTGTCTGGATTAAGGCTAGTCTCTGAGAATATATTTTAGGTGTGTCTTGATTAAGATGATTAATGTGAGAAGACACGTGTTAATTGTGGATGGAGTCATTTCCGGAGCACGGAATCCTGGACTATAGAAACAGAGATGGCAAGCTGAGCACTATCATGCATGAATTAATTCATTACTTTCTGCTCTTGGATGTAGATGGAAATTGACCAGTTCTTTCAAACTCCTACTGCTATGACTTCTCTGCCAAAATGGACTGTGACCTTGAATTCTGTGCCAAATTAAAGCCTTTCTTTCCTAACTTGCCTTTGTCAAAGTATTTTATCACAACAGCCAGAAGAAGAGAAAAGCAAACCAAAGCAAAGCAAAGAAAAGAAAAGAAAAGAAAAAAAAGAAAAGGAAAAAAAAAAGAAAAGAAAACCTAAGACACCAGGTCAATGGTTAGAACGTGTATTGATGCTGTAGAGTGCACACCCAAGGGATGTTCTACTTTAAACAATTCCTAGTTCATACTTGAAGCAGAAGTTTGTTAAGTCCTGTGCCACAGCCTTTCACTTCCCCATGGGTTTTAGCAGCAGCTGTTGTGGAAGCTCTCATGCAAGTTGCAAACCTCTTTAACTACTCAAACCCCACCTCCTAAAGCAAGCACAAATTAGAGTTGCAATAGCATATGGGTATTCAGTCCCAGAGTCGTGGTCCTTTGGAAAGATGTTCCCAAAGCCAGTCTACAATAGACCCTCAGAGGATCCACAATAGGATTGAGTTTCACGTGTATATACCATCTCACCATCTAACTTTATATGCTTTTCCTCATCTTCTTCATTGTTAGCCAAAACACTGTTTCTCACCTCCTCCAAATAAACATATATAACCCACAGTCTTTGTCTCAGTCTTTGTCTTAATGGAACCTAAGTTAGCATACTGCCGGCACTGCAGATTCAACAAGACACTTATTGAACAGCCCATTTTACCAGCAAAGTGACAAATTATGGCAACAGTATTTAGCAATGATAACCGCGACTGCTGTTATCCAACAAAAATTAAGGAACTTTTTTTTCAGCTAAGAACTGTCTCTGTGCCTCCCCCTTCCAGAGACAGCCACAACTTTTTGTGCAGTACTAGCCTCCTCCTTTAGACACCGTGGTGAAGGTCAGAGGGAACGGATTTGGCCGTATCGGATACCTGCTTACCAGGGCTGCCTGCCTCTCTGCAAAGTGGAGATTGTTGCCATCGACGACCCCTTCATTGACCTCAACTACATGGTCTACGTGTTCCAGTAGGACTCTACTCATGGAAAGTTCAACGGCACAGTCAAGGCTGAGGACGGGAAGCTTGTCATCAACTGCAAGCCCATCCCCATCTTCCAGGATCCCACTAACATCAAATGGGGTTATTCTGGTGCCAAGTATGTTGGGGAGTCTACTGGTGTCTTTATCACCATGGAGAAGGCTGGAGCTCACTGGAAGGGTGAAGCCAAAAGGGTTATCATCTTCTGCCGATGCCCCCATGCTTGTGATGGGTTTAAATGATGAGAGGTATGATAACTCACTCAAGATTGTCAGCAATGCCTCCTGCACCACCAACTGCTTAGGGCCCTGGTCAAAGTCATCCATGACAACGTTGGCATCACGGAAGGACTCATAACCATAGTCCATGCCATCACTGCCACCCAGGAGACTATAGATGAGAAAAGATCCTGAGAGGTGAATTCATTTGGGTACATTGTACACATGTATGAAAATGTCACAATGAGACTTATTAATTTGGACAAGTAATACACACCATTAAAGAAAAAGGTATAATCTCTATTCTATTATAGTCCTCTTATTTTTTTGTCTTAAAAAATTTCTAAACATTCATTTTCTTGTTGATGCTTCATTATTAATTCATAGACTTTCCCACATTCAATTTATATCACTGACCAATAATTATATTTTTACTACCCAAGTTTTCTCAATCTGAGAAAGACCAACAGTCGATTTTTTTTGCTACTTAGAATCTATCAGGTTTTCCTTCTGACATTCCTAAAACTACTTTCCTCTGTCAAAAATGGTATGCTTCTTCCACATTTTAACTATTACCCAATTCAAGATAGTGAAATACTTGCTCTCTGAGGAGTCATGATTCTCTTCAGTGGAAAATGCTAGTAGAACAAAAGTAGAGAAGGAGGAAGAGGATTCTGACCTTGAGAAATGCACGTACCGGTCCTGATGTGGGAGAGAATGCTAATACCTACTAAATGTTTGAGAACGCTGTGGGATAATTTTTTTAGGGCCAAGTTCCAGGTTGACTTTTTAATATAATATTACATTTGACATTATGTCATTTTATCCATTTCTTAAACGACATTTTGCAGCAAGCAAGCCCTGCCATATGAAATGAGCCTAACTGTTCCGAGTTTCTTGACTCAGTCCAAGTGACCACGCCAACAAAAGTGTAAAACTCACTTCAGGCCGATAAACATTGACCATTGAACCCCCTGTTTCTCATAAAATTCTCCATTCCTGTTGTCATTTTTCTCTGTGATTTAGCAGCTTCTTGGTGTTCGGTTAGGCAGACTCTCTGCCCCCTGAGCCCCTGCCCACTCAGAACTGCTATGTTGTGGTTGTTGTTTGGTTGGTTTGGGTTTTGGTTTGCCTTTTTAATTGTTTTTTTTTTTCCTTCACATTTTCTTTGATGTGTTTTTAATCAGTTTTGTTTTTAATTACATTCCCAGCAATGGTTTAGCCATGGCGGTTTTATCTTTGTTTTGCCCCTGTTGTTCTCCTTCCTCCCCCTTTCCCTGGTCTGCTGTGGCCTCCTGACACAGTCCCCGCACACACGCATTAGCCCCCTCCTGTTTTCGTGTTGCACACATCCTGTTATCCTTTCCCACTGACACACTTTTAAAAGGTCTGGATTTGTGCCCTGCAGCATATACGTGTGAGAGAAAGAATGCAGAATTTGTCCTTTCAATACAGGTGAATAAAATCCCACTATGCATATGTGCCACGTTTCTTTATTAATTCATCTGTTGGAGGACAAATAAGCTGATTCCACATCTTCCCTACTGTGAGTAATGCAGCAGTGAGTGTGCATGTGTGCGTCTCCCTGTGGATGTATGCCTGGGGGTCGTGTAACTTTATCATGGAAGGTCGTAGTTCATTCAGGATGATCCCTGTACTGTTTCATAGCCCCACTAGCAGGGAATAAGTGTCTTGAGAAAATGTCTCAGCAAGTGTCCTAGTTGGACTTGAACTTGTGACAACCATCTTGTCTCAGCCTTCTCGGTGCTTAGATTACTAGCATTCCCGGTATTACTGGCAATTGCAACCACACACATGTAACTGCTTTTGAGCAGAGGAACACTCACGGGAACTTTCCTAACTCTAACAACTATGGTTGGTATTGGCGAACATCCACCATCCACAGAGCTTCCTCCAAGTACAGACATACCTTTACATTTTCTATGATTTCTCTCACCTACCATCCACCACCTCCCTAACCATCCTATCCTTTGGATGGAAATGGCGTCACATAAACAGAGGTTGAAATAAAGCACATATTCACTGGTACACGTGTATGGCTAGGTGACATGATCTTATCTACTTTTTATGGCAAACATTGCTGTGGAATGGCTCAAGTCCCCCTCTGCTCTTGCTGCTTCCCATTATGGTTAGAGGAAAAAAATAAGTTCTGTATCATATGATCTACAAACTGCTGGGCCATGTGACATATCTCTGGGCGATGAGATAGAAGTCACTAAATCCACCTTCAATTGAATTCTTTTGTTAGAATTGTGCTTGTAGAAGAGCGGTTCCCAACCTTCCTGACGATGCAACCTTTTAATACAGTTCCTCATGCTGTAGCGACCGCCAACTAAAACATTATTTCACTGCTATTTCATAACTGTAATTTTGCTACTTTTATGAATCGTAATGTAAATGTCTGATATGAAGGATAGTCTTTGGCAATCTGGGAAGGGGTTGTTCAACCCCAGAGGAATAAAAACCCACAGGTTGATCAAAACCCACCCTTCTAGCAGAACCCAAAACCAAGACAACAGCAGGAAGGCAGATTCTTGTACAACCATTCCAGCAGGGCCTTGCCCATGGCCAATTGTATGAACTCGTATGAACTCGGGAGAAAGAGAACATAGGTATGTCATTACTTAGAGGATTTGAGAGTCCAGGGATCAATGGTACTGAGGAGAGCTGGTAGGTATCTGATTGTTTCGCCATTGCCATGAAAAATGGATAAAAATATGAAGTCAGCTCAGGCAGTTAACAACTCAAAACTCAGTGCCATTGGTCTCTTATACCTAGATTTAAAGACCCCCTCACCCTCTACAGCCAAAGGACAGACAGCCTACGGTAGCCAGGCTATGGATCATGTTGTGAATGTAACGGTTAATAAAGCTGAAAGTATAATATTGGGAATTCCCTATGTTAAAGTCATGATCCTGGTAGGGAAAGAAATGCACCTAAAGCCTAGAATCAGAGCAACTGGGGTGTTCACATGAAAATGAAGAACCACTAATCTTCTCAAACTCCTTGCTCAGCAGAGCCAGCTCTGTCCTCTATGGTGGAAGATCACCACCCGGATCAAGTTTCATCTGAAACAGTTTCCTTATAAGGAAACTGTAAGACAACATCTGACCACCTCAGCATCCGCACCCCAACCTGGCTCACGGCTTCTGTAGAGGTGGTTTTCAAACTTCACCATGTATCACCGGGAGGATTTGTCACGTCACAGATGGACAAACAGCTCCACCCTTTAAGATCTTCTGTTCCAGGTGGTGGTGCTGGTCTGTGGACCATACTTTCAGAACTACTAATTCAGAAAAGGGATCAAGACAACTCTCAACACATTTTAGACTAAGGAAGACATCACATACCTTAAATACCACATCTTTCTCTTACTTGAGGGGGAGAACCCCAGTGATTAACTTCTATTCTTTATCGAACCATAAGTTGCATGATAAAATATATTTGCTTCTTTTCAAGCTTCCCTGCTTCCCTTCCTACTCTTCCTTTCCCTCTCTCCTATCAATGTTTTCATAATCTTCTCAGCTACACTGGAAAAATAATGTCAAAGTTGTGTTTCTGCAAAAGGATGAATGTTACTCTACACAAGTCGGAGAAGGGGAAGTAAAAGCTCTCTCATCTGGACTGTGGCATAGTCCAGCATCAATAACAGGCATCTGATGGAGATTAGGACATGTTACATGGCAGACAGTCACCAAGCATGGGTGTAGAATGACAACCGCTGAGTCCTTCTCTTTCACATGAGATTTAAGAGGTCTTGCGTAAAGATGAGGTGATGTCACTATTGGGCCTCCTGGGGACTGACAATAATGTCATGACTTCAGGTAGGACCAGCTGTCTACCTAGAGCCTCATGGTGGTCTTCCCAAGCTCGGAGACCTGACAACGTGTTCCATCAGATGCAACTTCTGTACGCTATTCCGGAAGGCCACCTTACAATTTGGGGGAAGGGGACATTGCCCTGAACCCTAGGATAACCCCAAATCCCATAGAGATGAACTTCCACTTCTCCCAGGACACTGGAAAAGTCTCAGGGAAAAGTCCTACTATTGAATCAATCAAATATCACCTTTCAAGTGAGACAGAAGAAAAGTAGTCCTTTATAGAAGCCAACTGTAAATATCTTGATGATCGTGTAAAAGAGGATTGCTGTAAGTTCAAAGAGACAGAGACCATTTACCTGATATGTGCGGCTTCTGACACTGCCCAGTCCACACCACCCAGGAAGAGGTGTTGGAGTATCACTGTATAGAAATTTAACATTTTCAAGAATAACTGATCCTACCCTGCTCTTCCTTGTTAAGGTAAAATCACTTTTGGTGGTGTTTCTCTAACTGGCCTCCATGAGGAAGTACATCTTTACATTTACACTTGGCAGAGATGGGTGGAAAGGAAAAGACAAGTGGATTGGTTCAGCTGTACTTCTAGATGCTGTCTGCCCCACTGATCCAGTACTAAGGCGGGCAGAGCAAAGATAGAAGACTCAGAGCACATGACAGCAAGCCAAAGGCAAATAGTGACCTTCCTTATCCCTTCTCTTCCCCATGAAAACTTTTGTCCCATTCCTGACTACTTTTACACCTACTCTCTGTCTTTAGAAACTTCAGCTACTCAGAACCAAAATGCTGTCAGGCAGTAGAATCCCACAAAAGGGAAACCTCCGGCTACTTTGAAGAAGCGTGTTCAGAAGTATTTGGTATATTTAACTTATTTTAAATTACGGACTGGGTCCCAACACAGATGTGGGAAGAAAGGAATCTCAAGGTCACTAACCCTCAGAATATAATCTGAGTTGCAAATCTCTGTCAATCTTAAACACAACCCTTCAATCCATGATTCTGCTGAGTATTCCTTAAAGTGCTATTTAGAGAAAGGCGACACCACATTTAAAGGTTTCTCACAGGCTAGTTTTGATAATTAGAATGGGGAAAGGCAAGGATGAGGATTAGATTTTGCTGGGAAATAAAGCAAATGCTGGGAGCAAAAGATCCAGACTCACCTAACCTACTCTCCCCCTGGGAGGCAGCAAACTAAAGGAATTAAATCCCAGCTTTGCCACGAGGTGGGTGTGGGTTTTAATCTTGGCTCTGTCACCTGCTATCTGTGCAGTGTGGTGAAACTTGTGTAACATGCCAAGAATGAACTGAATATTGTTCAAAGCTGATGAGGCCATAAGGTACAGAAAATTCAGAGAAGCCTAGTAATTATTCATCTTTCCCCCTTATTCAAGTCACTGCCCACAGCTTGGGGTACAGTCTTTTAAAAAGAGGAGCACACACTCATACATATATGTGCATATGTAGATATAAGAGAAAGGGAAAGCTCAAAAAGAAGAAAAAACAAACAAACAAACCAACAAACATTTCCCAGGAAGCTTCTTCAAATTCAACCATACATTTGCTAATGAATCGAGGTAAATGTTTAAGTGGTAAATACGGTCTGAGCAGACAAGTATTTACATCCTTATGATTGATACCCACTACGCCAACTCCAGCTCCTTCAAGAGTGGCTGGAGTCCGCCTGAGATCACCTGCAAACAGGAATTCTACCCACTGAACTGATAATTGCAGGGCCTGGCCAGTTTCTAATTTAAAAGAGTTCACTCTGTTCACAAAAGAGGTTGGCTTTGAAGAGAACTGAATTTCTTCTGTTTCTCAAAGCAGTAAGAAAATACTAATGCCAAGGAGAGAAGAAATGTTTTCTGAACCCACAGGAAGCTAGGGTCAGTTTAACTTCCTGTTAGTGCCGGTGGAAAGATCACACAATGCATGGTTGTCAGGTGATGTCTCACAAATACACCATGAAGGCAACAGGAATAAGTTAGTCCTAGACGAAGTGATCCTTATGCTACAGGTGTTAAAACTGGCTGGATGTAACTGACCAAAGGTGCTACCTAGACAAAATCCAAGACTTAAAAAATAATTTAAAAACCATTGACCAACAATGCAAATTTGTTGTATCTGACTTTAATAAATTATGAGGTAATATGGGCATAGTGGCACACACCTTTAATCCCAGCACTTCAGGAGGCAGAGGCAGGAGGATTTCCTTGAGGTCTAGGTCAGCCTAGTCTACATAGCAAGGTCCAGGTCAGCCAGCACCACATAGAAAGACCCTGTCTTAAAAAAAAAAAAAAAAAAAAAAAAAAAAAAAAAAAAAAAAAAAAAAAAGAATGCTACTGTGTTGAAAATCAAACCATGAAAACAAAAAAACGGCAACAGCATTTAGATGGGGCTGAAAGTGACTGGGTGGACAAAGATATTTGTTGCTCGGGCAGAGGACCTGAGTTTGGTTTCTAGTGTCCACACAACAGCCCACAACCATTTATAATTAAGTTTTAGGGAATCCAACTCCCTTTACTTCCACAGGCAAGAGGCATGCATGCGGTATATACCACACACACACACACACACACACACACACACACCACACAGGCAAAACACACTCGTGAAATAAAATAATCATTTTAATGGTAAATTGAACATGAATATTGAGATATTTTTGTTTGTTTGTTTGTTTTTGAGACAGGGTTTCACTATGTAGCAAAGGCTGACCTCTCAAGTTCTAGGCAGACAATCGTTCTGATGCCCCTAGAACACTTTTAAGAAAATACTCTCTCTAGTTGTTATTTATGTTAGTGAATTATAAGCTTTACCTATAAATGTTCTCTTCCTGAGAGGGTCCAACAAAAACCTGAGGGGAAAAAAAAAGTAGAAGTAGAGACACTCTATCACAGATTACTTTCCTATATGTAAACAAACACATTTGTTGATAGTTTAACCTAATTTAAATTGCCAACATGTCTTCCTATTTGAAACTTAAGGAAGCCAAAATGTTAGCAGTTCTCATGGATGATCAGAGAACTAAAGGTTTCTAATGACTTTTGGGGAGTGGGGAGGGGGAAACGGGGTCTCTGCAAATGCCATGCCCATCAGAGTATTGAATGATCCACGTAATATAAGAAAGAAGTCTGATTCAGCATGACTCTGCAGCCGGTTTTGATTCAAACGTCTTAGGTCTGTCACTAGGCACTTTATTTCAGGCATATTCAAGCACAGTACAATTTGGAAAACCACAATCCCCTTTGCACATGGAGGCATAATTACATCACAACTCTTCTCAGAGTGCACGTCATCTCTTCCATGAAGGTGGGTTCTAGAGACAGGCTACATACGTTATCTTAAGGGCCTAGGGAAGGATCAGGTGTGGTCTTGGTCAAAGACATAGTGCAGAGGTCACAAAGGCCTTTAAGCATCTCGGGTTCTCTTAGTGTGAGCCTAGGGAAGCCACTGGCCATCCAGACAGTGCAGAGGTCAGCTAGGCTATCAACCACCCCCACCCCCAGGCTTCTAGGTGAAAAACAGGTTATACAGCTCTTCCCTTGAAGACACAGGCCTGCAGGTTTAACATTCAGGGTTTCCCTAGTGCCTATCTGTGAGCGTGAGGACAGCTGTGCTCTCAGCAATGCTTCCTGTGCTGTTTACTGGGGTACATTTTCTACGATGATAATGATAGAAATAAACATCTTATGTAACTAGTCTCAGTTTAGCCCTCTCATCCACCTCCTAAGAGCCCATTCAATATGCACCCATTCCTGGGTTAGTCCACACCTTAACACCTAAAACTTTTGAGGGGGGTACTTCATGTCTAAACCAAAATATTGAAGAATGAGCTCCTCTGGTTTAATGGACGAATAACGATTACATTCTTTATGGTAAAGAGAGCAGGTATTTAATAACCCCTCAGGTCTTTGTGTATACAGACTTTCCTTTCACAAAGCAACAGGGGCGGGACAAGCCCGGCAGGGTGGTGCATGCCTCTGATCCCAGCACTCGGAAGCAGAGGCAAGCAGATCACTTGGAATCCAAGGCCATCCTGGTCTACATCACAAGTGCCAGGCTAGCTAGACCTACGTAGTGAGACTGTGTCTCAAAACGAACAAAACCAAGCAGAAGAGCAGGGCAGTCATACACTCACATAACTGATATGATGAGTAATCTCAGTTGCCCCCGTGAGACCTAGAACCACAGCCTGTGGGAAATGATCTTGAGTACACTCATTGAATCAGGGCTTGCCTGCTGTGAGGGGCACCACTGCCTGGGCTGGGGTCTGGGACGGCACACAAAGGAGAAAGAAAGTCTCTGAGCATAAGCCCTCATTCCTTTCTTCTTCTGTGGTGACGCAGATGCAGCGTGAGGACCTGCTTCAAGCTCTTGCAGCCTGGGTCTCACTGCCATGATGGGCTGTACCACAAACTGTGAGCCAAAAGGGAGTCTTCCTTCCTCAAGTCTCTTTGTCAGAATGCTTTATCACAACAGCATGAGAAGAAGCTATGACAACCAATGATACCCGAGTCACCGAAAGAATGAATTTTCCCTAAGTGTAGCAAAAGTAGAAGGAGTTTGACAATTACGTTAATTAGGCTTTATTATGGCTTCGGCCTCTCTCCACTCCAAACGTTTCATTGAGTTTCCATGGTTGATATAGTCCTTGGTATTTTTTTTTTTAATGTTGACAGAGTCAATTTGACCTTGCTCACAGGACTATCCTGTTCAGTTTAGACTTCTAACCTTGCAAGGGAGCAGTGTAGTCCATGACGTCATACCTCAGTGTGCCGACGTGCTTGAGGCTGTGATCTGAATACACAGTGCTGGAGCTTGTAGGCAGAAATGAGCCTGTCCCTACAGGACTTAACACTTCAGGTTAGAGAACAGAGGAGGAAAATAAAAAAATAAAATAAATAAAATAAAATGTATTGGTCAGGAAGCTAATTGTGGAAAACTACAAAAATCTCAGCTACATCAAACTACACACAGAAGAAATACATAGCCAAAGCTGCCAACAAATGCCAACTATTCTCAGGAAGTAAATCTCTGTCAATGAAGCATTGTATTTTCTTTATTTGTAACTCCAGTTTCAGGGAAATTCAGTGTCCCCTTCTGGTCTCTGAGGGACCAGGTATGTACATTCAGGCAAACATCCATACATATAAAATAAAGAAATAAAATTTAAAAATAAGAAGTAAGGACGTTGCCTCAATAAGTAGTAAGCAAGAATGTTGACTTCTGATCCCTATACATGCTTACACACACACACACACACACACACACACACACACACACACTAGATAGATGATAGATAGATAGATAGATGATTACCCTACATAAGAAATGACACCAAATTTTATGAGAAAATATAAGGAGTAAATAATAATAATAATAACAACATCAAGAGACCAGGCACAGGCCGCAAAAGCAGGTTACTCATTCTCAACATTTTATGACGCCTGTGACATCTGTCAACATTTTAAATCTTTTACGTTTTGAAATATAATTTTTCAAATGAATACGCATCATCGTGTCTAATTTTCAATTTATTTCATATTCTTCAGGAAAAAAATGTCTAAAAATCTAGGTCTCTCTTACTACCTGGCACCTCCCCAAACACAAATCTGAGGTCTACTTAAAGTCCTAGGTGCCACTGAATTGTGAAGCACATTAGTAGATAAATAAATGCATTAATTAAGCAATACTCTACATACTCTCTACATACTTGCTTTCAATAGTACTTCTGAATTATCAATGAGACCATTGATGGGAAACACTTAGAAAGGGAATAAGAGCCGTATCAGTGTGGACTGCCACCTTTATACCCTTGTAAATGCAGGCCCTGGGAGTCTGGATGCTTGATAGTCAGCTATCTAGTGATATTTCCCTAAGTGTATGGGGTTCCTGGGACTGTGCGGGTGTAAAGATAATTCCTGTCCAAACTTGTCTTCAGAGAGCTCACGGTCCACAGCATAAGAATGCTGTACTGAGCATAAAGGGAGAGATCAATACTACATTAGTAAGCTTCTATTTTTTAATTGCAATTCACATTTTAGAGCAAAGCCCACAGTTACACACATACAGATTAATAAATGATAATTATTTTTACCTGACGTGCACTCATATAGCTCTGTCTTCTAGTCAGTTTCACAAAATACGGGTTATACATAATCACTAACTCAAATTTTTAACTTCATAATAAATTGCAGTCTATCGTTTGAAAAGTACTGTTCTTGTGACTTTGTCTGAGTGTAGTTTTTTTTTTTAATCCATGAATATACTTTTTTAAAAAAACTTCATTATCTACAGTAAATTTGAAACTTTACTGGGTGAAAAAAAATGTTGTTGAGATTCTATGAGACCTCTGGTCTCAATTCTTCAAATGCATGCTGTTGGAGAAAAATGTCAGCAATTCTACATACTTAAGCTCAGACATGAGAAGAGATACTTGCCCTCACGTGCCTACACTCTCCGTGTCTATACGTTACATTAGATTGTTTTTGCACAGTGACAACTGCAGTGAAAGCTCCCTGCAGGGACTCACAGGAATTTGAGTGAAGGGGTTATTTTACTGGTTCTTCACCATCTCAAAATTACATTGAGCCACAAGGGCTTTCTGACAAGACTTGGCAAGCTCTGTGCTATTGCCACGATTGCTTAGTCTGTTGACAAGTTTTTGATAAAAGGATTTGTCTCTTTATTCTAAAGTATTTGTGAGTGTGTATAATCCTGTGTACATTTAATTTTTTATTCTTTAGGATTGTAATAAAATTATATCATTTCCCCTTTCCTTTTCCTTCCTACAAATCCTCCCATAGTGCCCCCTTTTTGCTTTTTTTCAAAAACCATGAACCCTTTTACCACGAATTGTTGTTGGTAGTGGTGCGTGTGTATTCCTAAAAATCATAAATACAGCTTGCTCAGTTTATCTAATGTTACTTCTATGTATATGTTTTAGGGCTGACCAGTTGGTACTGGATAACCAACTGCTGTGCTTTTCCCTAGGGAAGACTATTTCTCCTGCTCTCAGCATTCCTTAGTTGGCTGTAGTTGCTTGTATCGAGTTGAGGCCTGATGAGCTTCCCCTCCCAGGTTTTCCTGTCGTTATCATTCTTGTTCAGGTCAGAGTTAAGCAGCCGTGATGGTAAGACTTCATGGTTGTAGCTTCCCTGACGTTTCCAGGAGATACAACCTAACAAAAAATGTCCTGGTCCTCCAGCTCCTGCAGCCTTCCCATCGTCTTCCACAGGGATTCCTGAGCCTTGGGAATGGGAGATGCATTGTGGACGGGTGCAACGAAACTGGGACCCACAACTCTGCATTTTGATTGTGGTTGTCTCTAATGGTCTCCATCTGCTCCAAAGGGAAGTTTCCTTGAAGAAAGATGAGAATCACACTTCTGTGTGGGTATAAGGATAAATATTTAGAGTGTAACTAGAACTTAGGCTGGGTTTGAGAAGCGGTAGCAAGTTCTCCTCCAAGATCCGTGACTTCACTAGTCCTGTGTAGTTGGCGATTTTTTCAGTACTAAGCACATATATTTAATTCTACAAAAGATATACACATGAATAGAGATATGTACTTTCCTAAATATTTTTGCAGTATTTATGCTTTAGTTGCCATATGACAGTAAATAATTTTCGTAGAAATGTGTCATATTGATGAAATTGTTCTACAAACGTTCCTCCTCAACACAGAACTCAACAACACTTAAGGTGTACATTAGGTCTGTGTGCCTCAGAAGAAGGAATTCCAGAAGAATAGCAACAGTCTCGGTGGAAAGAACTACATTCTTAAAAGCAAAGGTATTGACAACATTCTATTCCAGGAGATGAACAAAACGTGTCCTCACTCCACATCTCTTTACGTCTGAAGGAGAAATACAATATCCAGTCTTCTTATTATGCTCTGACCAGATTTCATGAGCAGATTCATGAAATCCTCTGGCAAGTTCGATAATGAGAAAAAAAATCAGTGAGGACTCTGTTCTGCAACTTTGGGGTTTAAGAAATGCCCCCAGTGTCAACCATGGGTTCATAGGATATTGTGGTGAAGTTACTTGCTCTGAAAGAGCTGGCCAATTTTCATGCCAGCTAGGAAGACATTTGGTGAGGTGAGTGTTACAGGAGGAAGAACATGAATGCATGAGATGCTGAGGCAAATCTAGATTTTAGGTATATATGAACTAGATATCTGTGTTATTGGTGTGTGCCCAATGTTTTTATTAATTTTTAATTTTTATTTATTCACTTTACATTTCTATCCTTGCCCTCTCACTCCTCTCCTTTCAATCCTGTCCTCCCTCCCTGTTCTGCCATCCCCCCTCCCCTACTCCTCAGAGAAGGGGACTCCCCCATTCCTCACCCCAGCATATCAAGTCACATTAGGACTGAGCACATCCTCTTTCCCCCAGTGTTTCAAGTTAAATTAAGCTTTACATATTAGTTAGTTCACCACAAGAGTTCAAATATCCATGATTTTCTTGTTCTTCATATTTGATATAAAATTCAGTAATTGCAATTCTCAGTATCAAAAGTCTCTGTTTTAGAGGGCCTCTGAAAGGCTCTGCCCTGAAGACTATCAAAGCAGACACTGAGACTTATGGCCAACTGTTGGGCAGCGTGCATGGAATCTTATGTAAGAAGTGGGAAATAGTAAGATCTGGAGAGGACAGGGTCTCCACAAAGAGAGCAACAGCACCAGAAAATTTGAACACAGGGAACTTCCCAGAGGCTCATACTGCAACCAAGTATCATACATGGAGATAACCTCGAACCTTTGCACAGATGTAGCCCATGGCAATTCAGTGTCCAAGCGGGTTCCATAGTAATGGGAACAGGGACTGCCTCTGGCATAATCTGATTGGCCTGCTCTTTGATCACCTCCCCCTGAGGGGGGAGCAGCCTTACCAGGCCACAGAAGATGACAAAGCAGCCACTTCTGATGAGATCTGATAAACTAAGATCAGAAGGAAGGAGAGGGGGACCTCCCCCATCAGTGGACTTGGGGATGGACATGCGTGAAGAAGGGGGAGGGAAAGAGGGAAGGGCTTATGGGGGGATACAAAGTGAATAAAGTGTAATTAATAAAATAAAAAGTAAAAAAATGTAAAAAAAGGATGAAATGTGAAAAAAGTCTCTGTTTTTAAATTTAAATTTAAATTTCTGAAGTTCACTTTTGCTGTGACCTATTCTTTGTTCATATCCCAATTTTTTATGCTCTCTCTTGGCAATGTGTACTTTCATGCCATTTACATATGGCTGATGCTCTTTCTCCTAATTATATATTTTTTTCTCCTTTTCTATAATAGCAACCTTTATGATCAAAGTTAGATAATTTTCCTGGAAGTGGATCCCTGTCACTCACACTGTGAGTGAGCCTTGCATGATTTTTTAATATTTCTCTTTCCTCCTTTATTAAATTGGAAGTTCTTGAAAATTGAAACTGTGAAAAAAAAAAAAGAAAATTGAAACCATGTAATATTTATATTTTGTTCTTCATGTCTTATATAGAAATTGGTTCTGGGTTTTAATACATTAATCAATTCATTGATGCATTTACTCAATATGACTGCCTTGTGCCTTTATTAAAGGTTATTGGGTCCCTATTTTATCCTGAGGAAGTTTTCTCTACCCTGTCTGAATCTTTCAGACTGTGTTCAGTCAGCGTTCATGGGGATACTTTGTACTTCTCCTGAAGTCTTAGAAATTCTTCATGCAAGAAATAGGCACAGGTACCCCATCTGTCTCTACCTGGCAAAGTGTCACTGATGGTGGGTGAGGCCATTCACCCTGAATTGACATACAGGAATTACATTGGCTTATGCGTGGCCACATTATCTGAAGAGGCCAGGACTCCTCTGAATAACGTTGGCTCCTTCTGATGTCAGAGGTAAACTATTTTAAAAACTTCTGTCACTGCTAATTTTCTTCCTTGTCATTGATGGACTTCTTTAGTACATTAGATCATAAACTACATCTAGATCAATGGCAAAATCAGGATAGCAACTTTCTGCCCCATATGGTAGGTAGTCTGATAACCTATAAGTGAGATGTCTGTTTAAAAATTTAAAGATGTCCCTGAATTAGCATCATTTCTCAGCTGCTAGAGCCCATAGTCAGAGATTTAGCTTTCATAACTACTGGTTCTCTGAAGGTTTCTCTCATTTATTGTATCTAGAAGCTGAGCAGTGTTCTTACAGACATGAGTTTCCCAGGAACTATTTGCCACTATTTAACCTGTTGTAAAACTTGTCCCAAAATTCTTTTGTCTTGCTTGATATCCAAAGACAAGTTTTACCCTATTTAATATGTAGATCAGATCATATTATGATATTAGTAGCATATAATTTCTGAACAAAATGATATTCTCTGAAAAGACCTTCATTCACTATTTTTCAATTGAGTAACAGAGAATAATAGGAAATAGCTCAACAACCTTGGGCCACCTTGTTTAAGAAAAACAGAATTTTTAAGGCGCGGCATTACACAGCTCTCTACAGTTCCCCCTTTTTGTTTTAGACACATCAGGCAAGAGTAGAGGTCTGATCTCTGATATTAGAAATAAATTGGGACTTTGTACCGATGTTCATTTAGGTGTCATCCACCCAAAGAGCATCAGACCTGTCTGATACCTTTTTCTCAGAGGTGGGACCTGGGGCATCAACCCGCATGCAATCAGACATGCTCTCCTACGCCTTAAAGATGGAACTGATTTCCGCCTTCCACCTTCCTGATGGTGAGTGCTCTCTGTCACAAACAACTCCATATTTGGCTAAGGCTGAGGATCTGGCTTGCTTCCATGTATGTGGACCTATCTGCATTGCCCACGTGGCACGCTGGGGTTGGCTACCCAGAGGCTATTTAAGCTGTAGGCTGGCTTTCCCCAGGGTCAGATGATTGTTCAAGGTTCCTGAATAAACTGCATTGAAAAAAAAAAGAAAAAGAAATCTAAAGATCCAATGCAATTCCCATCAAAATTCCAACACAGTTCTTTACAGACCTAGAAAGAGTATTTCGTTGATTAAATTCTTTTATGCTTAAAAACAACCAAATATTTTTTTAGTTTGGAAAATTCTGACAAAAATGAATTTATGCTACAGCTCTAGTAATTCAGTAGCAATTAGAATAAAATACATGATGTATAAAATCAGTCCTGATTATGTGGGACCCAATGCAAGGTTGGTTGTTTCTAAATGCTAGCTTCTAGGATCATGTCCATCCATTTTTCCTGCTGTCTTCTGAGTACCATACTCTCTCTATTCTTCTGTAACTTTGGGGTTCTCTCTCTCTTCTGTATAGGAGATGTGACATTAAAACACTTCTATTTAAAAAAAGAAAAAGAAAAACAGAATTTGTCAGTATTGCCTTTAGCCACGGAAGGAAAAGTTATTATTAAATAGAGTTCCAAAGACCACAGAACCCAGGTTAGAACTTTCCCATAGGGTCAGCTATAACAATTCCATCTGCATTTGCTATAGTCAGTGTAACCCATCACTGGGCACATTGGCACACACCTGTGCCAGCCCTCATGACTTTGAAGGAGAGATTGAGAGCTCCTGACCAGCCAGATTTAGTAGAGAGCCCGTGTTCCAAGAAAACAAATATTTAAAAAGCCCAATAGAATCCCTCAACTGTGTCAAGAATCAGGCTTTCCAGACAATTTCTTTTTCTCCATTTAAGAAAGTCTTGACACTCAACTCCAGAAACTGGCACTTTAAGAAACTTTAAGAGCAGTTCTAATGAAAGTCTTGTTGCCTGATACCAGAGCACCTTAATTATTTTTATCTTCCTTTTTGGAATAGCTCTCAACAACTTTTTCTTAAGTGTAATGGCTACTTGTGATTGCCAGCGCTTGGAGATTTATCATCACCTGGAGGAAAACATCAGCATGTACTGTAAAGGCATTTCTAGAAAGATTTTACTGAGATGAGAAGATTCACCCGATGACACCGTTTCAGTGGCTGGGACCCCAAGCTGAACAAAAAGGAAGGTGGGTGGCACCCCAGCTTTTACTTCTGCATTCTGTCCAGCTGTGTTACAACGCTATCTGCCATAGCTGGAGATGACCAGAGTACCATGGCTTCCCCACAGGGCTGGAGTACACCTTCTAACTATAAAGCAAACCCTTCTTTGTATTGCTTTAGCAAAGAGAAAAGTAATTATGATAGTCTGTATGTTTGTGCTAGATGCTCTCATTATCTGTTCAAGATGATACGTTGGATCCCAAATGAACTCTGAAGATATCCTCCTGGCCATTTTCTTACTCCCCTTTCAGCTACTCTTGAATGATCACTGCTGTGGCCACAGAAATAATTAGGTGGAATGTTGTGTGATGAGTAATTCCTCAGCCCTAGCATGAAATGAATACCTACAAAGTTCACATTTGACAAATGTTTCAAGATCACAATCAAAATAAATTTTAATTGTTGGGATTAAGTTTTTAAAAGGAAAGAGATGAGCAAAAAAATGAAATCAGGTTATTGTTCTAGGGTCTTCACTGACTTCAGTAAATTGAAAGAAGGATAGCAGAAAGAGAGGGAAAGGAAGAGAGAGGGAGGGAGAAAGAGGGATGGAGAGAGACAGAGCAAGAGCTATCAAAACAGCTTGGGAAAGTCAAATTTTGTTATATTAGTTTTCCTTATATTAGATAATTTTAGAATTATAAAAATGGCAGTTTCCTTTGAGTCCATTTCATCACTGCCTGCTTCCCTAGTACTTCACAATTTTCCAATATTCCTCAGAATCTTTTGTGTGTAGAGAAAAACATTCAGAGATAAATAGTACAAGCCTCCTTGGGTCTTTAGACTACCAGAAAGTCTACAGATGCTTTCTTTTTAATAATAATAATGCCAGATAAGTGCACTTCCACAAAGATTATAGCATATTATCCTCACAGTAATATCCCCGGGGAAGATATTATCCTCATCACACATATGGAAACAAGCTCAAAGAGGTTAAACAGCTTGTGTGATGACAAGTGGAAAATAATGACCTCTGAGTACGCCTGCTGTCCTTTCCACTTTGCGTGGACTGACTGTCTGCAAAACACGATCGGGGAGTGAGAGCTACTCTCTGTCAGCCACGGCCAAAGTCGCGGAATAAAATGAATCAAAGCAAGATTCACTTTTACTCCCCAAACTGTGATTACCTCAGCTTTGTGATTTTTATACATTGGCTCGAATACCAGTAGTAGCAGGAAAGCTATTAAAATTACCATTATTTTCCACTTCAACGTAATCATATCCGCAGACGTCTTCTCAGACGTCAGAACTTCTGTACTAGGGAGACCGCAGCCTCGCAGAGAAGAAACCTTGTCTTCTTTTGCTCAGATTATTATGCCCGGGGTAGGATCTGCTTTTGCCTCTAGACTGTGTGTTGTCTAGAGAACATGCCCAGTGCGTTTTCTTTGTTTCACAGAAGAGGTCTCCAGAAGAGCACGGATTTTAATTTGAAAAATAAATAAGTGCCCTTGAGAAAGGATAGTGGATGTGTTCCCATATCCTCATTCATTAGCACGAACTTCGTGAAACACAGAGATCAACGGCTGGGCTCAAGGTCAGAGGCGGTGGAGCACACAGACTTGGATAAGCCTTTAAAAGAAATTTGAAAAAGGAAAATGTAGTTTCTAAGTTAGACTAGTTGCAGAATGAACAGCATATTGTATGTGCTATGCTAGAGGTATGTTATGAATAACAAAAGCCCTGGCGCATTTACATATTTGTTTTCAGCAGTCCTGGCAGTTGGATTTCACCATTCTGCGCCTCTTTGCCAGAATCACTAAACACTGGTACATATGGCATCTGAAGTACCATATGCCATAGAAAATGCTAGCTGATGCCTATACTTCTATATTATATTTTTATTTCAGATTTTTGCAGTTTGAACAAAGAATAGTCGGAAAAAAACAAAATATTGGACAAGCGGTAAACAGTAAAGTGAAAAAAGATGCCTTCAGAGAAAGCAAATAAAGGAAATGAATCTATCATGAGTTAACATGACTATATGGTAATGAGTCAGATATGAGAAGTAATTGTTTTGCATGAGCACATTTACATAGCCTTTCATTTCATTGTTTTTGAAGCTAAGAGCTACAGCACGAAGATTGAGGGGTAACATATTTTTCCTACCTTATTCTGTCTGACATTTCTTGCTAAAATCAAATCTCCATTTGATTGAAGTTAATTAGTAAGAGGACTACATTTGGTGCATCTAAATTCAGGTTAAAACAGAACAGTTTAAATATCAGGAATTACTTTTCCAATATTTATTCAGGTTTCTAACAGAGATTTCTAGTGCAAGGTAGGTGGGATTTTTGCTGTTGTTTAATTTGTTTATTGTTTTTCTTTATTCGGGGGGTGGGGAGTTAAAACAAAATCAGCATGCCTGAAAATTTTGCTTTATCAAAACAAGAAAGCAAAAAATGCCAGACCAATATTTTAGCAATAAGAAAAATACCAAATTATCTGGATAGGTCTGGCATGTAACAGGAATGTTTTAACCTCTGGAGGGGGAAAGCCTCATATTACAATGTTCCAAATGTAGTTTACTCTCTTTAATAACACCAAAATTCAGGCACAAACTGTCCAGCCTCCCTGTGGATGATGCCGCAGAATGATCAAGTAATTCAAAATTGTGCAACCTGACAGAGTATTAGGACAGCGACTCGGTGGGTGAATGCATAGCTCTGAAGGAGTAAGGAACAAGGGAAAGAAAAACCTACATTCATGTAAAGCGTTTATGCTGTAATATTTAAGCTTTAGATCACTTAACAAAGTATTTTTTTAGCTATCCTGGTATAATACTTTATAGCTTTAAAAAGCTTGTTCATATTCTGTCTCATGGAAACAAATACACAAAGAAGGCCAAAGTTTCCTGAAAGCTTATTTATTCATGAGAGTTCTAAGGTTTTGCTAATAAACCTGGGGCTGTATTTTCTATGCTTCAGTCATTTCAAAATCCAGAATTTCAAGTTGTCCAATCTACACAAGAAACTAACAGAAGCATGGGCTCAAGTTAGCCTCCCTTTCAAAACGCTGCATCTATAAGCGAGGAAGACAGGTTTGCTTTTGAGAGATGCCCGAACAAATGATTGTACACTTTGGAGCTTAAACCAGCAATCCACGGTTTCGTCACAGTGCTGAACCCCACAGCGCAAAGATGTCCCAATGGACAGGAGCATACAGCCTTGCTTGTCCCTGTGGCCTCCAGGGTTACTTCACCTGCTGCCCCTGCGGCTCCAGTTTCCACCTTTGCCTTTTGGTGAAGTTCTTCTCATCTTCGTATGTGTTGTTCTCTTGTATCTTTCCTAGGACACTTCTTGTTGATGTTTGTCAGTTCATACTTTTCATGTTGAGATCACCTCAGATACTTAATTGTATCAACCAAGACACTTTTTCCAAGTAGAGTCATTATATGGCTTCGATTTCTGGAAAATGGAAGATATGGGGATCAAAAGCTATGTAGGCATATCTTTGTATAGCCACGTTATTCAACTCACTTTAGTTCAGTCTCTGTGTCCACCCGCTCTCTTCCCTCACACTTTTAAAATCATAGTTATGGTCCCCTAGTGGTTTCAAGCCTCAAGTCATTAGAGAAGTAATTCCCATGTACAAAGTTTTAAACAAGTACCAACAGTTGAAAACAAACAAACAAACAAGATTATTGTATGGACCAAGTATGGCTTAAACTCTAGATATGATCTATTCTGAGATAAAATTGTTCTCCCTGTGTAGACACAAAAATTAAGAAAATAAATGTCTGTTTCTAATTTCAGTGATGAAATGGGTACGTACAAAGGAGAAATCACATTCAGAAAAGAAGAAGAAGAAAAAGGAGAAAAATAAAAGAAATTGAAGGGAATAAAGGAATTCCCTTCCAAGTAAGTTTGAAAGACAGCAGCAGGAATTCTATGAGTTTGCCTATGAATAAGACTGTGTGCCTTTCCATAAGAAGACCAACAGACCCAACAAATTTGGGCCCAGGGGTACTGTGGAGACTGATGCACCAACTCAAGGACCATGCATGGATAGGACCCCTGCTCCCTGCTCATATGTAGACAAACAGACAGCTCAGTCTCCATGTAGGTCACCTAGAAAAGGAACCAGAAGCTGTCTCTGACATGAACTCTGTTGCCTGCTCTTCAGTCATTTCCCTCTGGGCAAGGCAGCCTTACCAGGCTGCAGAGAAAGAGGGTGGAGGCAGTTTTGAAGATATTAATCCCCCTTTCTGAGGATTAGGGGAGGGGGATAGGGGGAAAGAGAGAGGGAAGGAGGGTGGGACAGGGAGGAGATAAGGGATTTAAAATAAATAAACTAATTTAAAAAAAAAAAACTATCTTAAAAAAAGGCTGTGCCTTGATCCCATGCCATTTGAGACTAAAACAATGCATAGATCCTCTCCCACATGCAACGCTTCACATTGAAGTCCTTATTCCTTTTCTCTCCAAGGAACCCCACTTTACAGTCTTTTGCCTGCATAATTTTGAAGGCTCCATCTCATTCTGTCATTTTGGTCCTTATCTTTTGGAGCTCAAATTATC
The DNA here is from genome assembly GCF_030254825.1 of Meriones unguiculatus. Taxonomy (NCBI): domain Eukaryota; kingdom Metazoa; phylum Chordata; class Mammalia; order Rodentia; family Muridae; genus Meriones; species Meriones unguiculatus. Next base: position 170,128,904 of record NC_083351.1, read on the forward strand.
AGTATGCCTGATTACAAAATATTATCATAACTCTTGTGGGTCTCCACCAAACGTCAAATATGTCACAGGGGTGCACAGCGTTAGACAAGAAAATCATTCACAGAGCTTTTCTGGATCACCATATCTCTCTTCCAGGTATCTTCCCCAGATCATTGAGTGGATCTTTAAGTCACAAACCTAATTGTTTGAGTAAAAGCTTTTCCCAAGCTTTCCTCCAGAGAACGCTTGCTTAACTGTGAATCTCATTCAGTAAGCTTTGCAGCCTGGATAGGCAAGAGCCCCTCAAATCCTCAAGTCCTGCTTTATTTTTGGCTGACATTTTCCTCCTTAAATTGTGTCTTGCCTACAGTACAGGACTGAGAAAGAGAAAAGGTTTCAGAGACCACACTTTCCATGCCTCCCCTGAGGATCCCTCCAGCCACAGATTCCATTTCCTCTCTTCCTATTCTCCCCATTAGTGTGGAACATAAATCATCCACGGTTTCTGCTGCCAGAAAGCAATTCCTCGAGTGTATGAAGCCCTTCAGTTTTCAACATTGTCCCCATTCAAATGTCCAGTTCTTCCTGGACTATCTCTTAGCATCTTTATTTCTACTCAGCCCCTTTAAAGCAATAGGCTTTTCTACAATGTATTTCAATGTCTTACATCCTTAATAATTGCCTAATTGTTATGTAACTGAGCCAGAGAGGACCTCTCTATATTGGCTGCCAGGCTGTTTACTTTTTCATTAACTAAGAAGCCTGCCAGCAGCAAACTCAGACATTCACATATCCGATTGTTTTCCAAAGAACTCAAATAGGCAGACTATTAGCTACTTCTAAACTGTCGTCTTTGCATGATCCCATGAAATTATGTGCAGCACTGATAAGATAATTGCTAGCAGAGGATTAGAAAAGGTCTGAAACCATGAAGACTGTAAGATGCTGGTAGCTTCCAGAACCCTCTGGCTAGAGACTCTCCACTATGCTGGTAAGGGACATCTCAAACATGTATTCGCTTGCCCTCATGAGGTCTTTCGTGCACTGCTTCTGAGAGGGTCCACATCGAAACCTCTAGACAGTGCCAAAGTGTGAGGGACTTCCTGTAATATGCAACTCTGTCCTGATTAAGCCTGATACAGTCTGTGCGCTCCTGCTCTTTCTTGATCATATCTTTTGCTTGGTCAGCCCCTAAAAACTGCATCTTTCTCCAGACAGGAGGATAGACTAGTCTTTCCCAGGAGTTTAAGTATTTGTCACAGCAGCCCTCCACTTTCCAGTGCAATGATTCTGTCTCTTTAGCAACGTCATGCAACTGAAAGCAGTATTGTGAAACTTTTTTAGATTGTCTTACTCAGCTTGACGCTTTTGAGATCCATCCAGTTTCATCTATCCCTCTATAATAAACATTTCTTGGTAAATGATGTTCCACCATATGAATGAATCAAATGTATTACCACTGAGGATATTTCAGTTGCTATCAGTTTAGACAGTTATGAATACAGTTATGAGCATCAGTGAATAAGATTTTTTGAATGTGTTTCAGTTCTCCGAGGTAAATACCCAAAACATAGAGCTCCTGGGCTATAAAGCATATGCTCTCAAAAAATAAAAATTACCAAACTATCTCAAAATAGCTGAGCTCCTTCACCATGATCTACAAATATGGGTCCCCGATCCCAGGCAGCCTCATCAGCTCTTAGAACTTCCACTGCCTTCAAGCAATTCTTAGAATTTCATTAGTGAAATCACCATAAAGACTCCGATGCTGAACATCAGTCTCTGTGCTTGATTGCCATCCCCATCCTCACTGAGGAGTGTCTGTTGAAATTATTTAGCCACGCGTTAACTGGACTCTGGTATGTGCTGTTCAGTTTGAGAGATCTTCTATGTTTTCATTACGAGTTTTTCATATGTAACTTGACAGTAATCTCTTCTGGTATGGAGCGTGCCTTTTCATTGTTGTAACCATGTCCTGCACAAAGAGAAACTGTGAGAATTTTGTTATTCAATTCAATTTATTTTTATATGAACTGTCATTTTGACATAATGTAAGCAATATTTTGATATCATGTTTAATTCCAGGTCATACACCTATGTGTTCTTCCAAATGCTAAGGTTTAAGGTTTTCCACTTAGATGATAGCATATTTTTATTAGTGTTGCTATATGATAAAAATCTTACTACATTGGTTTGTTCTATTTGCATATAGATGTCTAACTGTCCCAACAATGCTTAACCAAAGGAACTCTTGGGATGCAGAGATGGCTCTGTGGGTGCTTCCTGCTCTTAAGGACCCAGGTGCAATTCCCAGGACCCACGTGCAATTCCCAGGACCCACATCAGGCAGCTCACAACATCCTGTAACTCCAGTTCCAGGAAATCAAACACCTTCTTCTGGTATCTTTGGGCACCTGTATACTCTGGTGCACATATTCTCATGCAAGTACATATACATAAATAATAAAGATTTTTAAACTTCCACTTTCTTATTTTATGCTTTTATAAGATTACAAATGTATGAATATTTGTCAACCTATTTTTAATTAATTTTTCTGTCCCGAGATCTCTCTGGACTGAACTACTAATGAACACTTTTGCCAGTGTCACTGCTTAAATGGGAAAGTCCAATATCAGATGCTACTGATAGCTAACTTGATTTAAGTTTTTTTTTTTTTTTTTTTTAATATTCAAGCCCTTTTACAGCATGGATTGACCCCAAGGATTTTTACATTCTAATCAAGCAACCTACCACTACAAATATATAGCTCCTCCAAGAATTAGCTTTTGAGCATATCTCCCTTTCCCTCCCTCCAACTCCTTCTATGTGTCCCCAACATCCTCTTTTAAAATTCCTGTTTTTATTATTATTATTATACATACCTAAAGCCTATTGAGTTCAATTAGTGTTGCCCTTCCATACATGGGCATAAGCTAACCACTGGGACATAGGGGTTCAACCCTAAAGAAAACTGACACTTCTTCTGTAGCCTTTGAGTGCTTAGAGAACCTCAAACACAGATGAAACCCTGTGAGTCCTTCCCGTCCATGCTGCAGCGTTGGCTGGTGTGGCCTTGCTCAGGTCTTGTGCAGGTAACCATGGTGAAAGACCGTGGGTGCAGCATCCCTGTCATATCCAGAAGCTGCTATACTGCGCTGGTCCTCCCGGTCTGCCTGCTCTCACACTCACTCTTTCACGATGATCCCTGAGCCTTAGGTATCGGAATGTGTTATAGATGTCGCATTTGGGCTTGGACGCGCTGCAGCCGCTTGTTCTCTCTGGACTTCGCCCAGATGTGGTCCTCTATAATAACCTCCATTCACTGCAAAAAGATATTTCTTTGGTGAGACGTGAGAGCTGCACTCTTCTGTGCATATTAAGATAAGCACTTAGAAGGCAGGCAGGCAGACGCCATATCACTTCACAAGAATGACGCTTGACTTGTATAGTCTCCTAGAGCGTCTGTGACTTTTCCAACCACCGGTTCTTGGCTAGGTTTACAGCACCAGGCCTGAGTTCCTTTCTACTGAGTGGTTACTAAGTACAAACAGGCAGTTGTTTGTAACTCCCAAGATATTAGAAGACTATTGCAACAATGGGCATATCTTGCCGCACCAGACATTACTGTCATAGTCAGAATTTCGGGCTGAGTAGGAATGTTGATGACTTCTCTTTTATGACAGCTTACATAATGTCTTCCAACACTATGAGATCTGGGTGCCAGGGAGCAGTCTTCCAGATTTACTGACCTCTCCAAGTCCTGTAAGCTACATGTGCCATGTCTTCAGGAATGCTCCTGCTTTCAAGATCTTTCAATCAGCCAAGAGCAAGGGTAACAGCCCGTATTGTTTGGGGACATTTTGAACCTCCTAGCTGACAAGTTGAAAGGAGATATGCTACACCTATATTGGGCTTTTTTTTTATAATATATTGTAAATACCCATACATTCTTACTGGACCAGGATCACCTGATAAGGCCAATCAAGGAATTAAACCAAACTCTGGTTGGAGGGGACATGACAAGCCCAAGGCTGTGACAATTCTGATGAGAGAAATCTGACATGTTATACCCTCATCAGAAACAGAATATAAGGACAATTGCCAGAATCAGTACAGTTGTAGTTGTCAGTGAAGTTTGCAAGCTATGCAGAGTACACAAGATTAATGTCTAGGACCAACTGTGCTGTCAAGTTTCCATGCTTCCTTGATTTCTAAGGGAACACAGAGAGAAACACACAGCATCCTGAATGTTTCACTGCCTGAGGGAGTTCATCTGTTTCTCAGGAACTGGAAGGCACACAGGGCCCCAGAGTCTCAGCCATGGACTCTAACCTGAAAAACCTATGATGCATGCCTCTCAAGGCGGCTACACCAGGCCAACTCCATGGTTCCCTGCAGTCTGTGGCTTCTCGAGGGAATATTTTTCCCCATGGAGGGTAATTCTAGGTAACTACGTTTTTCATAAAAGTTTGTAAGAAAGCTTATAAGTTTCTCTATAAGTTGTTCACACAGCCTTCATAGTATTTACACCCCCACTCTCCTGATCCACCGTTTCATGTTCCTCCTCTAATTTATTCACCACACTGTTTTTTCTTTTCCTAGAACATCTACTCTACACCCATGCTCCCCTAGTAGAATGGAATGTCTCCCCCACCCTTCCCACTAGGACTTCATATTTTTCTTTACTTCTACGGTTATGATAAATAAAACACTCAGACCTAAAGATTAGAAGATAGGGGATACATACATGAAAGAACACAGAGCATTTGTCTTTCTGGGTATGTGTTGCCTCACAGTATAATATTTTCCAGTTCTGTTCATTTACCTTCAAATATCATTATTTCATTTTTCTTTACAGCTTAATAGAATTCCGTTGTGTATATATACAACATTTTCATTGTTCACTTATCACATGATGGACATCCAGGCTGTTTGCATTTCCTAGCATTGTGCATAGAGCAGCAATAAGTGTAGATGAGCAAGTGTCTCTGCGGTAGGATATGAAGGCCTTTGGGTGTATACACAGAAGAGTATAGCCAAGTCAGATGGTAGGTCTGCTTTTAGATTTTGAAGCTTCTCCACCCTGATTTCTAGAGTAGCTGTACTGATTTTCACTCCTGAGAACAGTGAATGAAGATGCCCCCTGGCAGAATTTGTTGTCATTTGTTCTCTTAATCTTAGCAGTTCTGACTGGGGTGAGATGAAATCTCAAAGTAGGTTCAATTTGCACTTCACTGCTTAGGAAGATGTTGGACATTTTTTTTAACATATTAGCCTTTTCATTTCTTCTTTTGAATACCCTGTACAGATGTTTAATCTGTAGATTAATTAGGGTTCAATTGACAACTTTATTATGTTGAGTAAGCTGATAGCTGATAGATAGATAGATAGATAGATAGATAGATAGATAGATAGATAGATAGATAGGAATGTATATATATATATATCCATTTGTTTTCATTATTTGTATTTCCTTAGATTTCCTTTATTAACATTATGTAGATCTCAGCATATTGACTTGTCAAGTTTATTGATGGATATTCATCATTTTGTGTATTTTTAAAAGTTTTACTAAAGCATTAGTATAAAATTGTACATTTTCTTTATATAAAGTGATTATTCTTTTGTGTGTTGACTTTATGGAATTGTGATATTTGACTTTGTTTAGTTTACAGTTCCCTTGGAGATAGACACATACATATACATACATACATACATACATACATACATACATACATATATACATTTACAGATATATGTGTGGATATATATATATAAATATATATATATATGTCACAGTTGGGTTCCTTCATGAAACCCAAGCACTCTATAAATAAACAATGCCCTCATTCCTCTAGTGTCTTAGGTAGGCTCTCTATTGCTCTGATAGAGCACTATAACCGAGGCAACTTGTAGAAGGAAAGTTTTATCCGGGGCTTATGGTCCCAGAGAGATAAGATTTCGTTAGCGTCACATCGGGTGGAAAAGTGGCAGACTTGGTGACTAGAACAGGAAGCTGAGAGCTGAGGGTTCTCATCTCGAACCACAAACAGGAAGTAGGGAACAAACTCAAAGCCTGGCCTCAGTGCTATGCTTCCTCCAGCAAGGCCAAACCTCCTAAGCCTCCATAAGTAGAATCCCCAACTAGGGACCAAGTACTCAAATGCTTAGTCTATGGGGGACACCTGCTTTAAACCACAATACCTGGAAATACTTTATATTGGAAATTCTGTTCTCTGTAAAAAGGGAGGGGTATCCTTTCTGCCCTGTATGTGTTCTTTATTAAAATACCTAGAAGTTCCAGGTTGGGAATAAATGGTAACAAGAAGAGTGAATGGTTTTGCTTTTTAGCCACTGGGTGGGTTTCATTTCAGTACTACTCAGTACAATATTAGCTACAGATTATAGATGGCCTTTATCAACCTGTACAACATTACCTCTATTTCAGATTTTCTAGACTTTTTAATCAAGAATAGATGTTGGTAACATGAGAAAGAATGGAACTGACCTTTTATTTCACCCCATATATAAAAATCAGCTTAAAGTTGGCTAAAGATTCAAAAGTAAGATTTCAGAATGTAAATTTGCTATTTTAGAAAAAAGAAAGGCTTCTTAGCAGTGATCTCAACAACAACAACTAAAAAGTTGGACATGTCCCCAAAAACACAGGAAGAAAATATAGCAAAAATAGACAATATCCAATTTAAAAAACCCTAAGCATAACCAAAAAAAAAAAACCAAAAAAAACTGCAAAGTAAGGAGATAACCTATGAAATGGGGTGAAATATTTGTAAATCTGATATCGAATTAGTGTCTAAAATACAGACGGTATTTAGACAACTCAAGAGAATAAAAACAGCTCAACTAAAAATAATGAAACATCTCAATGACACACCCAAAAGATATTCAAATGTTCAAAAAATATATAAAAATTCTATTATCTAGGAAATAGGGTTAAAATTATAATGAGATGCCATCTCAAATTTTCTAGAATGAAATTGTTCAAGAATACAGAAGATGATAGGCATTGACAAGTATGTGGATTAAAGGGAACCCCTACATACTCTTGGAGAGAATATAAATAAATACAGACAGTATGGAAAGAAGAATGGGTTTTTTTTTCTCCAAAAAAATATTAAATAGTTTTATCATATGGTCCAACAATTCTACTCCTGAGTATATATTCAAATAAAATAAAATCAATGTAGAAAAAAATCTCAATCTCTACACTTTTATGTTCATGGCAGCATTATTCATAACAGCAAGATATGGACACAACGAAGAATATAGACAAATGGATCTTAAAAATGTTGAAGGATACAGTATACCTCAGTGTAACAGCACTTGTGTGTACAAGGCTCTGGGTTCAAACCCCAGCAACAAAATCAAATAGGAAAGTAAAAAGAATAAAATAAGAAAGGGGGTAGAGGCATATATGCACAGTAAGATAGTACTCAGGCTTAAGGAGAAAATTCCATCATTTACAACCTTGTAGACAAACCTGAAGAACATTGTGTTAGGTGTGAGAGCGTGTGTAGATGAAGAAAATCCCTTCGTGGAGACTGACCTCTAAGAGGGAGAGAACAGAGCCGTAGTTTGTAAGGCTGGGTGAGGATGGAGGGGAGGGGGCTTTAAGTTTCAGTTATAGGGCAGGGCCAGGTTCTCAGTTGGATCCAGCATGTCGACCACAGTCAACACTGATGTACTATGTGGCTGAATTTTCTGTGGTTGAAAATGTGGGATTGTCGCTGGAAGGCAGGGCAAGAAGTGGGAAGGTTAACTAAAACTAAGGAGGTATGAGAAAGCTCTTTGGAAACCCATTCGATAGTGATCTATTTTCAAAATACAACCTTAAAGGAAAGAGTTTGAGAATGATTGCGCTACTCCCATAAAACATGGGGTCTTAAATGAGCATAGCAGTGAAGGCATGGGAGACTTCACTATGGAATATTGGTCAGGGAGACCCAGCAGGTCTCCAAAACAACATCAGGCTGTTACTGTTGCCCTGGGTTACCAACTACAGCTACAGTGTAAGACCCTGTTGCCGAAGATGTCACACACTCTGGCTGTGGGGAGTAAAGAGCTCAATCTTAAACTGACTAAGCAGCTTTTTTCCTGCTGAGTAGCTTTCATAGTGACAGAAAGTGCAGGCTGCGGGGGGAAGAAACGTGGCAGTCATTTTACCCAGCACCGGACTCTGCATGCTGCAACACTGACATGACAGACAACATGTGCCCAGTGGTGGGAGAGTGGCACAACAGCTAGAGGGTAATTAACTACTCTCTGATTGGGTTTACGCAGGAGGAAACTTCATGCCTGACACTATAATCCTATTCAAAACCTGTGGCAGGGGAGGTTACAGATCCGTAAAACCTGCCAGTGTCATTTGCTTAAATGTCCATGTTCTCAGGGTGCTTCTAAGTATTTATGCTTATATTCATGGAGCTGGGAAGGTCTCATCCTTGGTCAGAGAGGTTTCTCTTTTCAGTAAATGGAGAGATAGATGCATACACGGTCACAATGCTAAGGATAAGAGACCGAGTCCTCAGCACTAAATACTTCCTCCATGGCGGAAGAGGAAGCAGATGGAATGTCTGAGCCAGAGGAAGTGGGATGAGGTGCTGTGAAATGATGTCCTCAGGACGTGTCAGGGCTATTGCACTCATAAACTCACAGTAGCTTAAGAGCACCTGTTAAGGTTTTTTGTAAAATTGTGTTTATGTCTCAGTTTCTCTCTTAAACTGGCTATCATCAAAATAACTGAGGCTTTATTAAATTATTTGTTTAATAAGCTCCATGGCACAATCACTGAGCAGTTTTAACTCCATTCTTAACCCTCTAAGCTAGTCTGGCTTTCTCCCAGTGTAAATCCTAGAGATATTTGCACTTTACTTTATGGCTTTTTTTTTTCCCCTCGGCTCTCTTCCTCATGTCTCCAAAACCCTACATGTGGCCAAATCCCCTACTTCCTCCTCTAACTCCTCCTCCCTTAGCTGGCAGGAAGTTCAGCTCTATTCTTTCCCTAGCTCATCAATTGGCTGTGAACTGCTTTGTTGGCATGTCAGGGGACAATTGGGGCGCAGTCTACACAACACTGAGACAGGAGAGTCTCCGAATAAGGATTGCAACCAGCGTACAGACCTACAATTATCTGCCCAAGATCAAGACAATCAAATGTACAGCTTAGATGGGGTAGGTAAAGCCAGGCTTCAGGATACCGAGGAGCTATTGACCATTGTCAATAGATTGTCAATGGAGAGGGAAAATCATTCTATTTCAAGGATGCAGCCACTGAGAGGAACCCTTTGCCCAGTGGATGGCCCACAGGCAGCAATAAGTGGATTTGATAGGTTATATTTTTAAAAGACAAAGTTGACAGAAGAGCATCCTTCTGGGGATGTGGGAAGAACTGGAAGGAAAAATAGGGATAAGGTGAACATATTCATTGTATACATGTATAAAATTCTTAAAAAATAAAATAAAATATTTAACTTGGTTTTACATATATTCATCACACACAGCCTGAGCACAGTGATACTTCTTTTTTTATTTTTATTTATTATGAGTTACATTTTATTAACTCTGTATCCCAGCTGTATCCCGCTTCCTCATTCCCTCCCAATCCCTTCCTCCCTCATCTCCTCCTGCCTCTTTCCAAATCCACTGATTGGGGAGGACCTCCTCCCCATTCATCCGATCCTGTTTTATCAGGTATCTTCAGGACTGGCTGCAAAGTCCCCTTCTGTGGCCTAGCAGGACTGCTCCTCACTTGGGGGGTGGGGAGACCAAAGAGCCTGCCATTGAGTTCCTGTCAGAAATAGTCCCTGTTCCCCTCACTTTGGGAAACCAATTGGTTACTGAGCTACTACGGGCTACATCTGAGCAGAGGTTCTTGGTTATATCCATACATGTTCCTTGGTGGAGTGTCAGTCTCAGAAAAGACCCTGTGCCCAGGTGATACTTCTAATACCGCTAACACCACCCTAGTACACACATAGCAAGTACCGGACTAGCCTAGGCTACGTAATGAGAACCTATCTGAAACAACAGAGTCAAACAAAACTATGATTTGGATCTGAAGTGCCCACCCCTTTGGATTGTTTTTCTAAATACCTAATTCCCAGTGGTGTCACTGTGTAGAGGTGTGTGGGCTCTAGTGATTTCAGAAAATGCAGCCTAGGTGGAGAAACTAGGTAAGGGTTTAGGCCAATGGAGATTTATATCCCTGGGAAATTCCTGGCTCACTTGCTTCACTTCCTGTTTGTCACAACGTAAACAACAGTTCTCTGCGATCACAATGGTATTTTGCTTAAGGGCCACAGATTAAACCCTCCAAAACCAGGAACCAAAATCAACCCTCCCTTCTTGAGTTATTTCCACCGGATATTATTCTCATAGCTATGTAAAAGTAAGAACAACGTAAAATTTGCAATAAAGAGTGAGGTGATCTCCAACCTTGCTCAGGTGGTTCTTGGGCCTTTGGAATTTAGAATTGGAGAAGTCATCCAACACCATCAACAGCTGCTCTGATGGGAACTCAGATGACTAAAATGTTAATGGAAGGGCAGATGGTAAAAACCTACACACTTGTGAAGCTGTAGATGAGAATGTAGATTCTATTGGTAATTAGACTACAGGTCATCCATGGCAAATATTTTTTCTGAATTTTCTCAGTGTCCTGAAACTTTATGGAAGGTTGACTTTAAATGGGAAAGATGAATTAAATTAGTGGAAGCTATTTCAAGAAAATAGCATTAAGGCTGTTTCACAGATCTTGCTCATTAGTTTTGACTAAATTTACAGAGACAAAGAGGAACAAAGAGAAGAGCAGATGAATTTCAACAAAAAGCCCTTTGGCTAGAAAAGGAGGAAGCTGAGAATTGGGAACAAGGAGAGTCCAGTTATTAATGAAATTTGAACCATTAATGAGAAGCCAAGAACTTTGCACTGGGACAAATACGAAACTGGCCACATCACGTCTGTCACAGGCTTCAAACTGTGAAACTGTAAACTTACTGAAAGACTTCCTTTGAGAGAAGAGAATAAAGCTAGGGTGTCCTATCACACAGGGCCACCCAGAAAAGGATTTACTGTGTTATAGCCACCAAGACAGCCAGAAGCTACTGCAGCCTAAGGGGCTCAGCTGGTGCTCAGAAAGCGAGAGACACCAGGATGTCAATGAGTACAGGTTTACAGAGGCTCTTACCTAGGTTTTTAATGGACGTTTTAGAGACTAGACAATATGTAGGTACCTCTAGTTTCTTGTAGGGAGGCACTGAAAGGAATGTGAAGCCCTGAGAGAAAGACTAAAGTGCATTGAGACCCTAGGAAAGTGGAAATGCCAGACATATGGACCACTTGCTGAGGCAAGTTCCAAACACTGAATGGAGCTAGTCTAAGAAAGAGGCTGTGTGAGATGTGAACATGGCGTAGCTGGTCAACTCATGACTACAGAAGCTCAGTCATAAAACACAGACCCCTAAAACCGTGAAGTTTTCTTCTTCCTCCTGAGCTTTGGTCATGTTTCTGTATCTCTCCTTTCTATTCTCCTGTTCTTTCTTCTTGAAACAAGAATTTATACTCTGTGTCATTGTATTTTGGAAGTATAGGATTTTTTTTTTTTTATTCTTGCGAGTTTGGTGAAAAAAACAAGGTAGGCTGCCTGCAGATCTTCTCCACTCTCTCTGTTCCAAATCCCTTAGGCACAACCTTAGCATGACAATAGAAGACCATCTGAAGCCTCTTTTCCCCCTTCCCACATCTTCTGCAGATCTCATGGACCATCCACTCCTGATCTTCTTCCCTCAACTCATCCATGCATCCCATTCTCCAACACTGTCAAGTATTTCCTATGAACAGAGCAGCCAAGCATTCCAGTAAAACAGGCAACAGACAACCATCATGATGTCTGAAAATCCAGAGGGGAAACCAAAGAACAAAAGACACACCTGACAAAGACAAACCCCAAAATCATCACCTAGACTTATAATCACTTCAAGATTACAAGCCAAGATTTTAGCTTAAGAACACAATCAATAACAACCAGAACACTATGTCTTTGATGAGTTCAAGGGGATGTAAATTAAATAAGAAGAAGCCAAAGTATCATTATTTGCAGATGGTATGAGAGTATACATAAGCGACCCTAAAAATTCAATCAGGGAACTCCTACAACTGATAAAAACTTTCAGTAAAGTGGGTGGATACAAGATTAAGTCACAAAAATTAGCAGTGCTCCTATAAATAAATGGCAAACACACTTAGACAGAACTCAGGGAAACAACACCCTTCATACCAGCTTCAAATGTTATAAAATATTTTGGGGTAACTCTAAGCAAGTGAAAGGCCTCTAAGATAATAACTTTAAATCTTTGAAGAAAGAAATTCACAATGACTAAGTAAGCTTTATCCCAGGCATGCAGGGGTGGTTCAATATACTGAAATCCATCAATGTAATCCACCATAAAAACAAACTAAAGGAAAAAAACCACATGATCATCTCCTTAGATGCTGTAAAAGCATTTGACAAAATCGAACACCCATTCATGTTTAAAGTCTTGGAGAGATCAAGGATACAAGGCACATACCTAAAAATAGTAAAGACAATATACAGCAAGCCTATAGCCAACATCAAACTAAATGGAGAGAAACTCAAATCAATCCCACTGAAATCAAGGACAAGGCAAGCCTACCCACTCTCTCTGTACCTCTTCAACATAGTACATGAAGTCCTAGCTAGAGCAATAAGACAACTAAAGGAGATCAAGGGGATACAAATCAGAAAGGAAGAAGTCAAAGTATCACTATTTGCAGATGATATGATAGTATACATGAGTGACCCCCAAAATTCTACCAGAGAACACCTTCAGCTGATAAACACCTTCAGCAAAGTGGCAGGATACAAAATTAACTCACACAAAAAAAATCAATAACCCTACTGTATATGAAAGACAAAAGGGGTGAGAAAGAAATTTAGAGAAACTACACCCTTCACAATATCCACAAATAACATAAAGTACCTTGGTGTGACTCTAATCAAGCAAGTGACAGACCTGTTTGGAAAAAACTTCAAGTCTCTGAAGAAAGAAATTGAAGAAGATATCAGAAGATGGAAAGATCTCCCATACTCATGGATCAGTAGGATTAACATACTGAAAATGGCCATCCTGCCAAAAGCAATCTACAGATTCAAGGCAATTCCCATCTAAATAACAACACAATTCTTTACAGACCTTGAAAGAAAAATTCACAATTTCATATGGAAAAACAACAACAACAAAAAAAAAAAAACACCCAGAATTGCCCTGCAGACTATCAATGCAGATGCTGAGACTTAAGGGCAACCTTTGGGCAGAGTGCAGGGAATCTTATGAAAGAAGTAGGAAACAGTAAGATCTGAAGAGGACAGGAACGCCACAAGGAGAACAACAGAACCAAAAACTCTGAGCACAAGGGTCTTTCCTGAGACTGATACTCCAACCAAGGACTATGCATGGAGATAACCTAAGACCCCTGCACAGATGTAGCCCATGGCAGTTCAGTATCCAAGTGGGTTCCATTGTAACAGGAACAGGGACGGTCTCTAACATGAACTGATTGGCCTGCTCTTTAATGACCTCCCCCTGAGGGGGAAGCAGCATTACCAGGCCACAGAAGAAGACAATGCAGCCACTCCAGATGAGACCTAATTGACTAGGATCAGAAGGAAGGAAAAGAAGACCTCCCCTATCAGTGGACTTGAGGAGGGGCATGCATGCAGAGGGTGGAGGAAGGGAAGGATTGGGATGGGAGGAGAGAGGGAACCACAAGGAGGATACAAAGGGAATAAAGCATAATTAATAAAGAAAAAAATGTAAAAATAAATTAAAAAATAAAATTAAATGTCATAGAAAATGAAAAAAAAAAACAAAACAAAAACAAACAACAACCCAGAATTGCTAAACAATCCTGTACAACAACAGATCATCTGGAGGATTCTCCATCCCTGATCTCAAGCTGTACTACAGAGCAATAGCAATAAATACTGCATGGTACTGGCATAGAAACAGGCTGGTGGATCAATGGGATCAAATAGAAGACCCAGAAATAAACCCACACACTTATGGACACTTGATTTTTTACAAAGAAGCCAAAAGCATACAATGGAAAAAAGACAGCATACACAACAAATGGTGCTGGTCTAACTGAATGTCTACATGTAAAAAAAATACAAATAGATCCAAACTTATCAACCTGCACAAAACTAAAGTCCAGGTGGATCAAAGACCTCAACATAAAACCAGACACACAAAATCTGTTAGAAGAAAAAGTGGGGAAGAGCCTTGAACTCATTGGCACAGGAGACAACTTCCTGAACAGAACACCAACAGCACAGGCTCTAAGAGCAACAATCAATAAATGGGACCTCATGAAATGGTAAATCTTCTGTAAAACAAAGGACACTGTCACCAGAACAAAATGACAGCCTACAGACTGGGAAACAATCTTCACCAATTCTATATCTGACAAAGGGCTAATATCTAGACTATATAAAGAACTCAAGAACTTAAACACCAACAAATCAAGTAATCCAATTTTTAAAATGGGATACAGAGCTGAACAGAGAATTCTCAATTGAGGAATACCAAATTGCAGAGAAACACTTAAAGAAATGCTCAGTGTCCTGAGTCATCAGGGAAATGAAAATCAAAACAACCCTGAGATTTCACCTTACACCCATCCGAATGGCTAAGATCAAAAACTCAAGTGACAACACATGCTGGAGAGGATGTGGAGAAAGGGGACCCCTCCTCCACGGCTGGTGGGAATGCAAACTGGTACAAACACTTTGGAAATCAATCTGGTGCTTTCTCAGACAACTAGGGATAGCACTTCCTCGAGATCAAGCTATACCACTCCTAGGCATGTATCCAAAAGATGCTCAAGTACACAACAAGGACATTTGTTCAACCATGTTTGTAGCAGCTTTATTCATAATAGTCAGAATCTGTGAACAACCCAGTTGTCCCTTACCCAAGGAATGGATACAGAAATTGTGGTACATTTATACAATGGAATACTACTCAGCAATTAAAAACAAGGAAATCATGAAATTTGTAGGCATATGGATGGGACTCTAAAAGATCATCCTGAGTGAGGTAACTCAGAAGCAGAAAGACACACATGATATACACTCACTTATAAGTGGATATTAGACATATAATATAGGATAAACATACTAAAATCTGTACAGCTAAAGAAGCAAGAAGGAGGACCCTGAGTAAGATAATCAATCCTCACTCAGAAAAGCAAACAGACAGACATCAGAAAAGGAAAAAGTTGAAAACAGGGAACAGGACAGGAGCCTACCACAGCGGGCCTCTGAAAGACTCTACCCTGCAGATGCTAAGACTCATAGCGAAACTTTGGGCAGAGTGCAGGGAATCTTATAAAAGAAGGGGGAGATGAAAGACCTGGAGGGGACAGGAGGTCCACAAGGAGAGCAACAGAACAAAAAACTCTGGACATAGATGTCTTTTTCTGAGACTGACACTCCAACCAAGGACCATGCATGGAGATAACCTAGTACCCCTACACAAATGTAGCCCATGGCAGCTCATTGTCCAAGTGGGTTCCCTATTAAGGGGAACAGGGGCTGTCTCTGACATGAACTCAGTGGCTGGCTCTTTGATCACCTCCCTTTGAGAAGGGAGCAGCCTTACCAGGCCACATAGGAAGACAATGTAGCCAGTCCTGATAAGACCTGATAGACTAGGGTCAGATGGAAGGGAAGGAGGCCCTCCCTATCATTGGACTGGGAAAGGGGTATGGGAGAAGAGGGACAAAGGGTGGAATTGGGAGGGGATGCAGGAAGGGGCTACAGCTGGGATACAAAATGAATAAATTATAATTAATTAAAAATTAATTAACTGATACAAAATAAATTGAAGAAAATATCAGAAGATGGAATGATCTCCCGTGCTGATAGATCAATAGGGTTAGCATAAAAATAAAAATGACCATCCTGCCAAAAGCTATTCAATGCAATTCCCGTCAAAATTCTGACACAACACAAAGAACAATAAGAACTGCTAGTGGTATACTGTTCCTGATTACAAGCTTTACTACAGAACTATAGTAAACATAGATAGATAGATAGATAGATAGATAGATAGATAGATAGATAGATAGATAGATAGATAAATTAGATAAATAAACCCACATGGTAGCCAGGTGTGGTGATGCACACCTTTAATCTCAGCACTTGGGAGGGAAATGGATCCCTGTGAAGTCTACAAATCAAGTTCCAGGACTGCCAGAGCTACACACAGAGAAACTCTGTCTCTAAAACACCAAACCAAAACAGACATATTGAAGACCCAGACATAAATACACCCACACCTAAGGACACCTGATTTTTTATAAAGAAGCCAGAAATAGACTGTTATGCCAGGTTCACGGGACCCTCAGAGACCACCAGGAGACAACTCGATGCAATTGCAAGAGAGTTTTATTACGAGAGCGATCGAACTTGGGACCCAAGTCTCACTGGCGCAGTAGAGGAGTGGGACCCCGAGCTCTGAGTGAACAGGATTTTTAAAGGGAAAGTCTGTGAGCCGGGGATTTCCATGGCAGCAAGCAGGGGGGGCACAAGCCTTGGCGTTACAGAATTGGGTGAAGTTTAGCAGGGCAGGGTGACCTTTTCTGAGGTACATAATCACAATGGCTAAGGCATATAATCACAATGGCTATTTTTCTAAACAATATCTGAAACATTGGGGAGAATTTTCTCACCCGATTCTCAACCAATTCCCATTGATTATTGCCAGTGAGTTTGTCTCTATTTTCTATGAAGCATTTATTCTGTTATTTTTCCTGCAGGCTGTTGCTAGGAGAGTTAACTTTGTTTTCTGCCAGGTGTACACTCTGATATTTCCTGGTACCTGAATTCAGTTCCCAGTCAAAATCTTTATTTCAAAATGGAGTTATATTCTGGCTAATTTAAACTCTTAAACACAATGGGGAAAAAAAAAGAAAAGAAAGCATCTTTAAAAAAAAAAGATGGGGAGGGGGAATATATCAAATGACTGAGAACCATTCAACATCTTAGCCATCCAGGAAATTTAAGTGGCCAAAGTACCTGTCAGAATGGCTAAGATTAATGATGTCAGAGTGTAGAAGAATATTAAATCTATATTTGTACCCTGCACAAAACTCAGGTCCAAATAGATCAAAGACCTCAGCATGAAACCAGCTACAGTGAACCTGATTACAGAGAAAATGGGAAGAGCCTAGAATTCTTTGACATGGAAGATGACTTTCTGAACAGAACACTGATAACACAGGCACTAAGATCAACAATTAATAAATGGGACCTCATGAAATTGAAAACTTTCTTTAAGGCAAAGGACACCTTCAACTAGACAAAGCAGCAAGTCTACAGAATTGGAAATGATTTTTACCAACTCTCCATCCAATAGAGGACTAATAACCAAAACATATAAAGAAGCCAAGAAACTAGCTATTAAAAAAAGCAAATGATCAAGTTTTAAAATGGGGAACAGAGAATTCTCAATAGAGAAATCTCAGTGGCTGAGGAACATTTAAGTGCTCAACATCCTTACCTATCAGAGAAATGCAAATCAAACACCTCTCAGAATGTCTAAGATCAATAACACAAGTGACAGGTCACTCTGGTGAGGATATGGAGCAAGGGGAACACTCCTCCATTGTTGGTGGGAGTGCAAACTTGCACAGCCACTATGAAAATTAATATGTTGGTTCATCAGGAAGTTGGGAATTAATCTATCTCAAGACCTAGCTATACCACTCTTGGGCATATACTCAAAGAACACAGAGAAGGTTTATTCTAAGGCTCAGAAAATTCTTTAAATTCATACTTTTGAGCAATGTTGAGCCTGTTAAGTTAGCGAGGATTCATAGACAAGGATTAGATGGATTTTTTCATTATGAAACTAATACAGACTTTTGGTGGGGTATGAGTGGGATTTCATTATTTAAAGTTTTGAGTGTCTGATTAACAAGGGGTAAACTTTTGACAGTTAATCTTTATTGTCAATTTGACCTTATTTGATATTATCTAGATTGGTGTGCATACCTCTGAGTATGCAGGAGAGGGTGTTTCCAGAGAACATTAACTGATGGGCAGATACCGCCTGTCAGGCTGAGTGCCTGAGTAGAATAAAAGGAAAGAAAGAGAAATCCAGTTGAGTCCTAGGACTCCTACTCTCTCTACTTTCTGGCACAATAGGATGTGGACTGAGCTGTTCTATGGTATGTTTTTCCTGTGATGAACCAGACCCTCTGAATGTGGGAACCAAGATTAACTCCTTCTCCCTTGAGACATCTCTGTCCTGGCTCTTGTTCACAATCACAATGAAATTAACTAACCACATGCTTGCTTTCCTGCCCATTTTAGAGGAAGAAGTATCTGAGACTCCACCTGTATTTCTGTATTGGCTTGTTTCTGCTCTCATGTCTATAGGTTTTCATATTTATAACTTAAAGTCTGGTGGTTACTGATTCTTTTTTTCCTCTGATTTTTTTAGCTGTGAAATTTGTATCTGCTTATGATATAGCCATTATAAGTATCTATGATTATATTTCATGTAACTATTTTATGTCTCTGTATAACTTATCCTTATCATTACATTTGACATAACAGTTCTATAGATGGCATCAATTTGATTTGTAATAACATTTCCCCTTAACCCATTCTTTGGTAGGTTTAGAGCAAAATGCTTGATACAGTTATCGAATTTTCACTTCCACTTTGAGCTGTCATTTTTATTACTCTTGGTTCCACATATGTGGTTTTCACACTTCTGTTTCTCCCTTTCCAGCCTATTTGGGGTTGTTGTAGCACTTTAATGTGTTAAATCATATAAAAATTATATTTAATTTTTGAGGCCTTGCTATGCCCTTGTTATTGTTTGTTATTTCCTGTTTTTTTTTCTCATAGGCATTCTGGAAATAGTACCTCATGATTTTGACCTATCTTAATAACACTGTATAAATTTTTTTTGAAAAATGTTTCAAGTAGCATAGCAAAATTTGCAAGATGAATTATTTATGAAATAATTGTCTTATCAAATTGATTATTACAAATACATAGAAATACATTACCTCTTTACATATTTATTATTATCCTGCCATTTTTATTATACTTATTAGTTCTAACAATGATTTAATGGCTATCCTGGATTTTTCTATATCGGTATCATGTCTTCCACAAATATTGTTTAGCTTCTTTATTTTTAAATGTGATCACCTTTCACTCCAATTTCCTGTCTCAGTTCTGTGGCTAGGATTTACATCCCAGTGCTTTATAGATAGGACAACAGCAAACATCCTTGCGTTGTTCCTGATCTCAGCAAGAAGGCACCCAGCCTCTTGTCATGAAGTATGATGTGGCTTCTCATGAGCTTCCTTTATCAGATTGAGGAAATCTTCCAGCCCTAGTTTATGGATTTTTTAAATCATTCAAAATGTGTTGGCTTTGTCAACTGCTTCTTGTACATCTGCTAAAATGATTGTATCACTTATTTTTTTATTCTGTTGACATTTAATTGATTTTCAAATATTAAGCCAAATCTGTATCTCTGAGGTAAACTCCACATTAATAATATATTTCCTTTTCATAATGTGTTATTTCTTTCCACTTACGTTAGTGAACAATATTTCTTTTCTTGATATCTTTGTCTGACTATGGAACGCTGGTAAAAAAAAAAAAAAAATGACCTCAGAAGTTTAGCCAGGACTAGCTCTCTTGTTCCCCATTTTTTCAAGAGTTTGTGAAGAATTATGAATATTCACTGCTGAATGCTCAGTAGACATTAGTAGTTAAGACATTTCTTCTGGGATTTTCACTGCAGATAATTTCCTTTTTAAAAGTTCTTTTAAAAGAAAAAAGGGCTGAGAAAGAAATTAAGGAAACAACACCCTTCACAATAGCCACAAATGACATAAGGTACCTCGGAGTAACCCTAACAAAGGAAGTCAAAGACTTGTATGAAAAAAATTTCAAATCTCTGAAGAAAGAATTAGAAGAAGATATGAGAAGATGGAAAGATCTCCCATGCTCATGGCTTGGTAGGATTAACATAGTAAAAATGGCCATCTTACCAAAAGCAATCTACAGATTCAATGCAATGCCCATCAAATTACCAACACAATTCTTTACAGAACTGGAAAGGAAAATTCTCAACTTCATATGGAATAACAAGAAACCCAGAATTGCTAAAACAATCCTCTACAATAAAAGATCTTCTGGAGGTATCTCCATCCCTGATCTTAAGTTGTACTATAGAGCAACAGTTTTAAAAACTGCATGGTACTGGCATAGAAACAGAATGGTGGATCAATGGAACCGAACAGAGGACCCAGAAATAAACCCACACACTTATGGACACCTGATCTTTGACAAAGACGCCAAAACCATACAATGGAAAAAAGATAGCATCTTCAACAAATGGTGCTGGTCTAACTGGATGTCTACATGTAGAAAAATGAAAATAGATCCATACTTGTCACCCTGCACAAAACTGAAGTCCAAGTGGATCAAAGACCTCAACATAAAACCACACATTAAATCGGCTTGAAAAAAAAGTGGGAAATACCCTAGAACTCATTGGTACAAGGGAAAACTTCCTGAACAGAACACCAACAGCACAGGCTCTAAGAGCAACAACCAATAAATGGGACCTCATGAAACTGAAAAGCTTCTGTAAAGCAAAGGACACCGTCATCAAAACAAAGCGACCACCTACAGATTGGGAAAGAATCTCCACCAACCCTTTATCTGACAGAGGACTCATATCCAGTATATATAAAGAACTAAAGAAGCTGAAAAGCAGCAAACCAAGTAATCCACTTAAAAAATGGGGAACAGAGCTAAACAGAGAATTCTCTGTAGAGGAATACCGAATGGCAGAGAAGCACTTAAAGAAATGCTCAACCTCACTAGCCATTAGGGAAATGCAAATCAAAACAACCCTGAGATTTCACCTTACACCCATGAGAATGGCCAAGATCAAAAACTCAAGTGACAACACATGCTGGAGAGGTTGTGGAGAAAGGGGAACCCTTCTCCACTGCTGGTGGGAATGTAAACTTGTACAACCACTCTGGAAATCAATCTGGCGCTTTCTCAGACAACTAGGAATAGCGCTTCCTCAAGATCCAGCCATACCACTACTGGGCATATATCCAAAAGAGGCTCAAGTACACAAAAAGGACATTTGCTCAACCATGTTTGTAGCAGCTTTATTTGTAATAGCCAGAAGCTGGAAACAACCCAGATGCCCCTCAACTGAAGAATGGATGCAGAAATTGTGGTACATCTACACAATGGAATATTACTCAGCAATGAAAAATAAGGAAATCATGAAATTTGCAGGTAAATGGTGGGATCTGGAAAGGATCATCCTGAGTGAGTTGTCCCAGAAGCAAAAAGACACACATGGTATATACTCACTCATATAGACATACAACATAGGACAAACCCACTAAAACCTGTGCATCTAAAGAAACTAAGCAAGAGAGAGGACCCTAACTAAAACGTCCAATCCCCATCCAGAAAGGCAAAGAGGATGGACATCAGAAGAAGAAGAAAACAGGAAACAACCTAGGAACCTACCACAGAGGGCCTCTGAAAGCCTCTGCCCTTCAGACTATCAAAGCAGATGCTGAGCCTGATGGGCAACTGTTGGGCAGGTGAACGGAATTTTAGGTAAGAACTGGGAAATAGTAAGAGCTGGAGAGGACAGGGTCTCCACAAGGAGAGCAACAGAACAAGAAAATTTGAACATAGGGAACTTCCCAGAGACTCATACTCCAACCAAGGACTATTCATGGAGATAACCTAGAACCCCTGCACAGATATAGCCCAGGGCAGTTCAGAGTCCAATTGGGTTACATAGTAATGTGAAGAGGGACTGCCTCTGACATAATCTGATTGGCCTGCTCTTTGATCACCTCCCTCTGGGGGGGGAGCAGCCTTACCAGGCCACAGTAGAGGACAATACAGCCACTTTTGATGTGAACTGACAGACTAAGATCAGAAAGGAGAGGAGAACCTCCCCTATTAGTGGACTTGGGGAGTGGCATGCAAGCAGAGGGAAGAGGGAGGGTGGGATTGGGAGGGGAGGGAGGGGCTTATGGAGGGATGCAGAATGAATAAAGTGTAATTGATGAAAAATTTAAGAAAAAAGGGAAAAAATAATTTAAGAACCTTAAATGACTTTCAAAATTGGAGAAAAACATGGAGTTAGTCAATTGGCATGGAGCACGTCTCGCCCCTGGGGGCAATGGTCTCCTGAACCTACTCAGACCTCGGACACCACCACTGCTAGTTCTAGAACTGACGCAGGATGTTCCAACGAGGGGTTAAGGCTTCTCATAATATTTCCTATAAGCCCACACCTGTTTGTCTATATCCCCCATTTTTATTCATTATTAGCCAGATAGAGCCAAGTAATTGTGGTAATGATACTTGCTTTTTTGCCCAATGCTGGAATGCTAGTAAATTTAGGTATGCCCTGGTTACTCGCATGCCTCACTGGGTGCCTGTGCCCATTGATGCCCCTCATGCTATGACTCTCCTCAGACAGAAAAGGGATCTTGGAACTACAGCCACCATTATTACTACCATCTCATTGACGGCTGTTGGAGCTACCACCAGGGCATTAGCCATGAGTCATACTGGGCAGACTGCTCAGACCCTGAATAATCATTTAGCCAATGTAGCTCATGCCTTAGTTATACATAAAGGAATTAATGCTCAACTAAAAGGAAGCTTGATGGTGTTCAGTCAGAGGATTGACCTCGTGCGGGAGCAAATTGATACCCTATGGCAAATCGCTCAACCTGGCTGTCAATGAAAGTATGCTGGACTTTGTGTCACTAGCATAAAACATGAGAATTTTTCCTGTGCTGCAAATCTGCCTAAACAATTGTCGAGCTATATTTTAGGTAATTGGACTGGAGAATTCAATACTACTATGGAGCAGCTGAGAGTGGCCATTGTCACAGTAAATTCTACCAGAGTGGACGCAGGACTAGCCACAGGATTATCAACATGGATTGCTACAGCCATGAATCATCTGAAGGAATGGGCAGGCACAGGAGCATTAGCAGGCCTTCTGGTGTTGGTCTCCTTGGTTTGCCTGTGGTATATATGCAAGATTAGAGTCTCACAACAGTGTGATGCAGCCATGATCATTCAGGCCTTTACAGCCATTGAAGCAGGACATTCTCCCCAAGCATGGTTGGATACCATAAAAAGCTAAAATGATACGCTCAGGATGCGAGGCTAAGCACTGCACTCAGGGTCAGCCGCTTTGGACCCAGAGAAGAGCATGTCTGATTGCATGCGGGTTGATGCCCCAGGTCCCGCCTCTGAGAAAAAGGTATCAGACGGGTCTGATGCTCTTTGGGTGGATGACACCTAAATGAACATTGGTATAAAGTCCCAATTTATTTCTAATATCAGAGATCAGACCTCTACTCTTGCCTGATGCGTCTAAAACAAAAAGGGGGAACTGTAGAGAGCTGCGGAATGCTATGCCTTAAAGATGGAGCTGGTTTCCGCCTTCCACCTTCCCGATGGTGAGTGCTCTCTGTCACGAACAATTCCACATTTGGCTAAGGCTGAGGATCTGGCTTGCTTCCATGTATGTGGACCTATCTGCATTGCCCCCGTGGCACGCCTGGGTTGGCTACCCAGAGGCTATTTAAGCTGTGGGCTGGCTTTCCCCGGGGTCCGAGGATTGTTCAATGTTCCTGAATAAACTGCATTGAAAAAAAAAAAAGTTCTTTTAAATCTTTTAAGAAGACATGTATTGATGAAATGAATAAAATTTATCAGCTGTAAGAGGTGAAGAGCACTTAAAAATAGAGTGGATTATGTTGGGTTTGGAGTGTTTTGGTTTCTTAGGGAACACTGAACTGAGCTGGGCATGTAGCTTACAAGCAAAACATTGGCTTAGTATGTCCAAAGCCTTGAGTCTGATTGTCAGCGCCGCAAACATAAATAGTAAATAAATGAGTAAATAAGTAGATCAAAATGTAAAGTTGTGGCATTACCTGTGCATGGAAAAGAGTTAGGAGATAACTCTTTTCAAAAAAAAAAAAAAGTTGGGGATGGGAGCAATGGCTCAGCAGTGAAGAGCACTGACTACTCTTCCAGAGAACCTGGGTTCAATTTCCAGCACCTACATGGCAGCTCACAGCTATCCAAGCTTGCAACTCCAAGAACTGACACCCTCACCCAGACATCCATGCAGACAAAACACCAAAATAAATGCACATAAAATAAAAAATAAGAAAATTATATATAATATATTCATATTCATATATGAATATTCATATTCATATGTAATATATTCATATTCATATATATGAATATTCATATTCATATATAATATATTCATAATTCATCTGGCAGTGTTGGAGCACACCTTTAATCTCAGCACTTGGGAGACAGAAGCAGGCAGATCTCTAGTTCAAGGCTAGCCTCGCTCCTCGCTATCAGTCAAGTTCCAGGACAGCCAGGGCTACACAGAGAAACCCTGTCTTGAACACCCCCACACACAAACCAGTTATATTTTCTGCTAATGCAATTCAATACATTTTAATTTTTTAAGATTTATTGTTAATTACATGTATATGCATGTTGGGGGAGTGAACATGTATGCCTGTGTCTGCAGAGATCAGACAAGAGTATCAGATCCACTTGAGCTGGAGTTATAGGTAGTTTTTTGCAGCCCAACATGGATGATATAAACTTGTATGTACTTTAGTATATCACAGTATGTTTTGATGTGGATATACATTGTAGACTGGTTAAGTCAACCTAATTAGCTTACCTATTATCTCACATCTGTTGGTGTAATGTTCTTATGGACTGTATACAATTTACCCTTGTTCATTCAAATGCTGATTCTCTACTCCACTATCTGGTTTCAATCCAGACATTGCATTGTGATGCTTATTCTAGGCATCACCTGTCTCCAGTTTGTGTAAACATGCCACCATTTGTTCTCTGTGTTGCTAATAAAAACAACCAGCCAATGCTGAGCAATAGAGAGAATAGGGTGGGATATCCTGGTCTAAAGGGAAGGAGAAAGAAGCCAGTGGGAAGAGCGAGCTGGGAGGAGAGATCAGGGAGGAGAAGACCTGGAAACAGCAGGAGAGATGAACCAGACCTAAGACTTGACTAAAAGGCAAGTATAATTTGGGAAATCTGAATGGAAGGAATGTGGGCTTGGAGGTTTAGGATGGAGTAATTATTGATCAGCATTGTGCTCTAGGTTAATTAAATAAATCTTAGTCTCTGTGTGGTAATTTGGGTATATATCTGGTTTAAGAATAACCACTGTTTAACTAAAAGATAAATCAATATTTAATATTAATAATTAACCACACACAATCATTATCATTTTGTAGTCTTTTACTATTGACTCAATCTTTTCCCTTATTTTATACCACCACAAAGAACTGGGCCCTCCCACATCAATCATTAATGAGAAATGTCACCACAGCTTTATTTAGATGATGTATCTGGTCTGGAGCCAGATGTCCCATTGCCTTAGTTTTTTTTATATTGCTGTGCTAAAACATGACCAAAAACAAGTTGGAGAATAAAAGGTTTAGTTGACAAGTCCCAGTCACAGTCTATCATTGAGGGAAATCAGGGCAGAAACTCAAGGTAAGAACCTAGAGTTGGGGACTGAAGCAGAGGCCATGAAGAAATACTGCTTGCTGATGTGCCTATCATGACTTGTTCAGCATGCTTTTATATATGGCCTAGGATGACCTGGCCAGGGAGTGACACCTCCCACAGTGGGCTAGGAGATCCCCCTTCTATCATTAATCAGAAAATGTCCTCCACAGACTTGACTGCAGGCAGTCTGATAGGAGCAGAGGTCTCCTCTTCCCAGATGACTACCTTGTGTCATGTTGACAGAAAGAAGGAAAGAAAAAAAGAAAGAGAGAGAGAGAGAGAAAGAGGAAGGAAGGAAGAAAGGAAGGAAGGAAGGAAGGAAGGAAGGAAGGAAGGGAGGGAGGGACGGAGGGACGGAGGGAGGGACAGAGGGAAGGGAGGAAGCGAGGGAAGGAAGGAAAGGAAGGAAGGAAAGAAAAAGAAAGAAAGAAAGAAAGAAAGAAAGAAAGAAAGAAAGAAAGAAAGAAAGAAAGAAAGAAAGAAACCAAAAAAAAAAAAAAAAAAACTGCCCAGCACATCCAGACAAGCCTGGAACTACAGCCTTGTGGGGGAGGGGTATCCAACAATCTTTTGGTCTCTATGTGTGCACACAAGAGTTTATACATTCATACAGCTACATACAAGCAAAAAAGTACATAGAATTTTTTTTTAGAGATATTCCTTATATTTATTTATTTATTTATTTATTTATCTTCTTTTTTTTTTTTCAATGCAGTTTATTTTCAGGAACATTGAACAATCCTCGGACCCCGGGGAAAATGAATTTTTTTTAAACACTTTAAATAAGAAGACAGGAAAACGTGAGAAGCCACAGACTTGTGAGCGGGCACTGTCAACCTGCTGTGAAGTTAGTATTGCCAGGTGAACCTTCTGCAGAAATACTTCAGTTTTGTTTTCAGTTTTTAGTGGTGAAAACTATTACTGTATCAGCGGCAATGCACTCCTGGGTCACTGTAAATTAAGGATGTTTCCTAGTTGTGCGCAGATGAAGGTAACTTCTTCAGTTCTGACAATTGCTTTAAAATGTAATGGTAAGCTTAGGTTTTTTTAAAAAAAAAGCTTGTAATTTGGGGCTTTGTCATTTGCTTTAAACAAATACAAAAGAAAATAAATGTCAATGTGTTTGGAGCAAAAAAAGTAAATGAAAACTGTTAAAATAGAATGTTATTAGTTGTTTAATCTGGAGCCAGCGTTAGTAGTTCTTTGTGTTGAGCACTTCAGCAACCAAGTGTTGACTTCATCAACTTTTCATTTTTGTAATCCCTTTATTTTATTAATTATTTCATGTTAATTAGTTGTTTGTTTTATTCCCTTGTACTTGACTTAGGTCGTCCAGCTGGTCTATGTTCTAGTCTTCCTTTTTTTTATTGACCTACTTCTTCTGGCCAACCTTTTCACACTGTAACGTAAAGTGTGGTCTACAGAGCTTACACTAGAGAATCATGCCCCCCCCCAAATAACATGTAATATTTTCAATAAGTTTATGATTTTGTGGGGCTGAATTCATAGCTCTCCTAGAATATATGCAGCCCATGGGCCACACACGCATGAGCAGCTGGAATATTGAAGTTTTCATTATTGTATTATCTATGTCTCCTTTCTTTTCTCCACATTCCTGCATCATGTATTTTTTGTTACTCTAGTATTAGGGTTATATATAATATATGTATAATTACATATATGTATTCTATATATGCACATATGTAAGTATATATATGCACACATGTAAATACATCTTTGTTTATAACTATTATAGCTTTCCTGAACGACTGACAGATTTGTAATTTAAAAGTCACCTCTTTATGTTTTGCCTAATGCTCAGCTATGTATGTCTCTAGTTGGTGACTGGTGCTCTTATCTCCTTGGACTTTGAATCTATCTACATCTTTGTAGCTAAAGAGTCTTTCTGTTGTGCAAGAAACGGTTGGATCATATTTTCTTTAAAACTCCATTCTAAACCTCTCAGCTTTGATTTAATTGCTTAGTTCGATCGCACAGGAAGTTTCTATCGTGTATATTTTATCCAATGTGTTGGTCATAATTTCCATTTCCTGTGTATGCTGCGTAATTTTTTGCTGGAAAGTGGATATTTTTGATAACATATTTAAGTAATTCTGGGAACTTGTCCTTTCCCAAGGCTTGCTACTACAATTTTTGTATGTGTTTAGCAAATAATGGATCGCTTCAGTTAAGTATCTTCTGCATCCTTTTCTTTTTCCCATCTTTCTTGTACAGAGCAGTCAGCCTCTGATGCTGTCTTATCCAGGACCCACAGCACTGACTCTATTGCGTGGGGAGCCTGACATCCCTGTAATGCTGAAGGTTTCTCCTCAGCCCTTGCTGGACTTCTGCCAGCTGTTAGGCTCTGCTAAGTTCTAGACAACACAATTTCTCAGCAAAGCTATCATATATAAACTCCTGGGTGGTTTTCATCTGTAGAAAACCACCCTGAACTTTAAGATCATACCTGTGTGTGCATTTTACAATTTTTGCTTACAGCCCTTTTGAAGATGTCTTTGCTGCTGTGCACTTGTTTGTGTAGGTTGGATTTTAGCTATTTCTTGGGCCTTATATTTATCAAGACTGAATAAGTCTAAGATAACAGGTAAACAGTTGTGACTTCACTACTATCGGTGATGTATAAATGTGCTTTATGTATTTACTATTTTATTTTTGGCTTTTTGAGACAGGGATTGTCTGTGTAATCACCATGGCTGTCCTGGAAGTGCTTTGTAGACCAGGCTGACCTCGAACTCACAGAGATCCTATTGCTTATGCTAGGATTAAAGTCAAGAACCACCACTGCCCAGCTAAACATGCATTTTATAATGTGGAATGTTTCCCTTTCCTTTTAAATAGTTTCCCTTGTTTTGTTCAGCTCTTTCTCTGGAAAAAGCCTAGGAGCTAAAGCAAGGCCTTTGACTCTTTAAAGTTAACCCACCATCCCCACCCCACCACTACCCGCAAAGCACTAGGCTGAGAATGATGCAAAATTCAAAGCAGGAACCCTATCTTGATCCTCGAAGGCCACCACTGAAGCAGAGAAGTTGAATTTTTTTTTTTTTTTCAGACCTAGTCGGGTTTCTAGATAGACAAAGGTTCGTGAAACAAACCGCAGAGAGGGAAGTCTTGCCGTGAAGGTTGGATTGTGGGTCCCTGTGTGTTTCCGGAGGAGCGACCTCAACCTCCAGGTTTCCTAAGGGGTGCCTCCGCCTCTCCCCCACTCCGCCACGCACCCCTGCCCAAGCCTCCCTCCTGCGATCCTGCATATGCTTTCCTGCTAAACGACTCTTCCCCCGGTTATCTCCTCACGGGGTACATCTGCTGGGTGCCTAGCATCCTCAGCTCCGCTTTCATCTTTTCGTGTCTCAACACATTGTTTCCTGCAGTCCTGATGGCGGTGTGGAAGGGAGCCATCCCACCCGGCCGCGCTTTGGGATTGGCAGCGAATGAATGATTGGCAGCGGGCATCTCCGTCAGAGCTTTGGCACGCCGCGGAGTGGGAGCCCCGTGCTAATGAATGCCATCTACACCTACCAGATGTGCCACTGGGTGACTTGCCAGGTCGTTTACATAATGCCATTCTGCCGGACACGAGGCAGCTGGGGGTGGGGGTGTCTTTTGATGCCTTGGGATAGGAGTGGGTCTGTCTTCCGTTTATTTCTTTTTCTGTTTTTTTTTTGTTGTTGTTGTTGTTGTTTTGTTTGTTTGTTTGTTTTGTTTTGTTTTTAATTCAGACTACCCTCCCCCGTCCATAAGCCGGGTCAGCCCCCATTAGGTTCCCTAAAGACTGTAATGCTGAGGATGTTTAGAGACAGCTCTATCTAACGTGAAGAAACTTGAGTTGACTTGAACACATAGTCCCCTGGGTCCCACACACACAAACCGCCTCTTCTACTTCCTTGAGTTTACTGACGGTTGGCATCACTTGAGATACTGCTCAGGAGTGTGTAGAAGGAATTAAAACACCTAGATCTGAAAAGAAAGGAGGGCAGGGGAGATGCCACACATACGCGCGCGCGCGCGCGCGCGCGCGCACACACACACACACACACACACACACACCGTTTTAAATTCTCGCACTTCCGTGGCCCCTCTGGCTCTCTCCTCTTCCTCCAACCGCTGGAAACTGAAGAGTGTTTTCCCCAAGGGAGATACCTTGCCCCGTGTCTGTCTCAAGTTCTGGATAAAGTGTGGAGGTACCGAAACGACACGTCTTTTGGGAAAGGATGAGTCCTGGAGTAGGATGGACTATGCTAGGGACTAAAGGCCACTTTAGACCAACAGAGACCTTCTGTCTCTGGGGGTTGAGGGTCTCCACCCTAGAGGAAGAACTGCGAAGCTCAGGGTACGCCAGTGTCTCCTACGTCCCCTACATCTACCCCAAAAGGGAAGCCCCAATCTGGGAGAACTGTGGAGCGCAGACTGCGGTTAACTCCCTGGAGTCACACCTTGCTCACGCTGGCCCTCCCACAGCTCTGAGGCCACAGGCGCCGCGGCCACCCAGCGCTGCCCCCACGCGCCGGCCGCCGCCCTTGGCCTCGGGTCTCCCCGGCAGGGCCGGTCCCCAGCACCCGCGCCCCACCCGCCGCCAGGCTCCAGATGGCGGCTCCCTGCGCTCGGCTTGCGGACCCAGACGCCACCCCGCAGCAGCCGGCAGCCGCTCCCTCCCTCCCAGCTGCTGCCGACCAGCCGGGGACAGAACTGAGCGCTTAGGCTGGGATTGGGGTGGAACCGCCGTGACGAAGGGAAGGTCGGCTCCCCCAGAACGAGCGCCTAGCGTTCCGCAGGTAAGAAGGCGGGGACGCGCACTGAGTTGCGAGCCAGGGCCAGCACTCTGGCGACCACCCGCACTCTCCCTTGACCTTCCTCCACACCCACCCCCCTTCATCCAGAGAGTGGAGGGCGGAGCCAGAGCTGGACCACCCGTGGGACAGCCCGGAGCGGCTGCGTAGCTACCAGGAGAGGGCGCCCAGCATCTAGAACCTGTTCTGGAGGCAGTTTATGTCCGGGCGCCGCACCCCGGCGCAGAGGAAAACTGCTTCCACCAGAAGGACTCCCCCTTCCTCCCCAGAGTGGTAATGCCCACTATCGTTCGAGACATTCCACTTCCTCGTCTTCTTCTCTTTTCACTGCCCCCAGCTCGCTTTCCATTTTCTATCCTCTCCCTCTCCTCTCTCTCTCTCCTTTGCTCTCCTCTTTCTTTCTCTCTCTTCTCTTCTCTCCCCTCTGCTCTCCTCCCCTGCCATCTCCTCCTCTCCTCTTCCCTCCCCTTTCCCCTCCATTCCTCTCCTCTCCATTCCTCTCCTCTTCTCTTTTCTTTACCCTTCTCCCTCCCCTTCTCTCCCCTCCCCTCCCCTCTCCTGTTCTTCCCTCTCCTTCTCTCCTCTCCTCACCCCGTCTCTTTCCTCTCCCCTCCTCTCCTCTCCTCTCTTCCCTTCCCCTCCCCCTAACCCACCCCTGTGCTGGCCTTGTTCTCTCTCGGTTCCCTCCTCCACCCTTGCATTTTGATAATTTCCCCTATACTCACATCCCTACAATAGCCGGGGAGGGTTTTGTCTGCCCCTAGGAGACGCTGTGGGTGGAGGGCGATGGCTTTCCTGCCCCGACTTGTTGCTCTGTATAGTGCCACCCTGGGTGATGAGTCTAGCGCTCGTCCAGGAGAAGGACAGCTCCTCCGGGTCGTTGGGCTTTTCCTCTGATGACGGTGGGAGAAATCGGGTGTTGATTTTGGGAGTGAATATTCTGGTGGGGAGCAGCGCATCTTTTAGAATGTGGAGCTCTGCGCTCCCCTTGCTAGACAGAATAGGTGCAGTTCAGTCGCCTGGTACTGAGTTCCCTTCTCACAACGCACCCAGGACGTCCCTTGAAGGAGACACCCTAAAGTCACCTCCCAAACCTCCCTGTTTCTACCAAAGGAGGGGCGGAGGGTAGGGATGGAAAAAAAAGAGGTCTTGATGCCTCATCCCTGAGCTCCTATTTGAGGTCCCCTGTAACCCCCAAGGGTCTCTCAGCGCGTGCCTATGGTGTCCTCGGGCTCGCTGCGCGGCAGCCAAGGGGCTTTAGGTGGCACCACCACCACCACCACCACCACCCCCGAGCAGGTTCCGTAAGCCCTCAGAATAAATCCCCTCGGAAACATTAATCACAAAGACCAGCGGGTGCAAACTGTGAGCCCACGCGGTGTCTGCCTTTTAATCCCTCGCGTAATTCTGAAAAGCAGCATAGCACAGAAGCTCTGCTGATCACGAAGCTTTGGCCAACACAAGAGAATATAAGAGTGGAGAGAAAGAAGCAGTCAGGGGAGACAAGGGGGAGACTGTAAAGTGACCCTAGTCAGGGGCCCAGAACTTGCGGTGGGGGGTGGGAAAGCGGTGGGCAGGAGGGAGACGCTGAGCTGGGCTGGGAGCCGGAGTTGGAACCCTGCTCTTTCCCCTCTAGGCTTCGAACCTCCGTGGCCTCACGTGGGTGCTGACCTCTTGTTTGGGTCAGCTTGCAAGAACCGGGGTCAGCCCCTCCGGGGCTTGTGGCTCGCACCTGAGATTTCACTATCATGTCGTTCAATTAGTCGTATTTCACTTCTCCCGTTTTATTCAAAACCGTCTTCCAGTTTCCCTCATAATCGTAATTTGCGCCATTGCCTTTTATCTTTGATTAATTAGAAAGCTGAAAAATGATAATGGAGGGTTGGACCAATAAATTAGCTTTGGGAACAGACGGACCGACGTCCGGGGTGGCTGTGTGGGTGGGCGCTGCAGGAGGGGGTGCGGCCGCCGCCAGGGTGCGAAATGCCCGGGCTAGGACCACTGTCTGCCGTAAGAACTCTAGTTTGAGCCTGCGCTTGAAAAGAGCGGAGAGTGAAGTGGGATTCTCCTTTCTTTCTGAGGCCTGGCCTTACCAACTAGGGCCCGGGTTTGGAACTGCCCCGTTGAACACACGTCTTCAACCAGGATCTAGGGAGTTACCATTGCCTTTTGCACTCCGTCCTCCTCTCTGCCTTTCCTGATTCGCAGAGAGACTAAGAGAATCTAAAATCAGCCCCGTGGCGATTTTAGAGGCGAGGCCCATTGCACCCCTTTCCTTCCTCCACAAAATCGCTCACGCCTCCAGACGGCTGAACGAGGGGAGAGCGCTTTGCTGCTCTTCACGGCTTCGCCCCAGCCTCTTTAGCTTTCAATTGAAAACCAATTAAAGGTTTCTATAAATCTGTTAGCTCCCCTTTTATCTGGGGACCCCTGATGCATGAGGTATTGCCCTTTGGATGCCTCTTCCGTGTTTTGTTTTACAATTGTTGTATCAATATAATGCGGCCTTTCTTCTCCTGTCTCTATAGATACAGACACACAAGGAAAACCAGAGCTATTCAGGCTCGTTTGTCCAGGAGCCTAGCAGCGGTGCCCTTTCTCTGCGGCTGCTTTCCCTGCTTCGGGAACAGCAGTTATGGTAGAAGCAGATGGCTGCTGATTGGGGGAGCTTTGTGGCTCTAATGCTGAATACTTTATGGAAAAGGACTTTATCATGCTTGGTTGGGCAGAGGAACAAGGGGTTGAGATTTATGGCCAGGAAAAATAAATCTTTTTCCAAGTTGTGGCTCCTTCTCACCAGTGTCTCCTTTGCCCCTGGGGTCAAACACTAAGGAATTGGTTTGATTTGATTTGATTCGCTTTTCTGCTAACAGCATTTTTTTTAAAGTCAGGATCTGTGTGGAGAGTGCACAGAGAGACAGAAGTTTATGAAATACCCTGGGTGGCTGGTGCCATCTCACTGCAGGGCAAAGAGCAGAAGGATGTGTTAGATGCTGTCTGAGGCCACGTTTTCCTGAGTGTCTTGCTGAGTGAGGCGTCAGTGCTGATTACCCGATCATCAATAAGAACATGAAAGGGCGGGGGATGCTCCCACAGCCAAAACCAGAGGAGGACACTGATCTCAAAGGCGAGGGGAAATGACAAGTAAGGAGAGACTAGTGTGCTTATCGCTTTGGAAGGGTTAGTTAAAGGATGTATGTGAATACAACGTGGTTTTTTTTTTTTTTTTGAGGCTGAAATTTAAATTCAATGGTGGGGGGGGGCAGTCCACAGAGTGTGGCCTTCTACTACAGGCCAAATTCACCTCAGCATGTATCCCTATCATTGACCTTCTCCTTTCCTCTCCTGAGTTTTGCTTCTCTTGGGACAGATGTGTTCTATCTGCTGCTGGGGTGTGTGCTCCTCCTCTTGCCTCTAGAACCTGTTATAAAGCACTATCACCCTGGTCTTTCTCTCCAGAGGGCATACAGACACCTTCAGCACAGCCCCTAGAAGCCTGGCACCAGGAGAGGGGAGCTGATCTCAGTGTTGGCTCTCTTTTTACCGTTAGGCATCCTCCTTGTTTTCCTAGCCTTAGAAATGTCATTTTTTTTTCATTAAAAAAAAAACAAAAAACAAAACTGTTGAGCCTCCTCCCTGTTCCAACCACCCCTTTATTCTGCTTTCCCCACTTTTCCTGACCCTAGAAACTGAAAGGGCCAGGACAGCTTCCATACATGTCAACGTTTTCTGCTACAGATTTCTTTTTAACATCTTTGAAGAACACTACCACCCTGCCTTCCAGCATGGACCGTTTATCTTATTTCTCTCTAGAGAGGAGAAAGCATTTAGTAATTGATCTAAGACTCAAAAGGTGAGCATCTCAAAAGGAGGCATTCAGATGCTTTGGATAACTAACTTCTGGCCTTTTTCTAAGTGCTAGACCAAATGTTCTACAACACTTAATTCTCATGCTGACTCATTAACCACTTTTTTAAATCATCATCATAGGCTTGCCCTTGCTACACAGGAAACAGCAGCACAGAAAGGCTGACTAACCCAAGCAAGCAACAGAACTGTGCTCTGAACACAAAACTGCTCTAATTGAGAGAAGTTAAAGGTCAGACACATAACTAGCTAACTGAAGACCTGGAGCTCAAATATTAGGTGTGCAAATAGTGAGCTCTTCACTACTGGCTCTGCTATTCTTTAGAAGGAGGAAGAACTGAGAATCCACAAATGTCTCTGTATCCAGAGACTGGGCTGGAGATTTCAGATAGTTGAAGATCGTAGGCTTGGGATAAACATAAGTAATCTTGGTTGTGGAGGTTGGTACAGTATGAGGAGGCTGTTACTAGGCTACTGTGTAATCAGGACTGAGGAGAGTGAAGGAGGAGAGAGATGTTGAAGGGAGAAGAGAGCTTAGCCCAGTCGCTCATTGAACCTAGGGCGTGTCTTACATACCATCCCTAGGAAAATTAGCTGTGCTTTGTGATCTTGGGTGCTGTGGCTGCTGCTTGCTGGAGTATGTGGGAGTTGAAGGGGGGCGGGGAGGCAGTAGACAGACCCTTCTTTCTGGCCAGGGCTAGCGGACTTAGGTGACAACCTGTTGCAGATCTCAGTTTCGACTGCAAGACTTGAGTTAACCAGTACCTCATTCACGTGTTTCCCATCCAGTAAGCTGTCTTTACCTCTGACATTCCCACCCTGACTGTATTCCCTGTATCTGACTGTGGTCACCTCCCAGGCCTGAAGCAAAGCTTCCCGAATGGGAATAAAGGAGGAGGAGCAGGAGGAGGAGGAAATCAGGGCTTTTCCTTTTATCCATCTAGCTTGGTCTCCTGCAAACTCTTGAGGACCAGTTGGGTGGGGAGGCAGACAGATTTTGACTAGTGTATATTCCAGTGCCTCCATTCCTCAGCCTTCACTAAGCCTCCTGGAGAGTGGCGACACTTTCCACCTTTCCCAATTAGGAAACAAAGGCAGCGTTAGTAACCACAGGCATCACTGGCATGAGTATTTGCCCTCTACCAGGCATTTCTGTGCACTTGCAAGTAGAAACTCGGCCCTCGCGGCAACATCATAAAAAGGTTGCTGCACTGCCATGGAAGTGAGAGCCCAGCATAGCTCCTCTGGTGGGGCTGTCTGTGCACTAGATGCTGGTTTTTCTTGGGTCAGTGCTCTAGGCTTCTAACTAAGAAGACTGTTCGTTAATGAAGGCATTGAGACCTCCCCGGGATGTCAAAGACTGAAATGAAACCAGCCCTGGCTCTTGGAAGTAATCCCTTACCATCTGCCCAGCAACTGGCTTTCCAAAGCTTGCTCGCCCTGGTTTCCTCACTGAGTCCTCACTTGCGATCCCCGAGGCAGCCCTTGCCAGCCAGTTCAATTGCAGGAAAACGGAGTCTGAGCTAGGTCACTGGCAGCCCAGCCAGTGAGAGTGCTAAGTCTTGCACTTGCAAGGGCTAGGCGACCTGCCAGGGCTAGGTCATGGATAGGAGCAGGTGGGGAGTAATGTTGGCAAAAGGACTATTGCTGTCAGAGCAGGTTTGGCCCCTGGAGACCTCTTTCTACAAGGATTGCCTAGCACTGGCATTAATTGAGAGAGGACAGTTGAGGGGTTAAGGGCCTGGGAAATGTGACAGATCCTTAGAATTTCACCAGGCCTCTGATTTAATGAAAGCGCCAGGCATACCAGTTGTTTTGTCTCTGCTCCAAGTTCAAGGTTCCCCTGTGCTTCTCTAAAGATGGCCCCCTCCACTCACTGTGGGTGCTATGTCTGGCCCTTCCCAGGTGGCATCTTCTGCTACCAGCTCTGCATTCTGGTGGATTAATAAAGATGTTATGGCACCTTTGCTACTTTCTAGCCTGGGAAATACTGTTGGGTGCTCTCCTCTTGAGGCCAATGGTTTGGCCTTCTCTTCGTTCTGTCACTACTGCTGGGATTCGGGCACAAAAATTCTGAGAATCAGAATTTTTCCAGACCCAGAAGGAATGCCCATGCTTTGCCTGGCTACCCAAACTCTGAGCTCAGATTCAGTTTCAAGGGGTCCTGATATAAACTCCCGATGAGTTTAGGGAGGCAATGAAATCTGCTGTAGTCCCAATACTTTGGCCTTCTCTACAAGTTCAGGGAAACCCTACTTGGATGTAAACTATATGATAGGACCTCAGATAAACCCAAGAGCATATGACTTTGAAGGACAGCTGTTCACACACAGACACTATACTGAGAAATTATATCTTTCATAACTCCACTACTTTGCCTCTCTCTGAGGCCAACAGCTCTAGCACACAACATCCCCTGAACTGTGTCCTCAGAACAGTGCTACATGAAGCCATTCAGCAAGGAGCACTGAGTACTTTGTAGACAGGTAGCCAAGACAAAGAACAGAAAGTCCTATTGTCAGTTGCTCATCTCAGCAACACTCACAACCTGTTGTAAATGCACAGGCTTGTAGGGAAAGGGCTAAGAAATACTTTTTTGAATAGAGGATGACGCTTCAGATGGATCAGAGAAACAAAGAAGCGGAAAGAAAAGCAGCACTGAGATTGGTTGGAGTCTCCTCGCGCCAGGCTTCTGGGGGCTGTACCTAGTAGGAGCAGCCCTGTGTGTGTTCAGCTGTGGCCCTGGGGCAAGGTGAACAGGTTGCTCTAGAACAGGTTCTAAAGGCAAGAGAGGGACACACTCCAGCAGCACGCACAGCACATCTGACTGAAGAGGAGCAAAACCCACAGGAAGGTGGAAGACGTGGGCAGGTCTTGAGGGGAGTTTGGCCTCTAGTTGAAGATTGCTCTGTGTTTATTCCTCAGTCTTTGAACTTCAGTTTTACTCTTAAAATGTTGCAGTTATGCAGGGAGAGAGAGAATAGGGGACACCATGAATGGAGTTCACAGTTGTTTTGGGCGATGCTGAATTTAAGGCCTAGGATATTGCTCTGTCACAGTCATTATAGTCAATTATGTTTGTTCGTAATATTTCAAAATACTCATTTGGCAATTTTAAATATTTTTTCATTTTTTTTAAAAACAGGAGTTCTTGTTAAAACGTTATGGAGGCTCATTGATATATTGGTTTATCCTATTGCTGGGGACTGCCATAGTAGCTGAAGAAGTAGCTTTTCATCTAATATGCTCAAAAGAACAAACACACATGCTGGCTCCTACTGACTACTTCTTCGCCACCTCATGAAGTGCTTTCACTGTTGTCTGTAACACCTATGATGTTGCTATTGCTGGTGACAAACCTTTCATGGTTGAGTTTTCCAAGACTTACTCTTCCAAGTTGAAAACGGCGTTTGCTGGTGATTTTAAGTACTTTTGAAAATCTGTTGAAAGTTATAGGCTTTTCACTTAACACTTGAACAATCCTCCTCCACCGATGTTAAATTAATATATGTAACACATGTTGTTCATTTGCACTGAAATAATGGAAGATGGTTTGTGCTCCAACAGTTCAGCTGACAATATAGGGAAGGGGGTACTTTAGGTTTCAGGGGGACTTGTAAGACTCTGGCAAAGCAATGCGGAGCTCACTGTTGTTACGACTGACATCATTCCCCAAGCCGCAAGGCATCAAGAAAGTGTATCACCATTAGCACATTTGAAGCTAGAGAGGCCTGAACATGTGTGCACCCCTTCCGCAAGAGGAGACATGTTTTGGCTGCTCACTCCCAGCAACACAATTCCTTGTGCAGTAAAGTGCTCATCTGCTCAGAAAGCCAGTTGGAATTAGGCACTAGGGAATAAGTGTCCTTGGGAAGCAGACAGGGTGTGCCAATCACCTCCTTTTGGAACTCTAGAATTACAGCTTGAGTGGAGAGGTGGACCTCAGTTATTGAATGCAGGATAAGGTCTTTCTCCTGGCTGTGTGGAGAAATTAGTCATAGATCCCCTCAATGTGGCTACCTTCTCCAGATTTGAATCAACCTCATCAAAAGTCTTCCCCTGGACTGTCAGGTGCTCCATGACATCCCTGTGGCCTTAGTGAGAAGTGCTGAGCTTATTTGCTCCACTCAGCTTGTATAGCTATGTTGAGGGCCAGTGATGTCAGAGTCTGGGAACAGCTCAAGAATCAGATGTGATGGCAAACTAGCTATTTCTTGTTAGATCTCCAGACATTCATCTGGAGTGTGGCACAAGGGTTGGCAGCATCCAGGGGTCAATATACTAGACTTCATTCACACATCCTCCCCACCCAGGTGACTGCGAAGCTGTGGTTTTTAGGTCAATAGTGTATCATTTCAGCCTGTTGGCCCTTCTAGAACTTCTGTTCAGAAGCCATGGAGCCAGTAGGCCACCACTCCAATGGAGGAGAGGACGACAGAGCAGGGAAAGAATAACAAGTGCTTTAAACCCTAGCTAACTCTCAGGTAATCCCAATAAAGGTGTAATTGGAATCCCGAATTCCTCATAGGGAGATTTAAACTTTAAAAGGGTAGATTGTAATAGCAATGAAACCAACAGTGGCAGTGTCTACAGTTACAGCAGCACTAAGGACAGTTGGAGGGTTAGAAGAAAAGAAAAAAGAATGTCTTTCCTTCTTCTTTTCTTTTTGACTGAAGAGAAAAAGAGTCAGGAATATGAACATCTTCCTGACAAGCTATAGAATTATACATCCCATGAGTTTCTGGGTTTTCCAAGACCAGGCCAAGAAGCACTTTTTTTTTTCAAATAACCACCCAGTGAACTAAGAGAGGAATAGACCCAAACTGACCTTACATATGTGTTTGTAAAGTACAAATTTTGCCCTCAATCTTGGTGAACCTTTGATGAACAAATAATCAGATTGATCTCCCACACTCTCTTTAAGCCCACCAGGTGTCATTCTTAGAATAAAAGAAAATGCTAGCCAGGTGTGGTGATGCATGTTTTTAATCCCAGCACTTAGGAGGCAGAGGCAGGTGGACATGTGAATTTGAGGACAGCCTGGCCTACAGGGTGAATTCCAGGACAGCCAGGGCTACACAGAGAAACCCTGTCTTATCTGCTCACTCTCCCCTCCAAAGGAAAAAGAAAAAAGAATGAATCAAAAATTCCGTGACAGGTGCTCTGCTTCCAAGTACAAATCATCAGTCAAGTTTTTCCCTTAGCAAGTTGCTTATTCCAAGTGATGAGGATAAGGTCACTCAGGACGTGGAAGTTGTTGGTTTGTTTTCTTTTTTCTGTCTAGCTCCAACAACCTCTTCCACAGACATCCCTGTGGGAACTTAATCAGCCTGGGAAGAGCTACCACTTTCTACTGTGAATGTCCTCTCATCTCTAACAACTATTTTCCCTTCATCTGTAAGAGTAATTGCCAAACTCTGTTGACCACCAAGACTGCCGGCAGATTGCTTTGGCAATCGAATTAGAGATACAAACCGAGGCCTAGATACCCGTAGGAAATCAATGTTCTTACCACCAGTGGCCAGTCCTCAAGTGAGTCCTCCCCAGAGATGTCCTTGTGTTCCTCCTGTTACAGAACTTAAGATATTTGAGGCCCTGATTGTTAAGCACAAGGGAGAAACAAATTTCTTTTTTTCCCCTTTCTTCACCCTTTCTCTGAGGTCATTAAAGGAATGACTTCAATTATCATTCATCAACTTCTCTCTAGCTTTCCCTCCCAAAAGAACAGTGATGTGGTCAACATATGTGGAAGTTTTTTGTTTTGTTTTGTTTTTGCCACAATTATAAGAACCCTTCCCTTGCTAAAGCAGTGCAGTGTGGCTGTTCTTCCTCATTATAGTTGCATTTCTAGTCATTTAATTGGAAATAAACCCCAAGGAAGGAGCTCCAAATACATTCATAAACCCAGTGTTCTGTGTCACTGCATAAAACTATCGAGTGGTATATTTTTATAGTGCTGTCTGAGGCTGAATAAATATCTCAACTCTTCATTTTAGCATCACTGAAATCCAGGAAGTGGTTTCAAAGTAGTTTGGGCACCATCTTAGCTCATGCACTGCTAGAGAAAAATAAAAATAATCTGTGGAGTTCATTAATATTCTATTAATGATTGTCATTTGACCATTTATATGACCAAATAAAATGTGTACTCCTTAAAATACTGGAAACCTTGGACATAGGCCTTTCAGCTTAACTGTTTGGATATATTAGCCAATTGGTCTTCAAACAAAAGATCAGCTCAGATCCATAAAATGTGAGGGATTTTTAAATTTAGGTACTTTAACAAAAAGCAGGAAGGGAAATTTACTTAGAATGTGGAAAATGAAATGAAACATGTGTTAGAACTTGAGGAAGGAGGCCTTTCTTTTTTCTGGTGTTGTGAATTCTAGGTTCCCTCTAGTTTCAGATTTGAAAATCAAGCTCGTGAGCTCCCATCTTAAATGTCAGAAGCATTCTTTATTTCACTCAAGGCAGAAACAAAAATTCAGTACTTAAGCAGAGATAGGTAAGGAGAAAGGAGACATAAAAATGGGGAAAGAAAAGTCAGACACAAGAAAAACACCCTCCATTTATATTTAGTCTTGTAGAAGCCTACCTTCTGGAGTGGAATGGGTACACTTGTTTTTACTGGATGGACAAACATTGTTAAAAATGCATGGGCAGATGATGCTTTCTGGAAAAGACAAACTTTGTGTTTTCTGACCAATAACGATAACCAAAGCAGACACAAAGCACTGTTCTGTTCAACTCATTAATAGAACTAAGTTCTCCCAAGCAGGCCTTCCCTTAATGCTTGCATCACCTGAATCAGGCCTTGGTTTCTACACCACCACAGCTCTTAGACCCGTTTCTTTATGTTTTTGCTTGTGAGCCTAGCCCTTTAATGGCTGAGCCACCTCTCCATCCCTGGAACTGATTTCCTATCATGCCTTTCTGTTGCATATGTCTGGGCCTTCTGCTCTTTCTTCTTCTTCCTTCTCTTCATTCACTTAAATATCCCACTTCTTCTACCTGGGATGTTTGTTTCCCTAATTTGAGACAACTCTTTCAACATTTCTAACTCTCCAACGTATCAATATGGGGATGCTGTGTTTGAAAGAGAAACGGGGCAGGAGAAGAGTGGGGAGGGAATGAGGCGGTCAATGGAGTCATAAATACAGCTGCAGACTGTAGAGATATCTGAAGTCTGCTATTTTACTGAGCTCCATCACCAGGCTATTTTAAGCCTTTCACAGGAGAAAGGACGCTCCAGGTTGAAGAGGAGGTACTCTTGTAGAACTTTCTTTCAAGGCGCGCTAGTCAACCCGGAAGGCAGACGAGAATTTTGACCTTTCTCCTAACCTATGACGCCTCCAGCCCCAGCTTGGTTCTAGACAGGGATCCTCTCTGATCAGGATTGGCAGCTTTCTGTGTAGGTGACCAGAAAAGAGAAGACTCCAAAGAAGTTCACTTCTTGGAAATTCCCTGCATTTCTCCAGTGCCCATTCCTCCCTGGTGGCAAGAAAGACCTTGATGTCTTGCTGGCCTCCGGGTTCCAGACAGAGAGGTCTAAGAGCTGGCTGCGGGAGATCATACTGATAACAGCTCTTTGCCAAACCTTCATATACTCACCCTGTGAGGCAGGGACAAAGATGGTCCCCTTCTTAAATTCTGGCCCTGCCTCTTGCCCTTTAGCGAGTAAACTATGCAATTGGATTCATACTAAACCTGACCTATTGCCCAATTGAATTCAGTGAAAGTGGGGGGTCGGAATTGAGGGATCGTCTGTGCCATTCAAAGCCTTTTATTTCCTTAGGACTAGAGAGCCTACCAGAGAAAAACAGACCGAGAGCCCCAGGCGTCATTGTGTTGTGGCCCCCGCAGAAGGAGTAAACTCTGTGGCTGTCAAAGACCTCTCAAGTCATTAGCATCAGCTGCCGCGCAAAGGACGAGCCAGCGCCTCTAAGTGGCTTAGCGCACAAAACGAGGCTCCCGAGACAGCCTCAGTCCTGAGACTCTATGCACTCCTCCATCAGCGGCTGGATGTGAAAGGCTCTTGAGAGCCCATCTCAGTTATATTAAAAAAAAAAAAAAAAAAACCACTCTGAACTACCCTTCCTTTACCCCAAGGTCTCACAATCCCATTATGAGGTCCCTCGAGGAACCACACGGTACACAATACGGAGGGTGAAAAGCTTTAGCACCTGAGTCCAAGGACTCGAATCTTCCCAGCAACGGTCTCCCAGCCCATTCCCACCCATGTCCCGGGCTTGAAGACCACCTTTAGGAAGTCTGGCAGCCTTCCAGATTTAGCACCTCACCCTATCCCTTAGGGCGGGAGAGGGCTAAGCCAAGTTCCCAGCAAAGAGCATCCCTCTGGTTCCCCAAATTTACAGGGGACTTCCTGCTAGGTAGGGCGAAATGCCTTTTGTGAGAGCCAGTTTGTCACCTCCTAGGGTACTAGATTCACGGATCAACTGCGGCTCAGTGGCCAGAGAATCTCGCTGCGGCCGGGCGACTCCTCACCCTTTCTTTGGACATAGGAGGGGACGTATGGGAGCTCCTTGTCCTAGGTCCTCCGGGTGCCTAGCAAAAACGGAAAAGAGCCGCTCTGCTTCTTCTGACACATTCCTTCCATAGCCTGAGACGGATTTTGGCACCCCAGGAGTCCCAGTGGGACCCAGCTGCAGGAGGGGGCGGGCCAGGCTCCTCTGGGGAAGCTTTGCCACTTAGGGAAGGAGCTCAGGATCTGCCTGGAGCGGGCAGGCCAGAGAAACCAGGCTTGCGGCGCCGGAGGGAGCTCCCAGACCAGCAAGAGTTAAAGGGAGGGGACGTGGGCTGTCACGCGTCATTGGGCAGATTATGTGCAGCAAACAAAAAGTGTGTGTCTGCGTGCCAGTCAGTCATTGCATCGGGTCCATCTGTACAACTCGACTCTCTCTCTCTCTCTCTCTCTCTCTCTCTCTCTCTCTCTCTTTCTCTCTCTCTCCTCTCTGCCCCTCTCTCTCTTAACCTATCTGCATCTCTCTTCTCTCTCTGGACAGACACTGACACCTCTTGACACGGAGATGCACTAATGTAATAGGCAGAAAGAAAACTGGGTTTCATCCCGTCGGTTCCAGGTGGCCTTATTTGGGCGACTCCGTCCTGACCTTATTTCTGGTAAGTCTATTTGCATTGACGTGGGAGGGGGATGGGAAGAGGGCAGGTTGAGTGGAAAGAGTGTAAAAAAAATTGCCCCCTTCCTCCTCATTATCTAGAAGATAGGAGGGAAACGATCGCTGAATATTATCTCCGCTGCCAATAAGATTATACAAAGGGAGGAGCGGTGGGAGCACTTTGCTGGAGAAGCAAGGGACTTGGGAGCTGGCGGCAGCCAGACAATGCCAGCCCGGAGTGGAGGGAGAGCTTACGGCAGCAGCCACCGCAGAGATCGGCTTTCAGCGAGCCCAGCCGGATCTGGGTTTCCCTAGAAGATCGGCGGAGGAAGAGAACCCGGGGCCTAGAGTTGAGCACAGGGCTGGGAGAGGCTACGCGTTAAAAGCACGGGGGTCTTGCCTATCGCTTATTGTGGGTGATTTCAGACGTGGCAGCCACCGTGGCCGCGCGGACCTATGAGCCCGGGCGTGGGACCT
The DNA here is from genome assembly GCF_030254825.1 of Meriones unguiculatus. Lineage (NCBI taxonomy): Eukaryota > Metazoa > Chordata > Mammalia > Rodentia > Muridae > Meriones > Meriones unguiculatus. The sequence goes on from NC_083351.1 coordinate 170,172,893, forward strand.
TTTCGCTGTATTGTTAGATAAAGCTGCATTTTAATGACTGAGTCCCCGCTGCCGAAGTGGTGACAGACCTCCCGTCACAATGAACCGCTTCTGTGAAAGATACTCTCAAAAGCGATGCAGAAACGTTGAGATGTAGGCAAATGGGAGGAGAGAGTGGGATTCTGAGGAAAGGGAGCTAAGGGAACCTGTGTTTGATTTGCAATTAGAAATCGGAAGGGGACAGGACGGGTCCAGGAATAGAGTGTGTAATCGTAAACTTTCTATTTTGTGGCTATTTTCTTGTTTTCCACTGTCTGGAAAATATACTTTTCACTTGGGCATATGGAAGAATGAATGGGAAATCGGCTGACCGAAGTTTTAGGCATTATATTTTTATGACATTTGTTAAGACTAATTGGTTAGTAAATGTTGGTAAAAATACACATCACCAGTATTGCTCTTTAATGAGAAGCTAGCTTTACAAGAATAAAGAAAAGAGTAAAATCTATTCTTCCCCTGACAGTTAAGTTATATAAACACAGAGAAATCACTGTCAATATTGATATTATGGGGGGGGTTATCAACTCAGCAGAATCGTTAGAGCCCTCAGAAAAATGACATGGCTAACTAAAAAACTAGTTTGAGTATCTTAAATCATTGCTTTCTTTAAGTGCTAACCAAATATTGTTGGGGGTGTCCAGTGGCCGAGGAAGGAAAATGTCCCTGTATGACAGCTTAATAGAGAGCCCTCCGCTGGGGCATTACTTTCTAAATTGCTGCGGATTAAACAGCTGGAGAGCCCACCGAGGACCATTCAGGCAGGGCTGCCCCCTCTTGCCTAAACAGGGTGGTATCCGGGGAAGCGAGAATTCACCAGTCATTACGCACAGTATTTCAGGCAGGGGACATTTCAGACCTGCCCTGTACCTGCTCGCTTCATGGGCCACAGGCGACTCAATCCACCCTCATGTATAACAAGGTAACTGGGATTCAACCTCATCCATAAATAAGCATGTCGAGAAAAAAAAATAATTACCTCTGCTTGCTGCTTTTAATTAAAGCCTCCGAGGGACAGTGTTGGATTATGGTAATGAGCAGACATGCGTCCCTTCTTGTAGGCTGCGGAGAAAGGTTAGCTGACACAGAATTAGTGGCCCTGACACTCCACTTGAAATCCATTCGCCATGCTCCGCTGTTCCCGCCTGCTAGCTAAGGCTGCTCCCCTTGTTAGAAGAAGAAGAGGAAAATTAGATCGTAGCACCAGGTTCTGTACATAGGACAGGACTTTCTCCCAAGGGTTAGAAGGGTTTTTTTTTTGGGGGGGGGGGGATTGTATTCAGTCAAAAAAAATCTACATATGCTGGTTTAAACACACACACACACACACACACACACACACACACACAAACTTACCTTCATCCCAACACCCCCACTCTCTGCATCCCAAGGTAATACAGACACAGCCTGTTCTGGACTTCACAAGTTCTTTATTTTCTTTTTCTCAAGCAAGAAATGTGCTCCCATGCTTCCCGTTCCTGTTATTTAAAAGGAAAGAATACTTCGAAGTTGGCATCTTTAAAACATGCCAGATTGATCTGCTTTATTTTTAAAATAGAAGCTATGTAAAAAAGCCGGCAAGTGCAAAGAAAATATGTCTCGTAGCAGAAGCACTCTGCCGAAGTTCACAGCAGAAAAGTCAATAACAACTCTTCTTGACCTGTGTATCTGTCTCCAGTGATGGAGGATTCGGGCATCCAGAGAGGCATCTGGGACGGAGATGCCAAGGCTGTCCAACAATGCCTGACGGATATTTTCACCAGTGTATACACAACCTGTGACATCCCAGAGAACGCCATCTTCGGTCCGTGTGTGCTGAGCCATACATCGCTGTATGACAGCATAGCCTTCATCGCACTCAAGTCCACGGACAAGAGAACGGTACCTTACATCTTCCGGGTAAGTCTCAGCGAGATGTCTGCGGGCAATTTCCTGTTGGGAAGGACCAAGGAGCTACCCTAAGGACGATGGGATGATCTGAGCAATCAGAGTGAGGACAAAAATTAGAAAAGAAAAGCTAGATTCAAATTGTCAACTGATTTTTCCAAGCGGGGGTGGGGGGGACAAAAATTGACTTGAAACACTAAGGATGCCTAAATCAGTGCCCAAGTTTTAGGTTCCCCAGATTAGGGCTTCCTAAATTGCTAAGGAGACCTCTCTAGGGCTGGGACAATTTACATATTAAGCACTCCCTGAGAGCACTTTTACAAGCTTCAGGTGTATTTGTTTTCTACTCGGGGAGGTCTCCTCCTGTCCTGAAATATCGCTTTCTGCAAATTAACATTAGCTAGTGTTCAGAGTTTGTGTTTAAATAAAAACGGAAATTGCTTTGGCAGCAAAGCACCGTTAAATGCACAGGCCTCTTACTTCCTAGTGTTTCTTTTTGAAGAAAACCTGTTAGTGCTTCAAGCCACAGTCAGGAGGATGGGTGTGTGTGCCATAGAACAGTTGCTAAGACCCAAACTTGCCTTTCACTTCTGAAACACACGAAATTCTCTCCGCTCTTGTCACGAGGGGTAGCTGAAAAGGAAGTTCTGGGGGACTGATCTATAAGGCTGACCTAACCTCGCCCTCCAAGACGGCTCTCTCTCCTGTTGACTACAAACACAGGGCTGTGCTCCGACTTTGGCCAACTTTTGCAGACTTGGATTCGGATAACTGTTTGGAATGAACAAAACCCAAACAGAAGAAATAATCCTGGTTTCCGCCTTTCACGTGGACCTCCCTTCTTGTCGTCCATAAACCTTGTAGGTAGACACTTCGGCGGCAAATGGTTCCTCAGAAGGTCTCATGTGGCTGCGGCTGGTCCAGTCAGCCAGAGATAAGGAAGAGCAGAATCTCGAGGCTTACATAAAAAACGGACAGCTGTTCTACCGCTCTCTCCGCAGAATTGCCAAAGATGAGGAGTTACTAGTTTGGTACGGGAAAGAACTGACTGAGTTGCTCTTGCTCTACCCATCTAGATCCCACAAAATGAACGGTAGGTTGGCTCCCGACCTGCCTGTGGGTCCTTCGCTAGCTGAGGAGAAACGCAGGGGGTCAGCACCTCGCTTTTCTTGGGCACCTCGGAGGACAGACGAAGCTTCCGAGGTGCTGTCCGGAATGGAGCTGGGACAGAAGGGGAAAGAAAAGTTGGGGAGCGCCTACCTTGATAAATGAGCTTGCACCAAATCAAGAAAGAAAGTTACATCAAATAGTCAGATAGTCTATGCTTTTCTCGGGCACTCGGCCCGGAGAGATAAAGTGGATTTGTTCTGGGGATGATGGCTAACTGGCCTGGAGGCGATACTGACTAACCATGTGGCGTGCGTGTGTGTGTGTGTGTGTGTGTGTGTGTGTGTGTGTGTTTCGCTCACTGAGCAGGGTCGTCCCCTTTCACATGCCTGGAATGCAGCCAACGTTTCCAGTTTGAGTTCCCCTACGTGGCGCATCTGCGATTCCGCTGCCCCAAGAGACTTCACAACGCTGACGCGAACTCACAGGACGAGCCAAGGGGCGGCTTGGGCACCAAGGACCACGGCGGCGGCGGCGGCAAAGAGCAGCAGCCGCCGCCGCAGCAACAGCAGCAACAGGAGGCAGCGTTGGTCCCGGGCCCCAAGTTCTGCAAAGCCGGGCCCATACACCACTACCCGGCGCCGTCCCCGGAGGCCGGCAACCCACCGGCCGCCGCCGGGGGCGGCAGCGCCAAGCCGTCCACGGACTTCCACAACCTGGCCCGGGAACTGGAAAACTCCCGCTCCGCGGCCCCGAGCGTCGGCGGCCCCGGCCACCAGGAGGCGGAGCTGAGTCCCGACGGCGTCGCCCCGGGAGGCTGCAAGGGGAAGAGGCGGTTCCCGGAGGAGGCGGCGGCGGCGGCGGAGGGCGGCCGCGCGCGCTTCTCGGAGCGTCCGCTGGCGGCCTCCGAGGACGAGCTGGTGTGCACGCCGCAGCAGTACCGCGCCGCGGGCAGCTACTTCGGCCTGGAGGACAACGGCCGGCTCTTCGCGCCGCCCAGCCCGGAGACGGGCGAGGCGAAACGCAGTGCCTTCGTGGAGGTCAAGAAGGCGGGCCGCGCGGCGGGCTTGCAGGAGGAGGCGGCCGCGGACGGCGCGGGGGGCGCAGCCGAGGACCCCGACGCCGGAGGCGGAGGAGGCGGCGCCGGCTCGGCCACGCCCTCGTCGGGGTCGCCGGGCGGCGCCGAGAAGCTGCTGGCCCCGCGGCCCGGCCGGCTGGAGGGCGGGAGCCCCGCGCGGGGCAGCGCCTTCACCTCGGTGCCGCAGCTGGGGGGCGCGGGGACATCGGGGGGCTCCGGGGGCGCGGGGGCCGGCCAGGCGGCCTCCCCGGACGAGCGCAAGAGCGCCTTCTCGCAGCCCGCGCGCTCCTTCTCGCAGCTGTCCCCGCTGGTCCTGGGCCAGAAGCTGGGCGCGCTCGAGCCGTGCCACCCGGCCGACGGCGTGGGGCCCACCAGACTCTACCCGGCCGCCGCCGCCGCCGACCCGCTGGCGGTGAAGCTGCAGAGCGCAGCCGCGGACCTGAACGGAGCCTGCGGGCCCCTGGCTGGCGGCGGGGGCGGCGGCGGCGGCGGCGGCCTGCCCAAGCAGAGCCCCTTCCTCTACGCCACCGCCTTCTGGCCCAAGAGCTCGGCCGCTGCTGCTGCCGCGGCTGCGGCGGCGGCGGCCGCGGGGCCCCTGCAGCTGCAGCTGCCCTCGGCGCTCACCCTGCTGCCGCCCTCCTTCACCTCGCTGTGTCTGCCCGCGCAGAACTGGTGCGCCAAGTGCAATGCCTCCTTCCGCATGACCTCCGACCTGGTGTACCACATGCGATCCCACCACAAAAAGGAGTACGCCATGGAGCCCCTGGTGAAGCGGCGGCGGGAGGAGAAACTCAAGTGCCCCATTTGCAATGAGTCCTTCAGGGAGCGTCACCACCTCTCCAGGCACATGACCTCGCATAATTGATGTGTAAAAGGACTCCGGTTACTCCGCGCCTGGGCGAGCGCAAGTCAAGCCACCTGCAGGAGCAGACGCGCGAGGACATCCACCACTTCCTTCTGCCCCCAAACACTCACTGCAACCGAACACGTGCACATACAGGTCCCTCCCCTCGCCAGGAGCCTCATCATCCAAATGTCTAACTTGGGACACACACACACACACGCGGGACAGGATTGTGGATTGTGAATTGGGTGGGTTGTTTAGAGGGGGTTTTCTTTTGAATGCACGAGTTTTCACTTTCCCCAAAGCAAAGGTACATTAAAAAAAAAGTCATATATTGCAACATATTGATGCATTTGTCATACGTTTCTACTTAAATTATTAAGCTATTATGGTTTAGAGGTAATAATTATATGTAAGGACAAAATTTATTTTAGATATAAAGTAACGAAGGAAGGTGGGCTGCTTTCTGCATTTCCTGATGACAGCTGTGTTCTTACAAAAATAAACAAAATGGATAAAAAGGGGGTCGCCATTCCGTTTACGTTTGCAGGGGGAAGTGCATGGATCATGAAGTGATTATGGATTCCGGTGAAGAATGCCATCAGCTGTGTAAATATGTATTTCCTTTTAATACAAAGTGTAATTTTGTGCCAGTGAGATGGAGTCTGAATAGTTATGTGTTTCTTTTATCCCCAAAAGATTTATTAAACTTTATAGTTTATCCAGGTATGTTGGATGCTTTGACAATAAATAACTATTTTCTTCGAAGCAAACATTTGGAAAGTTTTAAAAGTTCTTTTGTAGGTCAGCATAGCACTTTGTAGAGTTAACGTGCTCTCACTGATTCCCTGAAAAGAAGTGAAGATACTCCTCTGCGTTTATTTTCTACAGGCCAGTTTTGAGCCTGATCCTTTACCTGAAAGGTGTTAGTCATCAAGGACAAACCGCTTATATGTAAGTGATAGCTGCCATACAAATAGTCATGACTTTTGTGGCATCCCTTCCAGAAGGGAGGTGTTTTGTCTCCACCTAAGTGATCAATTTTTGGGCAGCATGTAGGAGAACCGATTTTAAAAGCTTACTTTGGGATCTGTGCTTCCACCAACGGACATCCTGCATTCTAGAACTTTCAGCTTCTGCCATCCATCAAGGACACTGTAGAGAATGTGTCTGGTAATCGGATTTTAAAGATTGTGGTTTGATGATAGTGTATTAAAGAGTGCAGCTTCCGCACCTGTACAATTGGGAGGGATCCTGAGACGAAAAAACGCAGAAGAACCACGCTGTCATCTTCAGCTACTGTCAGTGATTCTTAGAGAACATCTGTATATATATATACAAATGACCTAGGTGGCATCCTCGACCCCTATGCTCCCAGGAACAGACTTATTTCTGCAAGAGGCTGAGCTAGCACCTTTCCCTCTCTCACATTCTGTTGACTTCCCTCTTTCCCCTCTCACATTCTGTTGTCTTCCCCTTTGTGTCTGAAGGATATTTTCGGATAGATCTCTAGTGGAAACTTCCCACAAGGTCTTCATTGCAAGGCTTTTCCGTAACTTTTTCTGAAGGATTTTGAAGCCTTTGGTGTTTTAAGGCCACCAGGCAGCAAGTGGCATTTAGAGTAGGGAGCTGGAGGGGTAGTAAATTCATTCAGGGAGTGTGAGCAAGGCTGGTGAAAAGTTGGCCACCTTGGAGTTATCCAAGTACTAGTTTGGTGTGATTGTTCTTTGAGGCCCTGCTTTCAGTTTTCCCACGCGGTGGTTTGGTAATGTCAGCACACTCAACCCGCCCAAAGTATAGGTGAAAAAGAATGGTCCAAAACTTAGCAGTTCTACCTCTGCTCATTTAGGCTGGTGTTATCCTGTATCATTGTTCACATTGGTCAGTGTAAATGTGTCGTCTGTGAAGCCGGTGAAATTTCTGGTGTCTTTAAATTAAATTACTTCTAGCACTTGTAAAAAGAAAAAGACCAAGATTAGTCGTGAAGAAAACTGAATAGCAAGAACAGAGGATGATATTTGGGATGAGTAGAAAATGGTCCTTAGGTGATGCTTAAATCACAGTGTCTGGCAGATTAAACTGTGCTTGGGGCACAGTGTACAAGTGGAACAAAACCCTAGTAAAAACAAGCAAGCACATGCCATTATGGCAACTAACTTTAAGAGGGGGGAGTTGAATTTGCTTCCCTATTCTATCCGATCCTTCTGGAACCTCCACTTTCATATAAACAGCTTTATTATCAGTGGGGATTCAGACAGAATAAATTGCCTGGACCAAGTTCAGCAGTCCCTTCTTTATTCTATTTGGTTCGGTTGTATCTTACACACACAGTTAAGCCCAATGGCTGAGCTATTGCCTAGGCGATCCAGGAAGTCAGATACTTCAGTTCCGGGGTTGGCTGTGCCTGTCATTCTGTGCACAGACCGTTTTGGCGAGAGGGTAGTAGAGGAAGGATGCCCCAAGCTAGTTTATGCCATTAACTCAGTAATGTTTTCTTTTAACGCGGCTCTGTTCGGAGACGATCCTCTTCCGCATCCAAAAACCCAGAAGAGACCTTCTAGAATCCCAAATCTCTTCTAGCTTAGGTCACTTGGCCGACGCTGAGCTAATGCCAGCGCACAGCTGCGGAGGAAACAAGGTCACGGGGCTTCAAGACAAGCTGGTTCCACAAATTCCACGCCAGGTGTCCCAAGCTTCCGAGCCACGCAGGTGGCCTGAGCTTTCAGTGCCCTGCCGGGAAAATCAGGTCACAAAGTCAACCAGTTGCTTCCCAGCATTTGTTGTGTTCCAGTCACTGGAATAATGCCCGGAAGTGATGGGGCATCTGGGGTCTGCAAGTTCCTCACTCCTTCTTCAGGCATTTGCGCATGGAGGAGCCCATATGTTACAAGGTGTCTTTCCAGGGATGGGACGCAGCGAGCACCCACAGGCCTGCAGAACAGGGAGGGGGACAGGAAGGGGCGTGTGTCTATCTGCTGCAATGTATAGCACTGAAGAGTTAATTCTGAAACGAAATCTTATCTATGAAAGTTCCCAGATACCAGCAGCCTTGACTTTGCAGCCCAAGTACACCCGGAGCCTGAAGGAGCCTGAAGTGTGACCGTGTCTGTGGGGCAGGATGGACCTAATTGCAAACGCAAGTGTGTGTCTGTGGTCTGCTTTCTGCATGATGTGCCTGACTTCTGAATTACTGCTTCCTGTTCCCTGTTAAACTTGTCCCTGATAACTTAGGTCATTTGGACCTTTGCCACTGGAAGTTACCTCTAATGGGAAATTGTTAAGCAGGCAAGGAAATGTCCCGTCCAGAAAAGGGGCAGGGAAGTGCCCCTCCCCACTCCTTTTCTTATTCTGCGAACTGAGAGCCTTGAGCAAGCTCACCTCGACTGCCTCTCCGGGTCCAGCTCTTCTATTCATTTATTTCTCAGTCTCCGATGTGCTGCAGGCTTCGTGGCTGGGGCCTTGGCACGGATCTTGCACAGCCCTCATGCTGTTCTCAGCACCCAGGTCAGGTCACTTGCCTGGGGGTTTTAGATTTCCCCTTCTTTAATCCTGGCTGGCTCAAGCTCAGGTTCTGGAGCTGATTTCTCCGGTATCTCCTGCTTTCCATGTCCTCATCTCGCTCTGATGGCCTTTCTGCCTCTTAGTCTCCTAAGCTTTGCTGGAGATTTTCCTTCTCAGTTTTATAAGGAAAGTCCCCTGGGAAGCTCTGCCCTCCAGGCAACTGGAGCCAGTAGTTCCTATGATGACTACACTGCAAATTACTCACCCTGGGATTAAAAAAGATGGACTATCTCTCCAACACACACACAAACACCACACACACAAGCATACACAAACAATCACACAACTACACAGATGCCATATACACCACGCAACTACACAAATGTCGCATATACCACCCACACAAACATACACAGAGCATACACTGGACAGCTTACTGTCTTCTGCTAAGGTGGCATTCAAGCAGAACCTGCCTAAAAGCTGAGCAGTGCATCCACTGGAAAGCTAGGCCACCTTCTTTCTGTCCCTCCTTCAAAGGCATCACTGAGGCAGAAACCCAGGCTGACAGACCAGCAAATGCTCTCTGACTTGGGATCTTAGAGGCACTCCAAGAAGCAAAGCATCCCCCTTTCCCCACTCTAGGGGAAGAATCGAGAGCTTTATTGAATTATATCTATTCTGCAGGATCTGTGGATGATGAAGCAGAAAACAACATGCTTTATACAATTTCTCTCTCTCCTTCTTTAATCTTAGGCTGCCTAGCTTGAACTACTGTACTTCATGCTGATTACTTATGTATCCTCTGCGAAGTTATGTGGATACTAGAATGTCTGGATAAGTTTGTACACACGTCCACCTATATAAAAACACACGCCTTTGGTATATGTGCAAATCTACATGTAAATTTTAACACATGCTCAAGCATGTAATAAGCAGGAAGCATTTAAAATATTTTTCCTGGCTCCACAGAGAGAGCAACAGAACCAAAAAAATCTGGGCCCAGGATTCTTTTCTGAGACTGATACTCCATTCAAGGGCCATTCATAGAGATAACCTGGAACCCCTGCACAGATGTAGTCCACAGCAGCTCAGCATCCAAGTGGGTGTCCTAGTAATGGGAATAGGGACTGTTTCTGACATGTACTCAGTGGTTGGCTCTTTGATCACCTCCCCCTGAGGGGAAGAGGCAGCCTTACTCCACAGAGGCCGTAGAGGAAGACAATGCAGCCAGTCCTGATGAGACCTGATAGGCTAGGATCAGATAGAAGGGAAGGAGGACCTCCCCCATCAGTAAACTAGGGAAAGGGCAAGAGAGGAGAAGAGGGAGGGAGAGCAGGATTGGGAATGGATAAGGGAGGCGGCTACAGCTGTGATACTAAGTGAATACATTGTAATAAATAAAAAGGACAGAAACATATTTTTCCTGCATTGACTTGATTTAATCTTGACAACCTACCCAAGAGGATGGCAACTAAGGAATTCCTTCCCTCATGTCTCAGCATGATTCATATGGCTGTCATTCTGGACCAGAAGGGTAGATATTGAATTGAGTAGAATAGTGGCTTGTAAGTCAGTAGACGTGCTCCAAAATGTGTGGCCTAGCTCTTTATGTTTCCTTTCTAGAAAAATATGAGTAATCCCTCCTGTGGACTTATGCCATAACAATGTCTTGAATTCATCTGAAGTCAAATGCATTGAAGTCTGCCATCCTGTTACACACAACAGACATCTCTGTTGGTGAGCAGAATAGACTTTTATCCTTTACTTATCTTCCTTAGCTGATTAAGATGCTCTAGTACTTCTTTTGTGGCCTTAACTTTCTTTAACTGTCTTTGTTTATTTTTTAACCATGGGGAAAGACTGGTTGCTTTTTCAGGTGTATATGTAGCCACTTTGAAACTTCTCCTGTCTCAGGCTTACATGAGGGCCGCTGGGGTGGGGACGGGGTGCATCTGAGACAGAATCAAGCCAAGTCCATGTCCATTCAGTTTTATGTGACTGGGCTGCAATGGTATGAAAGTGTAAGCATGAATTTCAGGTACTTATAAATGATAAGTCACCATGATCATAAAGATAAAAAGGGGTCATGAGAAGAATCCAAGCTGTAATTTGTCCTGACATAGACAGACTGATCAGAACATAGAAAAGGAGATTGTTCCTCTTCCTGGTGGCTGTGTGACAAAAACAGCACCTTTCCTGGGAAGCTCTGCTGTCCTGTGCATCATCTTTGGGCAGGCGTTTCCCTGCAGATCATGATGCCCCAAGAGTGGTGCTCATCAGCTAGCATCATCCAAAGGGAACCTTGGCTCCAGCTTAAGCTTTTCAGTATCTAAAGATGTGTTTTGAGCTACAGGGCTCTGTATTTATCATAACTACTTTAAACATGGAGACTTGAAAACACATGTCATATCTTCTTCCTATGTTCTTTAGGGAACAGATACATGGTTGAGAAAGTAAGATCCTTTGTAAACTAAAACAACAGGCAGATAAAATTTGTCAGAAGAAAAGTCATGAAATGACAGTACCTAACTCTGTCAGTTTTTGTTTCTTCACTTCTCCCCAAAATACTCAGCCACCAACTCTAAAGGCCTTCCCCACCCCCATGGCCTGTGTTTCAGAAGAAAAATGCAGGAATCACTTCTCTCATTGGGTGGGGGCGGGGGCTCTGTGTGGACTGTTTCCAGTGTTGAAACCTGGCCCAGTGGCCCAGCACTGCACCTCTCCTCTGAGGTCATCTCTGGGCAGCTGTGCCAGTGTTACAAAACTGCAAATCACGTGTGCAATTCAAGTGGCCTTTTCTGGTTGTTGGTTGGTTGGTTTTGTTTTTCCCACTTTCTAATGAAGTTAAAACTTATTTTTTGTAAAAGTATTTGATGACTTCTTTTCTCTCAAATAAAGTAAATTAAGATCTGTTTTCCCCTCTGGCAAGACTTTTTTTTTTTTTTAAACTGGATCTTTAAGAAAAACAAATGTTGTCAAACAACGACACCCAGCCCAGAAATCCACAGAAGTCACAGAACTAGAAAAGTCTTAGTTAGCTTCCTCTCTAGGCTCAAAAGAGGGTGAAGAAAGAAAATAAAGGGAACATGACTCCAGAGTCCGCCCTAGAAAGATTAAAGGTGGCATTCCAGGACAGCAATTAATGTTTCCACTAAAAAGCTTTCAAGGAGAGTGCAAGTTAACTACTGGCTTTAGAAAGAGGACCAGGCAGGGATAAATAATGAGTGTGAGAAAGCTTATCTCCAGGGAGGTTTAATCTGCTGGCTGAATTCCATCTCTGAAACCCCCATCTTCCATTGCCCACACCTCCCGGCTTTTAAAAATCTTCCTTGTCCTTTTCCTCCCTCAAGCAAAGAGAGAGGCATCCAGTACCCCCACCAGTGCAATTAATAGTCAAAAGTTTCAATCTGTATTAGATCTTTTTTAAATCTTACTTTTTTTCTCCACTTAAATTCTAATTTAAATAAAGAGGAAGCATTGGCATGTGAAGTTACCTCTCCACCCAGGGTGATAATGCTTCCAAATCAGAGAGGTATTTGATTTTGATATTAAGCCTCTAAACATGCCTAAACCTAAAACCAGGGGAGACATTTAGAAAACATAGCTTTCAAAACTCAAATTCCACACCATACAAAGAATAGCATAGTGAAACAAGTCTCATCAGGTTATGGGATTGCCAGCAGCTCACAATAAATATTCAAAATACACTTGCTTTTAACAAATCGGTTATAGACCTAGACCGTTGGGATTTCATCCATCTGTATAAATCGACACACATGTTTTTCACCAACTTCTCTCTTCAGGAGATGGAAGGAGGGGGTTGTTTTGCCTACATCTCAAGAGAAGCCACTTGTTTTATTTCTGCTATTATAGCTGATGTTTTGATAGACGGTCTTCATGTATAACCCAGGCTGGCCTGGGACTCAAAACTCCTCTTCCTTCATCCTTACAGGTGCTGAGATGATAGGCATGGACTACTTTACTAGGTGAGAGGAGAAACCTAATGTTCGGAAGTGTAGAGTTTCTGGATGCCTGCCGTGGTAGCTGTCTGTAGAAGCCTCCTCAAAGAGGCAGGATGCAGGATTCAACAAGAGAATCAGGTACGGGTGCAGATAAACAGAACCTTTAATGTGACGTCACAGTCTCACTGACTCTGTAGGGAGAAGATTGAACATAAACGCAATTTCCACAAGATTCTCATTCTTAGGAATCATCATCATCATCATCATTATTATTATTTACACTTTCCTATAGTGGGGCACATGTATACGCATGGGTGTGGAAGTCAGAGGAATGAGATCCCTCCCTCCACCATGTGGGTACTGAGGATCCAACTCAGGCCAGCAGGCTTACTCACAAGCCCCTTTTTACTCCTTTGAGATATCTTTTCTTTCTTTCTTTCTTTCTTTCTTTCTTTCTTTCTTTCTTTCTTTCTTTCTTTTTTAAGATTTATTCATTTATTATATATACAATGTCCTGTCTGCATGTATGCCTGCAGGTCCAGAAGAGGGCACCAGGTCTCATTATAGACGGTTATGAGCCACCATGTGGTTGCTGGGAATTGAACTCAGGACCTTTGGAGGAATAGTCAGTGCTCTTAACCCCTGAGCCAGTCCAGGAATTTCCACTGTAAACAGTAGGCATTAGCAGCAACCCAAAGAAAGGAAAAAGAACAGAATCTAAAGGACTTTACAGATGCCCTGTGGGAAGAGATTGCCCCACATCACTATTAACTTACAAATGCAGAGCTCACAAGGAAGAGCAGAGGCATGACGAACCAGAATCCTTTACTTCAGTGGTTGACCACAGACGTCACGGTGGCTGGATCTAATTGGAGAAGAGGTTAGAACTAGCTCTATACATGCTAGAAATGCCAGAGTTGCAACCTTAGAAAACTGAGTGTGTACACTGCTTTATATCGTTAGAAATATGATTCTCTAAGTCTTCAGGGCTGAAGCATCTGCATCTCAGATGGTCACATTTTGCTCTTTCATTCCCAGTTAAGCCAAGGTTGATTGGATAAACAAAACTTGTGAGAACAGGGCCAGAGAGATGGCTCAGTGTTCGGAGCTCGGGCTGCTCTTCAAGAGGACTTGGGCTTCATTCCCCGCACCCACATGGCTGCTCACAGCTGTCTGTAACTCAAGTTCCAGGGGATCTGACTGTCTTCTGGACATCCTTTGGTGGGCTACACGGGCACCAAGCATGCACTAATAATGCACAATCATCACGCAAGCAAGACACCTATACAAATAAAAGAAAATAATTTAAAAACACTTTTAAAGTGCAAGGACGTGAGAAAACCCACATTACAAGCCCTTCTAAGTCGAACAGAAGAAATTGTTTAGATGTTCATGGGTTAGTAGCCTCTCAATAGTTTCCATTTTACTCTTTAGATGTCAGTGCGCGGGGCTTTCTGAAATTGCTTTGCAACTTATTTGTGTATATGCCCCTTCCAGGATCTGACACAAAGCTCCCAGAAACATTCTTCAGCTCAGGTTTTTGAAAAAACTAACAGCAGAATAATTAAAAATCTCTTTACTTACCATTAGTTTGTCCTTAGGTCCAGCCCTCCAGACAACCACAGCAGCATCTCTGCCAGCAGCTGCCTTCATAGGAACTGCAGCTTTCTGATGCGGAAGTGGGTCTAAGCCTTGGGGCCAAGGCATCAAGTTTCCAGTTCCTACCTAACACTGTACTAAGGACTACTGTATTCTCCCAATGTTTATGACCCAGGTGTGTTTCAGGAGACAGAGCGGAAGAAGCTTAGCAGTACGAAGTAGAACACAGTGCAGAAGGTACAGTCATCCGTCAGACATGATGCGGCCCATGGCCCTTGAACACACACATTCATGCATATGAATATGCATATACATACATATTCCTAATATAATGTTCTTTGTATGTATGCTATAAGAGCTGACCATTTGGCACTGGATAATGAATTGGCATGCTCTTCCCTGGGAACTCATCCTTTATATAACCATGGCTATCATAATCTGACCTTTCTAGGCCTCTAGATGTGTCAAGACACACTAATAAAAGGGCCGTAAGCATAAGGTCATCTTAAAGTTCTTAGAGTTCCCCCTAAGCACACAGAATTCTGCTGAGAAGTCATCTCATGTGTCAGAAGATCGCAACTCTAATCCCGTTTTTGGCTACGCCATTTCCTAGCCTTGTGACCTTGAATGAAGTAAGGTCTCTAAGCCCCTGGATTCACACCTATAAAATAAGAAGGATGAGGTCAGAGCTTCCTAGACTTTAGAACCTATCTGGATGTTTAACAACTGGGCTCTGCTGTATTTCTAGAGATTCAGAATAAGGCTGGGAGTGGCTAGGGGCTGTTGAGATTTACATTTTACTAAAGCTTCAGTGTTATTCTCTAATCACTTTTGGGAAATCTGTCGAGATGGATAGTTCTCCACAAGTCTCCTATTAGAAGGTTTTGAAAACTTTAAAAATTACTTATGACCCATTTCACCTTAATTTCTAAGAGCATCTGTCATCAGGGGTTGGAGTCTGTGTTCTAGTGGACAGAAAAGTTCTGTCCTGCAGCAAAGAATCAGTGGGTGAGATCATTTTTAAGAGATTCTCTTAGATTTTTTTTCTTCAGATTGTCACTTAATTATAACATTTCTCCCTTCCCTTTTCTCCCTGGAAACCTTCTCATATACACTCCTCATTCCCCTTCAAATTCATGGCCGCTTTTTTTTGCTAATTTTATTGCATCCATATATGTATATGCATATACATACATATTCCTAATATAACCTACTGAGCTCACATAATGTTATTTGTATGTATGCTATAAGAGCTGACCATTTGGCACCGGATAACGAATTGGCGTGCTCTTTCCTGGAGAGGCCCAGCTCGAGCCTAGCTTAGCTTTTCTCAGTTGCCTGTAGTTCTTTGGGGTTGATCACTTGTCGGCTCCTCCCACCCAACACAAACTCCCATGCAGTTTTTCTTACTCATTGGTGTTCTCCTTGTTCCCCGTTCCCCTCATATTGGGGCAATCACGTTGGTAAGACTTTGCCAATATAGCCTCTGTTGTCACTGGGAGACACAGTCCCACAGCAAACTCCCTGATCCTCTGGCTCTGCCAATCTTTCTGCTCTCCTCTTCCACAAGGTTCCCTGTGGTGAGAGTGTTTTGTCGATGTATTGAGACTGAGATCCACAGCTCTGCAATTTGACTCTTTGTGGTTTTCTGGGGTGGTCTCTGTTCCAAAGAGACATTTCCTTGATGAAGGGTGAAGATTACGCTTATCTGTGGGTATAAGGACGCATGTTGATACGTTGTTGTTGGGTATTTTGCTGAGTTAGTAAATCAGTGGTTGTGGATTCTCCTCCTGTAACCATGACTTCGTTAACATTGTGAGTACTTAAGTTGCCTTTACCTTGAACTCCAATTTCCCATCTAGGTTTCTGGTTCTATACTCTAATAGTTCAAGTGTGTAACTCTGAAGTGAATTAGATGCACAGATTTACTATAATTACAGACAGAATTCTTTGTCCCCAAATGTTCACACTGAAGTCCTAACACCCCAAAACTTTGAATGCGATGGTTTTTGAAAAAGACCATTCCTGGGGTCACTAATGTTTAATGAAGTTCCTGGCAGAGTTCCTACTTCACATGAAAGATGTTCTTATTAGAAAGAAGGATAATACTGGGAGGGGTGGTGCATGCCTCTAATAGTTCCAGCACTCAGGGAGGCAGAGGCAAGCAGATCTCTGTGAGTCCAAGGCCAGTCTGGCCTACAAATTCAGTCCAGGACAGCCAAGGCTACACAGAAAAAAAACCTCTCTCAGAAAACAAAACAAAACAAAACAAAACAAAAAAAAAGAAAGAAAGAAAAAGAGAAAGAGAGAAAGAAGGATAACACTGACAGAGGGGCTCCCATAAAAAGAGACAGTGGGAAGGGGGCCATCTATGGGTCAAGGAGTGAGGGCTCAGGGAGAGCAGACCTGACAATACTTCTCTTGAGCTCATCATTCTGTGAGACTGTGAACAGTGAGAAAGCCAGTTTCTGTTGCTTAAGTCGCATCCTGCAGTTTGTTTTAAGGTGGCTGGAGCAAGCACGCAGTGAAACAGCTTACTGAAACCACCTGACTTTAGTAAGCATGGTGTCTGTCTTATTTGTTCAGAAATAGCATACTGCTAAATGAGTACAAATGGACTAAAGCAAGCCTAACGCTTCAAAACAAATGAGTTTAATAGGATTTTACCCCAAAGTGATTATTAAAATGAGCCACGGAAGTAAGAAATGCATTTAACAGTTCTATAATCTTTTTCCAAGGCTAATAATGTATTAAGTAATTGGACTAAGGAAAAAAAATAGAACAAAATAATTCAGTACTTTTTAGAACAAATAACAACAGCCATAACTTTTTTAATAAATCACTACCAAATATTTAGTGTTATCCTTTAAGAGTTAATGCAAATCCTAATTATGAGCATTTGTGGAACACTCTATTACTTTAGTTTTTATTCCAGAAATATGGGTCATCATATATTTCCTGGTTTCTGCACCTGTATGTGAAGATTTCTTTAATCTTAATTTTTCAATTTTAACTTTTCAGTTGGTTCCACCAAAGGTGGGGGGATGGGGTGGGGACTGAAATAGGTGTTTTCATTTTACTAGAACTGTAAAGAAAAAGATACATTGCCACCTAGTGGAGAAAAGGCCAAATCTCTGTGTAAATCAGGGTAGTGGGGAAATGTTTCTGAATGACTTTTTATCATGAATACGTATGTGCTGTAAATCAAAGTATAAGGTCCAAACCTATCAGCCATGTCACTTTGGACCTCTGTGCCGTCTGCGTCATCACTGTTTCCGTTAGCCCCTCCATGCATCGGCTACTACTCTACGCCAACTGACACATCTGAACACTGCTTTTATTAAAGGCATTAAGCTGAAATAATAATAATAATAATAATAATCACAAAAAATAAAACAATTGTCACTACAGAAAGCCAGTAAGTAGTATGGTAAGCAACTGGGGTACATATGATTGACTTAGGTTGGAAAATTCACATTTCTGGATGCATGGCTTCATCCAAATAAATAAATAAATGAAGAGGGCAATGTGATTTGTAAAAAGTTTTCCATTTTAAAACCTGACTATGTACTTGCACAACATATTTTTTTTCTTCTTAGTATCAAGTTGTTGTTGTTGTTTTGTTTTCTTTTTCTTTTTTTTTTTTGTACTTAAGCAACTGCCTGAGTTGTTTTTAGAAGTAGTACTCATGAGTTAATAGGTATCTGTCCTGGAACAACATTTCAGAACAGAACTGAAGAAGCTTATTAATGGGAAGGAAGTTCCCCATCTATTTACTTGGTTGCCAGGTTCCCAGAGGTATTTTTTTTTCCGTAAGAGTAAGGTGACCTGGCTAATTTTATCTTCAGCAATTGCTTTCCACCCAGCTAAGCTATCCTCACAGCTTCTATTTGGGTATAGCATCCTTTATTGTTTCCTTCCCGAACTTCAGGAAGTTGATATTAATTCATTTACCGATGCTCACCTTTAACAAACATGGAGAAGGATGGTAATTACTTGGTGATTCTATAATAGCCTTTCTTGCCATAGACCTGGGAAGGGACAGAGAGTTTAAAAATACTTTCCTTTCAGTAGCTCCTGGTATGTCCCGAGAATGTAAAAATCCTTAGTTAATTGTAGAATGTGGATGGCTCTGACTGGCTCAATTTCAGGTAATGTAAGTAAAGTAAGTAAGGGAGCTTAAGTTATCAAACCGTTGGATGGATTTTTCTTTGGCACTAAGATAGAAGAGCCACTAACAGGGCCCTTTCAAATAGTACGGGCCTCATATGAAAATGTCAAGTCTGGGAAATAAGGAAGTCATAAAATATCTCAGCTAGGTAGTTGGTATTATTATTTAGCTTTTAAATAATTAGTCATGAGGAACTGTCCATGAAAACCCCCTTAAACATAAAAAAATAAGCAACATGGGAAGACTGATACCATAATATATTCTTTATTTTTTATGTTAATTACAGTTTATTCACTTTGACCCAGCTGTGACCCCCTCCTTCGTTCCCTCCCAATCCTACACTCCCTCATCTCCTCCCATGCCCCTCTCCAAGTACACTGATAGGGGAGGTCCTCCTCTTTTCCATATAACCCTAGCCTATCAGCTGATATCATAATATTTCTGGCACCTGCCTTTGCTTTTTTCTTCTATCTCATTTCTATGACAAAAAAATAGTAAGAAAAACGGTTGATTTTTAACTATATTTACAAGTCTTCCAAATAACTTACAAAGATTAAAAAAATAGGAGCTCATTTTGCTTCCTTGAAACTTTAAAATGTATCCTCTTCAGTAATAGTTGATTCTTAAACATATTTTGTAGCATTTATTGCTTGTTTTATCCTACAAACAAACAAAAGAAAAAGTTAAATCCTGAATGAACAACTACAGCCACGTGCCTCCCTAGAATGTCTAACCCTTCTTGCCTGTATTTTTCCTTTTAATGTAAAAATTTTTAGATTGATTTAGTTGTCATCCTATGTGTATGAGTGTTTTGTCTACATATATGTCTGTGCACCAGGTGTGAACCTAGCTTGGGAAGGTCAGAAGTCTGCTTTGGATCCCCTGGGGCTGGAGTTACAGATGGTTTCCAGGCACTGTGTGTGTGCTGGGAATCAAACCCCGTCCTCACAAGAGCAACAGGTGCTCTTGGCTGCTAATCTGACTTTCCAGCCCTAGTGTGTTTTCTTTATAAGCAATTTAGTAAACAGGTTCACTTCATTTCAGAGGTAAAATTCTCAGTCTTAATTGTAAAATACATCGCTTTTACTAGCTCTGTTATAATCCTGATATATATATATATATTCAGTTTTTCAATCAGGCAGATAGCTTCAACAATAAAACATGAAAATGAATACTGAATGCCTGAAACAGCAGTTGGATGTGATAAAGACAAATTAAAGGCCCTGACACATGTCATTAGAGAAACTTTCTATAAGCTTTTTTTTTTTAATTTTTAGATTGCTCTATGACTCCAATTCCCAAATAACATGTCTTTTCTAGAAATAGCTACATCTGGCAACTCATTACCATTATTTTCTGTAAGACGTTTCCCCTTCACTGAAGTAAAGTAGCTCCAGATAACCATGACAAACCCCTTATTTTGTGAAGTCATCTTAAGTGCAGACCTCTAGAATGAATACTTTAAAAGATAATTTGTTTTAACTGTACTATTTACTGCTAGTATTAGTTGATATTTAATCAAATATTATTATATAATAAAAAGTTTTCTTATTGGAACACATGTTGTTTTAATACACATTCCAGAAAAGCTGAGGTTGGAAAGTTAAAGGTCTTATCATAATAAACAAGAAGAGGTTTTTAAAGCCACGTATGTTAAATTCCAGACATCTTCTGTGGCTCTTAATAGAAAAACGTCATAGTAACATGAAAGACTTTGGCAATGCCCCTACTCTCAGAATTTAGAGACTATTAAGTTAAGAAAATGTCTATGAGGCATATGCAAAATGACAATGATTCTTTCTACTAAAATATTGTTCTGCTTAGGTATAAAATATTTTATTAGCCCTTGGTTCTATTGAATGCAATTATACATATGCATGATAATAAGCTTATTTATATTCAACAAAACATCCATTTGGCAAGCAGCCTAGAATATTTTAGTACTCCAAGAGTGGAGCAAATGCCTGGGAGATTCAAAGTCTTTGTTTCCTTTTCAATATTGCAAAGCATAACAAGCCTTTATCCTCTTGTTGTTACATTCTAAACAGTATATTAATTGACAAGTCACACAGGTTGCCCAGATGTGTTCTATGTGCCCAGATGTGCTCTACTAACAGTTGAGCATTCACTTAAGAATTACACCTGGTACCTTCAATACATGTATGTACTTGAGTGTATATAACTGTCTTCCAGACAGGGAAAAAAAAGCCACTAGTCAAAGTATGTGTTTTATTTCATTTTGGTTTTGCTGTCGATTTCTTCTTGGGGGCATACAGCTTAGGTCAGGGTTTCAGATGCTCCAGAAAGGCAGCTAATGAAATTGTTAACTTACCAGATCTCTGGTGAGCGAAGTAATGACCACAGCCCCTCCTTACACTTCTGGGCTGTATTGGGAGGTGGAACAGTTTTGGGGCCGGAAAGGCCACAGTGACTTCTACTACCTGGTTGTGTTCTATGCCTATCTGAACTGGCCACTTTCTTACTCAGTTTACTCCTCTTTTACCTGAAAACTCTATGGCGTTGTGGTAAAGCATGGGGATAAACCACTGGAGTCCAAGTTATACTGCATACAGAAATATTATTTTTTCCATAATTTTTCCTTGTAGATTTTTGTAATTTTCTATTAACTATGGCTTCTCAACTCTGATGGTATAAATAGCTAACAGCTTTTTTTTCCCCTTACTTATGAACGAAAGACGTATTTCCTATCTTCTTTCTCTGGTGGAACAGGGTGTTGCTGGGAAACTCGGAGAAGTCTAAGATACACTGTTTCTTTTCTTTGAGAATGGCGGATGGAAAACTGAACAAGACCGAGTCCACTTTGAATCCCAATCAGGCCCTGCTCCCCTCAGAGTAGATCTCTTTATCTTCCCTCAACATCTTGGGTGAAAAATTCATTCCCCAAGACTGGCTTGGAGGTGGAATACTCCCCAGCTCCCTTCCCTGGTGGTCCGGTGGAGCCCAGGAATGCTGGCCTTTAGGGCACATGGCCAGACCTGTTTGCTCACTCCTGCTGGAGTGAGCAGCGTGGGAGGTCCTGATAAGCTGGCTACTTAAGGGTGCAACATTTCTGAACGTTTGTATACACTGGTGAGACAAGCCGTCAAACGGTCACCAGAGAAGTTTCTAGTCTAAAAGAGTACAAATGTGTATCGTATTGGCACATTACCCTTCAAAATCACTACAAGAATTTCTTAAAAAATTCTTTCTAATATTTATGCAACTTTGAAAAGTAACCAGGGATTCTTTTAAATAGCCCTCTTGCCTCTTCAGAACTGACTTGGAGCTGGAAGATTTTAAATATAATTTTGTTGTGAATTAAGTAAAAATTTTACAAGTGGAAGGAAGAGAGGGGTGATTTCTGTCCTTGTTTAATTCATTCATTATTTGAATAGTTCTCAAATATGAATGAAAAATGAACATCAGTAATGCCAAGCTTTCTACAGCCTGTTTTATGGTCACACTCTCTTAAGGAGTTGAAGCTGGACGAGGGGAAGTTGGAAGTTAGTGAAATTTCTCTAATCTTGTAAGATGATGTGGTGTGAGTTGGAGAAGACCTACAGAGTTCAACTTCTAAGTTCCCTAAGCTTAGTGTAATTGCAATATTCTCAGATGAGCAAAACCAAAAGGACTGTGGTTCACACATTCTTGTACTCTTAGCACCGGAGAGGTTAAATTAAGAGTCCAAGGGATTTGAGGCCAGGATGGCCTTTGCAGGGAGACTTCTGTTCTAACAAAAAGCAAGGGCAGAAGGGAGGAAATAAGGAAGAAAAGAAAGAAAGGAGGGGTAGAGGAAAAAAGGGAAGGAAGGAAGAAAAACAAAGAAAGGAAAGGAAGAGAAAGGGAGCGAGACTGTTTAGGGAATTCCCACAGGCTCTTTGTTGCTTATGGGTTTCTTGAGTAACAGAAAAACACATTCTGAATACATTTCTTTCCTTTTATTTATTTTATTTTATGTATTCATATGTGTTTGTTTGTTTAGTTGGTTGGTTGGTTGGTGTTTTGAGACAGGGTTTCTCTATCCAGCTGCATCTGTACTGGAACTCACTCTGTAGGCCAGGCTGGCCCTGAACTCACATATTCTCCAGCCTCTGTCCCCAGTGCTGAGATTAAAGGCATGCACCACCACCACCAGGTCCCTTTCTTTGCTTTATCGGTGTGAGGCAAGTGCTCTATCAGTGATAAACATCCCCAGAGTCTGAATTTCTCTTTTATTAAGCTGGGAACGGAGGCATACACCTTCAGCCCCAAGCAGGCAGATGTGTGCGTTTAAGGCCAGCCTGGTGTTCTCTGTGAGCTCCAGGCAAGCCAAGGTGATATTTATAGTCTCAAAAACCAAAACAAGCAAACAACAACAAAATTGTACTTTAAAAGTAAAATAAAGTTAATCATGTCTCCTGAGGCATGTGTATCTTAAACTTGGTGAAGCTCTCTTGCTGTCACTGTTTCATTACACAATAAATCAGCACTGCACATGTCTTCAGTGAGTGCCTTTAAAAATAAATTTAACTTGTGATCCTGAATCAGGAAGCAACTGATACTGATTTATGCCCTTTATTCTGCTTGTTCAGCAGAGGATCTGGCTCATGGTAGAGGGTTAACTTTATTTTAGAATTCAAGGGTCCAACATAAGCTGCCTGGTCAGTTTTGGAAAAACATGCTATAGACCAATTCAGTATGTGGGAGGCAAATGCAATGAACTTCAGGCCCAGGAATGCACGTACTAATGGGTCATCCTGGTTTGTTGTTCAGGAGTCTGTTTTGTATCTGTCATGAGCTGACCAGACAAGCACTTTTGCCCAATGAACACAATGCTGTTTAGACAAAGCAAAAACAAACACCCCTCAAAGCAACAACAACAACAAAAAACCCCATGTTTTAAAGCTCACCTTATTTCAAACATGTTAGAGCAAACCACTAGTATTTGTGAGTTTCCTTTGAAATACTGATTTTAGAATTTAAATGCAATTGAAATAAATATACTAAGTTTCTAAATTTGCTTTTAATGTTATCACGATTTGTAAAACAGATTAAAAAACTGGGGATGGTGAAGGCATGAAAAACTTACTTTTTTTCAAAATAAAAAAGTCAACTTTACCAGGGAAGAAAAAGCCCACTAGAGGTCACTTTTCAACTCATTTCTCCAAATAACTGAGAAAACGAGAGCCTTGATTCCAGCTACTGCTTCAGCTTCCTTCACTTCCTGGAACAGCTGGTTAAAACTGTTACTACCTTTGTTTGTTCCCTGGGTTGAAGATAGTTATCTTTCAAGTATAAATTCTGCCCTGACATTTCTGATGATTGCTTTGGGCACCTCAATAATTCCACACTATTCCTTGATTATTATGTGTCACTGTTTGAATTCCGGCAAGGTTTGCTTACTTCCTGAAGTGTTAATGAACTTTGCAATGTTGTACTTGCATGAAAAAGGCAGAGAATGCTTCAGGACTGTGAAGCATTTATTCCTTTATCTTATCTTGCTACAGACACCGGCCCTTCCATGAAAGCAATTAGTATGATCGTCAGTTGGCTTGACTCTCTGACAAGAATCCAGTGTTTTCCTCCAGTATTTATTAAAGTAGACTTCGAACCACTTTGTAAAAAGTAAAGGCTCAGGGCTGGGGAGTTAGCTGAGCTTGGTGGTAGAGTACTTTCCTGGATGTAGGCCCAGGGATTAATTCACACACACAGAAAGGTATAGCTCTAAGATGAAAATTTCTAATGTATTTAATTTAGCAAAGACATTTTAAGAATATTTTTTTTCTTCAAGTTGAACATCAAAACATCCCCAAGCTGCCACTGTGCCAACATCAGTACTTGTGCGTGAAGAGTCCCATTTTAAATGGTCTTGGACATTTACTAAAGGCCTCTGGCATGAACTAATAGTATCCCAGCTCCTCAAATGCCCACTATATCCTGCTGGTACTCACGTATTTACTGATCTTCAAATACTTCTCAGTCATGAGAAACTTCAGTCAAAATAAGAACTTTTAAACTTGGCATTTTCCTATGACAGGGAAGCATTAACTTAAAAAAAAATTACACGCAGAAATTATTTTTGGCATTTAAAACCATGCCTTTCTCTTTACGTCATTTTTTTTGTCATTCCCCCACGTAAGTGCTATAGGACATCCCAGACATGGTCCTTAACTCCTCGCCCCTACCCTGAGATTTTCCATTGTGCTTCATCACAGCAGTTCAGCATTAACTCTAGTCTCATAACTCCTTGTTCCAAATTTACCTCAAAATTGCCTGGATTCTCATAATTTTCTCCACTTTCACAGACAGCCTACTAATTTTTCCTATGCACCACCCCCATCAGAAAATAGAGCGCACACCTTGTTATCTATGTCCGTACCAGACTAATTAGCTCACACCACGGTGGTCACGCCATTGGCAGGATAAACTTCTAACAATGCTATCTACTCTCCTTCCAGGACTCTTTTCACCTCCCCTACTTTTTCTCCTTCATGATTTTTTGCTTTGTTTTTTGAGACAGGGTTTCTCTGCCTAGCCCTGGCTGTCTTGGAACTCACTTTGTAGATGAGGTTGGCCTTAAACTCAGGGATCCCCCTGTCTCTTCTCCCTAAGTACTGCTATCAAAGACACGTGCCGCCATACCTGGCTCCCACTATCCTTTTCTGCCTTTAGGGAACTGGCATATAAATCAATTAAGCTGTAAATCAACATTTTGGTAAGTATGCTGAAATGGAACACAGGTAAGGGAGCAAAGATGAAGGCAGTATGATCAAGAGATATTGCAATAATTTAGGCAGGAGAGGACTCTAGCTCTTTGTCATCCAGGGTGGTAAAGATGGTGGAAGAAGAGAATAACAAATTGTGTATGCCTGCTCTCATTTTCCAGTTTTAATGATTAGTTCATGGCCAATTCTTTTTCATCTGGAACGGGAGCTCTCAGCTTAACATTCAATCAGAGAAAACAAACATCAGAGCAATTAAGATTGCTTGCTGGTCACAAGAAAACAGAACAGTGGGATGTTTATCCAAGTTAATTAACTTCAAAGTCAGGGTCTCATGTAGCTCAGGCTAGCTTCAAACTTGCTTTGTAGCTGAGGTTGACCTTACATTCCTAGTCCTCCTGCTTCTACCTTTACCTCCTGAGTACTGGGATTACAGATGTGTGATACTATATAGTTTGGGGTTTTTTTTCAAATTTACTTTTTCTGAAAAAAACTTAAAAAGAAAGAAACTTAAAAAGATACCTAATTTAATTCCTGTCAACCACTAAGCAAACAAACAAACAAACAAAAAAAACAAACTTTCAAGTCTGGCTATCAGCTTTGTAGTTTTGTTGATTCCCAGTGGCTGACTTACAGTAAAATGATATATAGTCTATAAATCTTTTTGTTTTTCTCACACAGAATATCATTCAAGTTCCAGAACAGCACAATGAACTAATCTGGCCTAGTAGGGCTTATCTATACAATCAGTGAGGAAACAAACAAGTTTTTCTTGCCTACTTTGCAAACATTAGCTGCTATAAAGTAGCACAGAGCTAAGGCTGTCAGGCTCATCCATAAATAACCATTATGTTGCTAGTGTTCATAGTTCGTTGCTGTGGACACAAGGAATGGGTGAGTCAAAGGACATGCATGTGCAGTATTGCTTAATTATCACTAATTTGGCACACCTGGACATTCTGAATGTCAAGTAGTCAGGATTGGGTCACAGGATATATAGCCAGGCTTGGAATGAGCAAGCAAAAATAACTATCAGAGTATGTAATACACGAAACATGACACTTAGAAGTCTGTTCCTGGTTTTACCAGAGAATTTTGTCAAGACTTATTTCTCACTGAATTTTTCTGTCCAACTACAAAGAAACAAAAGTTTAACTTTTTTCAGTTATGCTTTGAGTTAATGATAGGATGGAAAAGCTGGAAAGAAGGAAGCAGGATTTGCAGTGTTCTAAGGAAATTAGGCTGGGGAAATAGCAAAATTAATTAGCATTGTTCAGAGAGGTCAGGCTGAGAAACATAAATGAAACATAAATGAAAGATCCCCAGGATTAAAGATAAGAACAGGAAATGGTGATGTAGGTTTAAGGTCAAGGCGCTTTGGAGGCTGAGGCAGGAGGATGCTGAGCTTGACTCTAGCCTAATTTATCCTAAAGTTTAAAGCTAACTGGAGCTACATAGTAGGATCCTGTTTGTCAGTCAATCAGATAGACAGGCAAACAACAAGAGGTTAAATACCCAGAATGAGCAAGGTCCCGAATTTCATCCTCACACTAACAAAATCATGTTTAAGGGAAGACAGATTCAACCTATTTTAATACTGCAAAGGATTTCCTTTTTTTGTGTTTCTTGTGCACAGATTAGAACTTTTCCCCTTAATAATTTCCTTAAGTTAACTCATAATACATTTTCTCTGTTATAGTTAGAATAGAATGTATCTTTGTTGGCACCCATGCCTAGGCTTAAAATGTTATCACTTTACTGGTAGCATGGCTTCAAGAAGCTTCCTTCACCTCTAGTCTTGTTTTCTTCATTTTTAAAAAAAACGACAATTATAAGACGTATCCCATGAGCTTGCTGTGAAAGCATGGAAGAACAACAGTTAGGAGCACTTGGTGCCTCTCACAGGGCCGGTCCTGACATCTAGCCTCATCTAGCCTCCTTTGACTTCTCTTAAAGAGGCCGGCTCATTGCACTGATTCTGTAGAAGATGAAGCAAGGCATGTTTGGAAGCTTCGGTCCCTTCAGATATCTATATCAACAATGTAAATAACCATCTCTTCCATAGAAAAAGCTTCGAAGCGATGTATCTACTCTTTTACACATGCTTAATATGGATTTAATTAGATTTCTTTGACTCTGAAACCTACAGATCTTAGTTATTTGCAGTTGAAAAAAAATTAGGCAGAAAATGTAGTTTTCCCCCCAAGGTACACGGTAAAAAAGACTCAATTCTTGTCTTGAAACTCAAGTCCATGGGGGTTCTCTATACTACACCCTTTACCATTGCATGCTGCTTGTAATTGGTGAATGACAGGCTTTTGTCATCTTGACAGAATTTGAGGCTCTAGCAAGTAAGCACAAAGACATCAGGATTTTGATATGGCAGTAGTGTGGATACACAAAACCCACATGATTGCATGATCTGGAGGGTCTTGTGAAAAATGAAGACAAAACTATTATAGTCGCTCAAATACAAAGGCTTGAATATCTCAAATCTCATGATTTTAAATCACTTAATATGGTACTAAGAGAAACCAAAAAATTTAATTTCAAATCATATTTTCAATTTAGCTCCATTCTTTTTTATTTTTTATCTTTTTAATTGATTTGTTATTTATTATAATTTATCCCCATTCATACAATGACAATTTTAACTTAAATTTTTAACTGCACTGTTCTCTTTCTTTCTCTCTCTCTTTGTGTGTGTGTGTGTGTGTGTGTGTGTGTGTGTGTGTGTGTATGTCTTTTTACCTTGTACACATTTTGTCCTTACAGGGCAGTGAAAATAGGAACAAGACTGAATCATAATTATAGAGAGACATCTTTTTTTTCCATTCAGCTTTTCAGTTCCTAATAAAGAAGGAGTGGTCTTTAGCAGATGTGGTTCTCTAACATTCTCTCCTTCCGTCTGCATGCTAAGTAAGTTTTGAAAACATGGTCTCTGGGACTTTCAGCAAGACCGTTCTCATCCTTATTCACTCTTAAGTACAGGCAAATGCCTGACTGTAACTGTGAGCCTCACTGGCTTCTTATGTGTATATATATATATATATATATATATATATGTTGTTGCTGCTGCTGCTGGTTGCTGGTTGCTCTTGTTGGCTGGTTGGTATTGGATACTGTTGGCTGTGGTTTGCCAAGCGGTCATGTGCAAAGAGATGAGAAGAAGAAATGGAATATCCTGATGTTGAAGATCAAACTTGCCCCAAGGAAATCAACTCCCACAGTCTGCAGGAAGTAGCCTAAAGATAACGACAGCATATTTTCACTGCCGTATAAGGACAACATACATACAAAGGAGAGAGAGAGAGCAAGAGAGAGTGAGAGAGAGAGCAGTGCAGACTGTATACCACAGGAGATCTGTTTCACAGATGGGGCAGTAAGGAACAGTGGCAGACACATTGTACCTAGGTCCTCTGCTCACCCACAAGAGCTGTTGTTGTAACATTAGATTTCATTTCCAAAGTGAAATTCCATGCCAAGTTAATAAGAATTTCAAGATGGCACTAGCAAAGCATGAAACGAATCTGCACAGGTGCAAAGTCATGAAACTGACTCCAATTCAGGTGTCCCTGCATCAATCAGCCAGGTACCCAGCTTCCTCTGCAGGGCACACCTGCTTGATGGGTGCCATCTCCTCGCTTTTGCCTTCATTTTCTCAAGCAGCTGTTGTGCAATATTTCTCCCTTTGTGCTTGACAGTCAACTTCTAGGCTCCAGTATTTACTAATCTAGACTGTTCTGCTTTCATTTACCTTTGACATCATTATTCACCAAATAACTTCCCTGAAAACAGTCCTTTTAAAAACGAACTTCCTCATCTTTACAAAGCCTTTTATTATTCAATTATTATTAAAAATACAGCAACAGTATTGTTTATTAAGATACATTAGCTATATAAAATTTTCCTTACCTCACAAGAAGACCAACGGAAACAACTAACCCAGTCCCATTGGGGATGTTAGAGACTGAGACATCAACTAAGGAGCATGCATGATCTGGTCCTAGGCTCCCTGCACACATGTATCCAATGGGGTGCTTGGTCTTCATATGGGTTGCCTGGAGAGTGAAAGGGGTGGGGAGCTGTTTCTAACGTGGACTTTATTGCCTGCTTTTGGATAACTTTCTCCTGGCAGGGATGCCTTGTCTGGCCTCAGGGAATGAAGATATGCTCAGTCCTGATGTGACTTGATGTGCTGGGGGAAAAGGGAGAGTGGAAGGGGGACAGGGGAAAGGTGGGGACTGAGAGAAGAGAAGGGAGGAGCACCCCTGAAAATTAAAATAAATAAAAATAAAATAATTTTTTCCTTATAGCTAAGCTGGTTTAGTTATTGACAATGAAGCCATTTTGCATTTGAGAAAACTGAGCTAGAAAATATGAACAATTTTCCCACTTGTGCATGATAACAAGGACCCAATTCTATTTTAAATTGAACTTTTTCAAAGTCTCATTGTTTTCAAAATGTGCAGAATTAAAGTTTTTCATTAGGTGTGTTCTTTAGGTATGGTTTCATTGCATAATCTATGAAGTACAGTCACAATGAGTTCCATTTCAGATGAAATATAAGGAATAGTATTTCTTTACTGTTTCATAGATAGCAATGTGCTTTACATATATTTTCTCACTTAATCTTCATAGAAACGATAGCAAATGACTTACAAATGTATTTTAGTCTTAATAAACAGTTTACTAAACAGTGTAGAGGAATTCACTGGCTGCTCTAGCAAAAGATCACATCCAAAGGCCTTCTAGGTCTGTGTGATCCAGCTGGAATACAAACACACCTTTAATCCAGAAACTAAAGGCAAGCAGATCTGAGTTCAAGGCCAGTCTGGTATAGAGCAAATTGGAGGTAAAGAAAAGCTCAGGTCTAGGTGTGGTGATATACACCTTTAATCCCCAGCAATGAAGATAAAGTTAGTTTGTAGAAGGAAGCAGCCATGTTTGAAAGTGGTTTAACTGAGTGACAGAAAAAGTGAAAGATTTGACAGACTAGAATATGCCCAACTCTCACAAGAAGAGAGAGGAAAGGGAAGCTACTTAAGAGGCAATACAGGGAAAGAGAGGAGGCAATTTTACAGAAAGAGAGGTTGAATGAGAGAACAAGCTAGACACAGTTGAAGACAGAATGGGTCAGTGAATGAGAATAAGCCAGAAGATTAGAAAAGATTTCTGGAGTTAGTTTGAAGCCAAGCAGAACAATTCAGGGGCTGAGAGAAAAGCCAGATTGAATCAGTTAGCTGGAAGAGGAGTTTGATCTAGAACAGCTGAGCTGAACCAACTAGCAAGAACAAGCTCAGCAAGAACAAGAAAGGAGGAGATTATTAAGCAGTAAGTCTCAGAGGCTGAAAACAGTCTAGGCCTAGGTTAGATTGCATGGAGACTAGAGGCTTCCAGCCTAGGTTAGCTGATGGAGGAAGCAAGCCTCCAAGACAACAACTGAAACAGGCAAATAAAAGTTACTTTTACAAAACAGCAGACTAATATGCTTGTTTTTCCACCGTAAAGTTAAAATTCTTATCAGAACATTTTAGAATATATATTCTAAATTATACATTATATTATGCACATACTTATTATATACATATAATAAGCATTTGTAATAATAATGTGTATAATTGGATTAATAGGGGAGGGCCTAGGCCCTTGTGGGTGGTTTTATCTCTGGGCTTGGTGGTCCAAGGTTCTATAAGAAAGTGGGCTGAGCAAGCTGGAAAGCAGCACTCCTGCATGGCCTCTGCATCAGCTCCTGCCTCCAGGTTCCTGCCCTGTTTGTGTTACTATCCTGATTTCCTTCGATGATGAATAGTGCTTTGAAAGCATAAGCCAAATAAACCCTTCCCTCCCAACTTGCTTCTTGGTCATGGTATTTGAGCACAGCAATAAAAACACTAATTCAGATACTCTCTGAGAAATTTAGGCCTTATAAAGTTCATTCTGATGATTGTAACTCCCACTGTCTATTTTCTTGATCTCTTTCCCATGTGCAGTAAGTAATCCCTTCCATACAACTCTGTTTTAAAACTCTTTTTTTTCTCCCTTTCCCACCATTGCCAGCTCCTCTTCCCTTCCTCTCTTTGGTGTTATTCCTCTCTTTATAGCCTAGGCCAGCCTGGACTTGACAATTGTCCTGTCTTTACTTCCAAGGTACTGGAAGTATAGGCATGACCAGTTACACCCAGTTTTCATCATCATCATTGTCATCATCACCATCATCATCATCATCATCATCATCAACAACAATAATAACAGGCTTTTATTTAGCCTGTGCTGGCCCTAAACTAGTTCCTCCTGCCTCCACTTCTCAAATGCTGGGTTGACAATCACAACCTACTATGTTCATCAAATTTTCATAAAAAAATTTCATATATTATTTTCTCCAAAATTTTGAATTATGCACAGTTATTCCTGAAATTAGAATTGCTCCAAAATATTCTCACAAAACCACCAAAGTTTGGGAACCATCCAGTGTTAAAGAATCGACATTTCCAACATGCATAACATAGTTATCTGAATCCTAAAGAATCCTCATATCATTCTTACTGTATCAGTGGCTTAAATGTCTTAGGAATCATCTTCATATAACACAATATTTATGCTTATATGGCCTAAAATAAATGACCTTTCCTGCCTATAGAAATCTTTTTGATAGTGTTCATAAGTAAGTTTTAACAAAGTTCTCACCACATACTGCTTTCTTTTAGCAGCATTCTGATGACTAATTTCTATTTTAATTTCAGATTCCTTTTCAACTAACTCCATGGCTTTAGCTGGACACACTAATGCTTGGAATACTTCTTCACACTCGTACTTCCTGTGCCTGTGGTTTCACTTTCCTTCCTTTTCCTTTTGTAGGTGTTCAGTTTCTCTGCTCCCTCATCCTTTTATTCCCTCCCCTTCCTGCCCTCAGGCTGGTATGTCTGTCTGAGAGTCTTCAGGTCCCCAAAGTGGGAGGAAGCCTATTTCTACAGTATACTTCACAACATTCTCCTGCTTGGACTGCCCAAAAACCATCCACTCTGTCAATGCCAATTTTGTTCTTTCCTGGTGTGTTTAATCTTTTCATCATTTTTCCTACCATCAATTCTCGTACCTGATGTGGGAACTCTTGCCCTTAGTGTTCCTGAGCCTTTGTAAGGTGGTCATCATGAGCAGCTTTCAGAAGAAAAAGATACAATCACTGATAAGATGAAGAAGCATTTGATACTGACATGATTGGCTGTGGGTCACCCTGCAAGTTACTACGGGGGCTGAGACTGGAGACTGGAAGCCCTCCTTTCCTCAGGCAAGCACTACCCGGACTCAGGTGTTCGATAATATACACATCACAGAGGACCCTGGCTGACCACTGCCCAAATCTGCACTAGAAGGGTGCTCCCTGCTCTTGTTGAAAAGCAACTATTTTGTATGTAAGATGCTTAGGAAATCGTAGGTGAAATAACTTATTTCCTCTCCTCTATTTCATGTCTGTGTTGACAATGCCTTGGAAAGAATATCTTGCGAAAATTATTCAGGAGGAAAAATATACAAATGTGGACTAGAGCAAGAACTAGGAGCCCATATCTGTGGTCTTCAAATAGCCAACAGACTATAAATGGAATAGCAATTAAACTACTAAATTTAATGCCAGAGGGTGGTAATTGGGCAAAAGCACATTTACTGTAACAAATGTAAAACATATGATGTGCAGCCTAGCTGTGTACTTTTCCCTCTGTTTATATTACATTCTAATCTAATGCCTGTGGCTTAACTACCTTGACTGACAGGAGTGTTTTCTCTCCGAGGGAGATTCTATCGTGTGTGTCCCTCAGACCTGTCCTGATGTACACAGGTTGTGAAGGAACTTATCAAAGCTCCTACCACACTGTTTTCAGTTATGGTGATTTTTTTTTTTTCCTAGAAGACATTTGGCAAAATCTGGAGACAGTTTTAGTTGACACCATGTGAATTGGCAGGCTGCTTGGCCAGGAGCCACAGAGGCTGCTGGGTGTCCCACAATGCACAGCACAGGCCCCCACAACAAAGCGTCCCTCCTGTCCAATGCCCACCGTGCGGCTGAGGGCAGCAGACCTGAGTCCACCAGGATGACAGTCTGCTTTACAAAGCTAATCCCAATTAGTCCTGCTGCCTAATCCTATTTCGCATGTAAGAAGTCAAACATTACTTCATTTTTTCTTACTATGTCTCCTGTCAAATCTTTACCATCCTGCCTCTTCCAGGTTGTTGGACATTTAGTGGAAGCTTGTTAAGGGTCATATTATCAGACACTTAAAAATTTTTAAAATATGTTCGTGTTACAAGTGCATTACCACTGAAAATATCCCCAATAATTCCATAATATGGCTAAATAATGGCTTGAACTATTAAATTATTTTTACTCCGTATGGTCTTTCCCCTGATTTCTATCCAGGCATGTGTCCCATTCTGAGGTAGAGTGATTGTCTAGTGGGTGGAAACAGCGTGCAGCACTGCGCACTGTTCAGTCAGACAGTTTATGGATGCTTGCAAGGGGACACAGAGAATTCTCAGTCATCAACAAGGTGTTCTGCAGATCCGAAGGGAGAAATGCTTGTCTTCTACATAGCGAGTGAAGCAACAACTACCAATTGTGTAGGAAAGCTCCAGTGACGTACAGATATATGTTTAGGAAGGTAACTGGGTGTGAAACTCTGGTCACATTGTCAGGGGGAGGCTTTAGAGACGGCAGACACAGAATGCCAAAAGTGGGTGCTCAGTCCATGTGGGAACAGATGCGTAAGAACCAAAGTCTCCTGAGTTACTCCAACCTTGCTCCAAGTACGGGCAGGGAGATGGAGAGCACAGAACGACTTTTAAATACTTCTTGATTCTGGCATAATGAAGACCCAGAGAATCAAACTCAGTCATTAATTATGTATACATATATAACTATATATATGTAAATGTATGCACATATAATTTATGTACGTGTTATACAGTATATGTGTGTATATTCTAATACAGATAATAAATGATGACTCTATATATAATATATAAAAATAATATAAAATATGTGAGTGTGTTCATAATATCACACACATTATTTTATTGGGTTTCTTGCACGTGAGGTTTATAATTTCAAACCTACCAGAAGAAAGTGTTCTTGCTCCTCAACACTGACTGGGGTTTACAGAAAATCTGCTCTCACAAACCAGTTAGTCTGTTTAAGACCCTTCAACCTACTAATCTTGGCCCATTAATGGACTGTGAAGACAAATTAGTTAGTTATAGCTTTTTTAAAAATTATCAGTTCAGATAAGAAAAAGAAAATAATGATGTCACACATGTTCAGTTAAAGTATTGCTTGGTGAAAGTGTATAATGTAACCCACATGAAATGTACTTAAGATGAGATTAAAAAAAAAAAAGATGTACTTCCAAGAGACTTTTCCAATTTAAGCATTTCATACCATACCCAACTTCTTCATTGTCTTCACAAGCACACAGGCCTTTGCTCCATTGTGCTCTTCATGCTTTTCTCCTCTCTTTATTAAACATTCTCCATGGTGTCATGTGGCAATCATGTTGTACTGGGAGAGATTCCATTATATTTCAATTGTATTTTAAAAGTTCCTTTCTTCCAGCTTTAGTTCAATGTTCACTTTCTCCAGTGCCCACCCCCATGCCATCTCAGTGCCCACCCCCATGCTATCACAATGCTCACTCACCCCATGCCATCTCAGTGCCCACCCCCATGCCATCTCAGTGTCCACCCCCATGCCATCTCAATGCCCACCCACATGCTATCACAATGCTCACTCACCCCATGCCATCTCAGTGCCCACCCCCATGCCATTTCCGGTTGCCAC
This sequence comes from Meriones unguiculatus, assembly GCF_030254825.1. Classification (NCBI taxonomy): domain Eukaryota; kingdom Metazoa; phylum Chordata; class Mammalia; order Rodentia; family Muridae; genus Meriones; species Meriones unguiculatus. The sequence goes on from NC_083351.1 coordinate 170,207,608, forward strand.
TCTTGCCCTCTTTCATATTTGTTAAGTCCTTTGGGTCAGAATTGGGGCAACTGTTCTTCCAGACCATGGCTCTCACTTCTTAAAACACCCGGCTTTGTCGCTCCTGTCTCCGACCACACCACTTGCCACCTGGTTTGTCGGTGACATCTAGAGATGCTGAGACGACAGCTGCCTACAGATACTTTGTCATGCATCACTGCCTCTCATTTCATTTATTTCTCTTTTTAATGATTTTTAAAAGAATATTCATACCGCAAGACCCAGCTATGCCACTCCTGGGCATATAACCAAAAGATGCTACACCGTACAAGGACATTTGCTCAACCATGTTCATAGCAACTTTATTCATAATAGCCAGAAACTGGAAACAACCTAGATGTCCCTCAACTGAAGGATGGATCAAGAAACTGTGGTACATTTACACAATGGAATACTACTCAGCTATTTAAAACAAGGAAATCATGAAATTTGCTGGCAAATGGATGGAACTAGAAAAGATCATTCTGAGTGAGGTAGCACAGACCCAGAAAGACATGCATGGTATATACTCACTTACAAGTGAATTTTAGTCATTTAGTACAGGATAGACATACTACAATGCACAGACCCCAGAAGGTAAAGCCAATGGGCATCTTAGGCTTCATGTGTGCCCACTAGTTAGGGCAGTGGGGGATATCTCTGACATGGACTATGTTGCCTGCTTTTTTGATCACTTCCCCTGACAGAACTTCCCTACTAGGCCACAAGGGGTGAACTAGGAACTCAGCTCCATGGGAATAGATGAGCTGTGGTGTCTGGGTAGGGGGTCTCCCCTATTCTGAGAAATAGGAGAGAGGGGATTCAGGAGGGAGGGTAGGAATGGGAGGAGAAGAGGGAGGGGCCTATAACCGAGATATAAATTGAATTAATTAATAAAAATAAGAATATCCTTGCCTCTCAGTTCTTTGTCATTCCGCTGATGATCTTTTCTCCCATCCACACAGTACTAATGCCTTAGCCATACTGACTGCTTTAACTATAAATTCCTTATCCCTCAGTGCTCCCTGGAAACCCAACTGCCTTAGACCACTCACTCCCATAGAACAGCAAGACCATAGTTGAAGGAACTGAGCCAAATCTAATGTGCTGACGCATTCCCGTTTGCTCTGCCTCTCCACTTCTCTTTTACATCAAGGTTGGTTTCTTGGCCAACCATTTCAAGCTTCATACACACAGACTGCCATGATCTCTTCTAGACGAGCAAACGAAAACCTTGCCACATCTTTCAAGACTTCCATCAGTTCTTTGGGAGTTCATACAAGTGCATTTTGAACTTTCCCTCCCTTCAACACTCGTGCTTACCATCCCCTCAACCCTCTTTCCATATTTTCCTTATTTTCAAGTCCAACTTGAGATTACTTCTGCTGTCTTCTTTTTTTCTTCCTTCTTCTTCATCTTTCCACACTGAGACTAGTTTGTGTCGGTCATCTAGTCTTGGGATTGGAGCTTGCTCTGGTGTGTTGTTACCTTGCCAATCACATCATTAAAGAAAACTGTCTCTCTTTCTTCCGGCATCAGTAAAATGCCAACAGCTCCTCAGCTAGGGGTGGGATTTCATAGCAACCTCTAGCCCTTGTATTCTGGGATTATTTTTTTCTGGCAGATTCATGCATAGGCCTTGTGGATCTTTTCAAAATTGCTGTAATTTATATACATGTGTGCTCCTTGTTGTGTCTGGAAAATACTGTTTCCTTAAAGTTGCCACCTCTGGCTCTAAAAGTCCTTCTCTCACCCTTTCACAATGATCTCTAAGCCTTGGAGGGAGGAGTATGATCCAAATATCCCATTTAGTGTGACCAGTCCAAAATTTTATGTTTTCTGTATGTTGACCAATTGGGAGGGGGGCTCTGTATTAATTGCCATATAATGCAAGGAGAAGTTTCTCTGCTAAAAGATGAAAAATGGGTACAGCAATCAGCCAGTAGGAGTTATCTTAATGTTATATGCTTTTAGCAGAAAAATAGTATTGAGTTCTCACCTAGGGCCTATGACCTATTAAGCTGTACATTCCTGGCCTGATCTCAACACTATGAGTGGTTGCTTACAGACACTGATGGCCCTATTTTGCCAGTGGGCCTTCTTACCTGGCCCGTTGTTATTGTAGTTTTCGGGGTTCACAGCCACATGAATTCATTTTTCTCCTCTAGCAGCATGCATAGCACCTTCTATGAAAGCTAGCCAGTAGAGATGAAGCTTGCAGGTGAGTACCAGCAGGTGAGTACCAGCTCTGTATTTTGTGATTCAAGCATACAGTGTCTTCAGCAATAGAAGATGGGCTGTTAAAAATGAGGACATAGGTAGGGTAGAGAGGTGGGGAGAGATCTGGGAGAAGTCAAGAAAAGAAAGTGAACATGGTCAGAATATATTATATGAAGTTCTCAAAGCATCAAAGCATAGAAATATTTTTTTTAAAATCCTTTTTTTGATCACCCTTGTAAAAAAAAAATCCTTCTTTTGAGAAGCAGCAGCATCCCTGCTTGTCACAGCCTAACGACTCTGCCCTGCTATGCACAATGATCTTATTTTACCTAACTTTCAGAGATGTATTTATTTTTATGTGTATGTGCGTAGATGGGTTTCTGCTCAGATTCTCACGGAAGGCAGAAGGTGTTGTATCCCCCAAAGGTAGAGTTACAGTGGCTGGGAGTGGTCTGATGGGGGTGCTGGGAAACAGAAAAAGCCTGCAAGGACAGTGAGCACTCTGAACCACAGAGCCATCTCTCCAGCCTAAATTCCATTTTTTTTTAATGCACCAATTATTATCTTCCTCCTTTCATTGGAAGAAAGTCCCACAAATATAATTTCATTGTTGTTGCTGCTGTTTATTTTCATATCAGTAGATCCCAGAATGATACCTGGTACAAAGTGAAAACTAAAACAAAATTAACGAATATGATAACTTTGCCAACGCTGCAAGCTTACATTTTAAAAATATGTGTAATGGGTGTGTCATCTGCACGTGTGTATCTGCGTCCGTGCCTGCTGCCTGTAGAGCCTGAAGAGGGTTTTGGATGGCTGGAAATAAAGTTAGGGGCGAAGCCTCATTGTGGGTCCTCTAGAAGAACAGGCGGCAACCTTAATCACTGAGCCACCTCTGCCACACCCACGAGTTCACAATTTTAAACCAACCGCACTTAACCCTCACCGAGCATCGGAGACTGTTAAATGCGGAGTGTAACAAGCCGGAATACACTGCGATTCACTGCGCCTGCAACTTCATTCTCCCCTGAGCAGGACCGACTGGCACCCTCCGAGAGGACTACCTTCTCGCATGAGGAAATTTGTCAGGGCAAACACGATGAAATATTGATGGGATTCTATCACACCGAATTAGAATGTCTTTGCGTGGCGGTGTCAAGGCCTGACTGAAATCTCACACGGCAGCCGTCCTCAGTGACTCACTGTTGTCTGGAACTTTGATGCAGCAACCTGCCATCGGTAAACATTTACTCAGTTGAGTCACACGAGGGAAGAATTTTACAGTCGCTTGTAATCAGCACCTTGATATTGCTGTTTAGCATGGCTACGTTTTAGCGTTGCTTGAAATCGAGTTCGGATTAGGCATGCAACCTCTGACTCCCGATATGGGAACTCCGGGTGCTTAGAGAAGGAGACCACGTTCACACGCTTCTCTCAGACGATCGTTTCTGGCATGGAAGAGCAGCAAAACATAAATGATAAATGAAAATCACATGCCACCAAGCTTTGCTTCTCTTTGTTGTCTTCTCTATGGCGTCTGTGGTGTATAAGCTGCCTTCTGGCATGCATGCTCCGGGCGACTCTCAGATCTGCTGGAGTTCTGCAGCCTTCCCTGTCACTGCGGTGTGATCCTCCGAAGCCCACTCTCATCACCACGGTCCCTGCTTGTGTGTCCAGGGGGTACCCGTCATCCCGCCATGGCAGTCTGTTCTGCCCTCGGCGTGGTGTCATCCCTGCAATTTCTCCTCTATCAGTGGTTCCTGAACTCTGGCTACCGACAGCTTGCCAACGGCACACTCTGTGCCCTTGTCATCTCTCCCCTATCACACCTGCTGGCGCCACCTGTTCCGGTACCTTGCCAGCGCCTCCCCTACTGCCTTCAGTGCTGGCCACGATCTGTCAGGAGGAGAAAGGACTCCTGCTAACCAGTGGCTGCTTCTCAGACAGCTACACAACTCCACAGTGACATCTGGGAAATGTCAAGTCACCTGTCCTTGAGACTGGGAGCAGCTCTCGTCGCAGCCAAGACATAGAACCACTCACTTCGGCGGGTCTGCAATGTCTGCTGTCCTCGAAATACTTTCTCCTCTGGTGTTCTGGGAAGGGCACCCCCCTATCAAAATTAATTCTAACTCTCAGTTAAAATCATTCCAGTAAGTCTTGATTTTATAGTTTGTCCTCGACTGCCACATCAAACTTTGTGAGGAGAAAGAGTGAACTAGGTCTTTGATAAAAGCTGGTCCCAGTGTCACTGACATTAACAACAATCATGACTTGTAAAGCAAAGGACTCTGTTTTGTTGATAAGTAATGCTGGAAAGAAACGTTTAGATTCTAAAGTGAATATTGGTAAGTGATGTGTACAGATAATTAATTAGGACATTTGTAAGTAAACCACATACGTCTCAATAACTGACAAACACCATAGTCTTTCAAGGTGCAAAAAGAAAGAAGTGGAGAAAGAACAAAAGAGCTGGGGGATTCTACTTGGCAGTAATATCATCTTGCAATTACATTAACACAAGTTACAGGAAGGTTGTTTTAAAATTGTATGTTCATAGAATAATAGCATAATCTAGATCCAAAAAGTAACAAAAATTAAAGTTTATGGAAGTGCTATAAATAATAAAATTATGCAAATATGAGGCCTGTTTTTAGAAAAAGTATTTCCAAAGCAGTTTCCAGAGCAGTACATGAATCTTGTAACAGAAAAGTTTATTCTGTATGTGGGAGTAGTCTAATGCCTACAAAGATTGCAGTATACAAAGCATACTGTGATTCATTTGCATTATCAACACTTCACAATCCTTTATAGGGCAAAAGAGCCTACTCACACTTTTAGTGTGTGTTGATGACACTTTTATAAAAATGTTAAAGTTCACAATAACCATATTTTTATACAAGTGAACACTTAAGGCATTCAATCATTCAGAGGCCAAAGCAGGTTGATCTCAAGTTCAAGGCAAGCCTGGACTATGTTGCGTGATCCCATTTTGAAAAGGTGGCGTTGCTTAAAGAGTTATAGAGAACTCTTCAACTTCTTGAAAATTAATTTGGCAATACATACATAGCAAATTTTTTAAAACACCCTTTAACACAGTCACAAGAATAAAATCATTGGTATATTTCAAAGCTTATTAACACATTTAAAATGGATAAAATGAAATTAGAAATCACTTGAATAACTATAAGAGAATATGTATTTATTGTCTATTCTAATTGTAACATAAAGTAACATAGAAGGAATTAGTTCCATACAAATGAAAAATTTTTATGTGAAAAAAAACCCACATCCGTATTGGCAAATGATCCCAGTTCTTAAACTTAACAAAAATTAACCTAGGTATATTTGGGCATAGAATTTTGTAACAGAAGCATTAAAAGCATGTGGAAAACCCTTCCACGTTCTGTCAACACTAGAGATCTTTTTCAAAAAATATCCCTTTTGTTTGAAAGCTTGTATTTGTTAATTAAATTTTTTAATACTTAAAAATACCAAATGTATTTTTGAATGCTAAGGTCAATCTATAATATTTTTTGACCGGACATGACATCATAGTAGCTGCAAGGGTTTCTTTTGGTTTGGGAGTTCTATGCTCACTTTCCCAGTCACACTGAATATTTATTCATATATAACAGCTCCTAGTTTTTGTATTTTGTTTTGTTTTGTTTTTTAAACTTTAAAATTCATTTATTTAGTTGTTCACTTTACATACTAATCGAGAACCCTATCTTTCTCTCTTCCTGGTTCTCCTTCCCTCTCTCTCTTCCCTCCCCCCTCCCCTACCCGGCAGGAAATCACCACCACCAATCAGGACAGAGCTCACCCTTATCCACAGCTGCCTGGCAAGGCAACCCCAACAGGGGGAAGTGATCCCAAAGCATGCAGCAGAGCTCATGTCAGAAACAGTTCCTGCTCCCCTTACTAGGGAACCCACAAGAAGAACAAATTGTCCATCCAGTATATATGTGTAGGAGGCCTAGATCCAGTCCATGCATGGTCCTTGGGTGGTGCTTCAGTCTCCGCAGGAACCCCACCCCCACCCCCAGTTGCTTCTGTTATATCTTCTTATGAAGCTCCTGTCCATTCTGGGTCTTTCTTTCCTTCCCCCAACTCTTCCACAAGGCTCACTGCACTCCATCCAATCTTTGGCTGCAAGGCTCAGCATCTGTTTTGATCCTCTGCTGGGTAGAGCCTCTCAGAAGACATCTATGCTAGGCTATTTGGTTTTGTTGTTGTTGTTGTTGAGACAGGGTCTCACTATAGAACTTCTCGCTGTCCTGAAACTCACTATGTAGGACAGGCTGGCCTCAAACTCACAGAGATCCACCCACCTCTGCCTCCCAAAGTGCTGGATACATGAATTATTATCACTTTATAAGTAGTCATTCAACTTTAATAACCTATGGCAATAAGGCCTTTGTCACTTTTGTTTGCTTTGATTTCTTTTTCTTAAAATTTACTCATTTTATGTGTATTAGTATCTGGCCTTTCTGGATATATGTGCAGGATGGCTGTGCCTTTTGGAATCAGCCAATTCAGGAATTGGAGCCCCTGAATCTGGAGTTTACCATGGTTGTGAACCACTATGTGGGTGTTAGGAATTGAACCAGGGTCCTCTGCAAGAGCAATGTGTGTACTTGAGCACTGAGACATCTCCAGCCCTGTTTTTTTGTTTTAGTTTTTTTTGTTTTGTTTTGTTTTTTGTTTTTTGAAATACTCTTATTGTGTCACAAAGGCTTACCTTGAACTCAGGGTCTACCTGCCTTGGTAGGAGTGCTGAAATTTTAGGCATGTACTTCATTGCCTACATGTTTATGTTTGAATTTAAATTAGGAATATAAATTCAAAAGTTTCATCTCTGAAATCAGATGTTTTCGCCTCAGTTCTTCTATATTCGCAGCTTGATGTCCCTAAATCTTTCAACCACGTGTCAGGACTGAGTTTCTCTCTCATCCTCTATTTCTGTGTTAAGATGCACCATTCTGCTTTGGAAACATTTATCCAGTGTCCTTTAAGTATTCTAGAACTTCAGTAGGTTTTTCCAAGGTTTGGAGATTTATGTTAAGATTGCGATAAGGTTCCTTGCTCCTCCCTGTTCCAGAGACAGCCACATCTTCTCATGCAGTGTCAGCTTCATTCCTTAGACACGATGGTGAAGGTCACAGTGAACAGATTTGGCTGTATTGGATGCCTGGTTACCAGGGCTGCCTGCCTCTCTGCAAAGTGGAGATTGTTGTCATCGATGACCCCTTCATCGACCTCAACTACATGGTGTTCATGTTCCAGTAGGAGTCTACCCATGGAAAGTTCAACAGCACAGTCAAAGCTGAGAACAGGAAACTTGTCATCAATGGCAAGTCCATCGCCATCTTCCAGGAGTGAGATCCTGCCAACATCAAATGGGGCAATGCTGGTGCCGAGTATGTTGTGGAGTCTACTGGTGTCTTCACCACCATAGAGAAGGCTGAGGCCCCCTTGAAGGGTGGGGACAAAAGAGTTTTCATCTCTGCCCCTTCTGCTGATGCTCCCATGTTTGTGATGGGTGTAAACCATGAGAAGTATGACAGCTCACTCAAGATTTTCAGCAATGCTTTCTGTACCACCAACTGCTTAGCCCCCCTGGCCAAGGTCATGCATGACAACTAAGGCATCGTGGAAGGACTCATGACCACAGTCCATGCCATTACTGTTACCCAGAAGACTGTGGATGGTTTCTCCAGAAAGCTATGGCATGATGGCCGTGGGGCTACCCAGAACATCCAATACAACCTTGTATGTATTGGTGCTGCCAAGGCTGTGAACAAGGTCATCCTAGAGCTAAACAGGAAGTTCTCTGGCATGGCCTTCCATGCTCCTACCCTCAATATGGCTGTCATGGATCTGACATGCTGACTGACTGCAGAAACCTGCCAAGTGTGATGTCATCAAGAAGGTGGTGAAGCAGGCACCGGAGGATCCCCTAAAGGGCATCTTGGACTACACTGAGGATGAGGTTGTCTCCTGCAACTTCAACAGTGACTCCCACTCTTCCACCTTGGATGCTGGGGCTGGCATTGCCCTCAATGACAATTTATAAAGCTCATTTCCTGATATGACAATGAATTCAGCTACCTCATAGCCTGCCTGGCTTCCAAGGAGTAAGAAGCCCTGGACCACCCACACTAGCAAGGACACAAGAGCAAGAGCGAGGCCCTCAGCTGCTGAGGAGTCCCTGTCCCAACTCAGCCCCTGACACTGAGCTTCTCTCTCACAGTTTTCATCCCAGACCTCCAGAATAGCAGGAGGGTCACAGGGAGCCCTACTCTCTTGAATACCATCAATAAAGCTCACTGAACACCCCCCCCCCACACACACACATGCACACAAAAGACTGTGATAAGTCTCAGTCAGAATGCATTAATAAAAATGTATGTGTGTGCCTGGCATAGGTATGAACTTATGCTGATGTGTGCATAAGCGCCTGTAAGCATGTTCATGAGGAGGACAGAGACTGCCTTCTCTAATTGTTTTCTACCTCATTTTTATTTTATCACAATTATGGTTTCATTAATTAAAGGGAAAACAAATAAAACTTCAAGGCTTGTGTAAGCACAAGTCATGATACAAAACTTGAGTTCCAATATTAAACATTTTATGAAAATTCTGTGATTAGTGATATTTTATCTAAAAATATTTAGTAATTATTTTATATGGGGGAAGTAAATGTTATGCAATAATGAAAAATAGCAAGTAAAGACTTTGAACACGTTTGCTTGATATTTTACCATTCTGCTGGTCATATTTCAAGTTAAGTACAAATTGGTCCATGGTTTACTTTATAAAAATTTTTAGTAGATGTAACTGAAGGGGAAAATAGAACAAATCAAAATACCACATGTAAAATCCCAAACTTATTCACACAGGAAATATGGATTCTACAATTCCAAAGATTTTGCACAAAACACCTTGATATTTAAGTCTAATATTTCACCAAGGATCAGAGTAACATATAAGTGTGTGTGTGTGTGTGTGTGTGTGTGTCTTTGAGTAAAAAATGAATAAATCAATCAATCAAGTTTTTTACACAAGTACCCAAAAGAATAGCACTGACATTAGGCAGCCTGGTACAGAAGTCTGAGATGGTAAGGCTGTATAGACCAACAGCAATCATGCTCTAAACTATACTGTTCAACAAGAAGTCTAAACTTCTTAATAAAAAAAGTTAAAAAGTCCTGGAAGTACAGAACCCATATTTTTATCTGGGGCCACTGATATGGCTCAGCCTAGAGACCTGAGTTCAATCCCTGGGACCCCCATTGTAGAAGGAGAAAGCTAACTCTGGCAAGATGTTTTCCTTCTAATGTACACACATGTGCACACACAAATAAAGGTGAAAAGTAAATCAATGTATTCTTTGACAATTTTATATTGTGGCTACATTCATCCTTCTACCCTGTCTTATCCTCCTCTTAGTTGCACCCCATTTCTTTCTTCTCACCAAGTTCTCATCCTTCTTTCATGTCTTGTTATTTTTGCTTTACCTTCAGGCTTAACGAATTAACTAACTCATGTCACACACTGGAGCACGAGTTAGCTGTTGGAGTTGGTCTGGTGCTATGTATTCTAATGCTAATTATGGGATCCAAGATCTAGTTGCGGTCCAGATGAGCACATTCGATGTACACTAAATGATGTTGTAAAACCTTGCTCTGCAGTTTAAACTTAGTTGGTTAATAAAATTGGCTAGGAGCCTATAACTGGGCAGAAGAGAAGTAGACAAAGCTTAGATTCTCAGGCTTGGAGTCAGATGGGATCACAAGGAGAAAGAAAAAGGAAGAAGAAGATGTAGCAGGAGCAGAAGAAGCCAAAGAGAAGGAAGTAGCCATGGAGAGTGTGGACCATGAGCACATGGCCATGAGGGCTGGCCTAATGAAACAGAGGCACCCAAGCAGGAAGAATTATGGCAAGTAACTGGTGGTTTGTAGCTAGAAAATAGTAAAATAGCTTAGAGAGTTGATATCTGCCTTAAAGCTCTTATTAATCTAAAAGATCTCTGTTTCAATTATTTGAAACTAGCTGGGGTAGAGAAGTCCTCTAGAGTCTAATAACCATTCCACAACACTAAGTCACTGAAGACAATGACTTCTTCAGCAATTCTCCATTTACATTCCACTGCTAGACAGCAAGCCTCAGAGATCCTTCTATCCCAGTTCTTTCTGGGTTCAGGGTTACAGCTATTATGCTACTATTATGTAACTACTATGCCTAGTGTTGGTATAACGTCCTCTTGAAATGTATACACCTTACCCTTGTTCATCCAAATGCTGATTCCCCCTACACACACTCTCTGGTTTCAATCCGGATATTGCATTGTGATACTTATTCTAAGCATTCTGTCTCAACTTTGTGTAAACAGGCCAAAATAAAGCAACTAGCCACAATGTTGTGCAATGGGAGGAGCCAGAGGGTAGGAAATGAGTGGGAGGAAAAAGGGCAAGGAGAGCTAGGAGAGCAGAGCTAGAGGAGAGATCTTGGAATGATGTGGAGAATGAACCAGACTTAAGATTTCACAAAAAGCAAGTATAATGGGTAAAATCTAAATGTTAGGAAACTATGAGGGCTTAGAGGTTTAAGAGGGAGTAACTATTGCCCAGCATTGTGTTCTAGGTTAACTAAATAAACCCAGTCTCTATATGGTGATTTGGTTATACAGTTGTTAAGATTTAACAGCAGCTTTACCAGAAGATATATCCATACATAATAAATATTAATAGTACTTACAACAGCCTAGAAATCTGGGGGATCAAAAAATCAGGTCTTTATTCTCATGTAGCAGAAACTTTACCATCTAAGTCACATATGGCCAGCCAGTTTTGAACGTTTTAACACAAATTGTATGTCATCTTTCTTATCTATCATGTTCTAAAAAAATGTTTCCACATTTACTCATTGTGAGTTTGGTTATATTCACCATGTTAGTATTAAGAAGGTGAGACTATAATTTACATTTTATGGTTACAATTATGTAAATAATATACTCAGCTTATTACAATAAATAAAAAGAAACTCAGAGTAAAATCATTGACTTTTACGGATGTTAGGTATTAGGATATGGGAATTCTGACCTTCCCTCCTTTTGCTGGTTTCCTAATTTTCTTTAATAATATTTAATAAAAAAGTTTTATTATTTGAATAAAACTTTAACCTTTGTCTTGTTAGAATCAATTGTTTTTAACTCACTGACTTTTTTTTTCTTTTGACTATTTTCTTGGTTCTTTTTGTTTTTAATTAGTTACATTTTATTAACTCTGTATCCCAGTTGTATCCTGCTCCCTCATTCCCTCCCAATCCCACCCTCCTTCCCTTATATCCTTCCTGCCCCTTTCCAAGTCCACTGATAGGGTAGGACCTCCTCCCCTTTCATCTGACTCTGTTCACTGACTCTTTAGTTTCAATGAATATGATTTAGTAAATAAGCTATTTCTTTAAGCTTCTAGTCAATGAAATGTGTTAAGTACAACACTGTGTGAATAATAAAGCAATTGCTGAACTGAAATGATAAATGGTGGAAACGCAGGTGTGGAGACATATTTTCACAGTGTGAACGTAAATGCATTAATAAAGCTTTAATAAATATCTCATGGTGCTCACTATAAGCTTTATCCAGGAGTCCCTGGAAATGCCATGCCAGGGTTACCTGCATTAGCTTCTCTGGAGTTCATGGAATCCCTTCACTTCAAGGAATGTACAGGCTCGAGGGGACATACAATCAACATGCAGTTACAGACAGTGCTACGCTTGAGACAAATGGTGGAGTGGTATGGACCCAAGGGGGAAGAAGACTAGATGGTGCTTCCAGGAGAACACAATTGGAAAAAAAAAAAAGATCTTTCAAGATAAAAACAAATAATGGGGGAATTGAAAAAGGCATTAGAGCCAAAGAAACAGTTAAGAAAATGAGAAAGATTATCACCTGGGGTTTATGAATCTAGGCTTAGTTTATTATCAATGAAGCAGTGATTAAGAGAAATAAGCAAGGATGGCTCATGAGGTTTACTTATTTATTTATTTAGCCTATATCTCTGATACGAAATTGTGTATTATGTGCTGAACATCACAGGAAATCACTGAAGGTCTCAAGTAGGAGAACGACATGTCAGATTTGCAGTTTGATAACCTTAATAACATTAAGATGAATGTAAAGAGGAGGAGCAAAGCCAAAGTGTGAGAACAATGAGCAGCAATTAGGCCTAGTAGAGAAATGTTAAGCTGTCAGTGATGGAAAAGGGCAGGAACAGAAGATATGAAAAGAGTGGGAAGACTGTAAGGTATAGTTTTAAGCTTTTGAGGACTCTCCCTTCTTTTTTTCCATAGTAATTATAACATCTTATAATCCAGCAATTCCAATTCTGCAGCCAAAATAATTGAAAGTATGGTCTTAAAGATGTACTAGATCCAAGTTCATTGTGGTTCTGCTGACTGCAGCCAGGAGATGAAAGCAATCCAAGGACCACCAGTAGCTCACTGGATAAACACAATGTGGTATCTAACCAAGAAAAGCAGCAAGGAGGTCATACCACACATTAAAGTGTCAGTGAACTTTGAGGACTTAGGCTAGGTACAAGCCAGTCACAAAATTCGTAAATAGTATATTGTATTTAGTAAGGTGTCTCGAACAATTGAAATTATGGGAGACAGAAAGTACGGGTGTCAAGTGCAGGCTGTGTGGGTAAAGAGGAAACCTCAACTGAGAAAATACCTTCATCAGATTGGCCTGTGGGCAAGCCTGTATGACACTTTCTTGATTAATGATTGGTGTAGGAGAGCCCAGCCCACTGTGGGTGGTGCCCCCCCCCCCCCCAGGCAGGTAGCTCCCTTTTCCTGGGAGCTATAGGAAAAGGCAGCTAAATGAGGATCATGAGGAACAAGCCAGTAAGTAGCATTCTTCCATGGCCCTGGCTTCAGTTCCTGCCTCCAGGTTCCTGCTCTGCTTTGAGTTCCTGACTTGGCTTCTCTTAGTATTGACTATGATTGAAATCCATAAACAAATCAAAACAAAACAAAACAAAACAAAACAAATCCCCTTTCCTTTTCCAAGCTGAACTTTGTCATGGTTATTGTCACAGCAATAGAAAGCAAAGGAGAACAGGTGATGAATTTTGTGTTAATTGAAGCACTTTTTTTCATAATTAAATAAGTATACAAAAAGCAAAAAAATGTTCATATTTGGTGTGGAAGATAGGAAGTTGGAGAAATATATGTTAATTTAGAATATCTTGGCTTAGGCAGGTAATAACTGCATCAATGGAAAAGTGAGTAGGTATGAGGAAGAACTTGATATGGAGATTATTGTAGATACAATGGTACTTGCCACCATCTCTTTTTAGCCCAAATACTTTTAGTACTGCAGGCATCTGTCAAGGGTCCTAGCTCAAATGAGAAGTTGTGTAGTCAATTTTCTACCTCAAGTCTTTCTCCTCAGGTTCTGGTGTCTTCAACCAGCACATAGAGGAATCCTGTATATAGGAAGCAGTAGAGTTGATAGGTCATGCCCTGACCTCCCATTCTTCTCCTATGAGTCAGTTTTGTCACAGTTTCTCTATGGTGCCCTAGTGCATTTCTGGTGGATCTGAGTCGAACCTGCTAATCCTGGAGCCAGCTCTGTAGCCTCTCTCTCTCTCTCCTCTCCCCTCTCTCCTGCTGTCTCTTCTTTCTTCTCTGTCCTTCCTCCCAACCACAGGGACACAGACATCATGCCTCATTCTTCTTTCCATGGTGAAAGAAGTGGCAGCAAGACACAGCTTTGGATTATTTTTAAAGATTCTTCTGTCCTCTCAAGTTTTTCATGTTATGTGAAGAGTGGAATCTTCTCTACATTCTTTGTATTCTTATTCTATTAAATGCAAAACAGAGGTTTTGGATAGAAAGTGAATAAATATATTAAAAAGCTGTTTTTGATCCCATTGGATTTTCATCTTTCAAAGAGTTTGTGCCTGTAACAAATAGGTGGGTTTTCTGTGTTGCTTAATAGCTATAGGACCCCATCCTGTCCATGTGTCATATCTTGTTTAATGCATGATGTAAGAAATGGGGTTGAAATCTGGAGAAATCCAGGATCTTTGGCACTTTTCCAAAGGTTAAACGAAATGAAAGGTGTTTCCAAACCTGGAAGAAATAATCTAAAAATATTAAATCAAAATTCTATTCTCAAAGAAAAGCCAAAAAAAAAAAAAAAGGACGAGTTTGATAGATGAAGTGATGACTAATGAAGCCGTGAGTTACAGTGCTCTTCCTCTTCACATGTCGACGTCTGTGACCACATTTTCTGGTACTGGTGTTCCTGTGAACGCAAGAAGCTCAAATACCTGGGCATCATTGCCCTGTGCTTCCTTCTCAGGGTTTATATCTAATCTCTCTTGTCTTTTTCAAATACAAAACTTCCCCCTTTTTATTAAGTGCAAGGGACTTATTACCTTAACTTCAGTTTAAACAGTCATTGGATGCCGGCCACCATTTAAAGACATTAATTCAAACATTTTTCTCAAAACAGTAGTATTTGAAAGCATGAAAGAAACTGCTATCCCTCAGTGTTGTTGCTGTAGAAACCTGAGGACCTCCTGACTACTCTCCTATGTTAATTCACAAGGAAATGGAGAGTCACACAGTTGAAGAGATATGGAGACAGATGCACGCCGATAAGCACTATATGCGGGACCCTTGCATCTTCTTTCTTCCCTTCAAGGCAGTTTGATTGAAGCAAGCTATAATATTGTCGAAGCCTGAGATCAGAAATGGAAGTGAACTGGGATTTATTTCATTCATTTTGTATTTTAGAGTCTCATAGTGATCATCCAGATGTCACCCTCACAGTTTATACAAATGAGGAGATGCTGAAACATGAAAGAGGTACTTGACCTGTCCAACCATATGAATAACCTTTGGGGGCCACTCCTGTATGTGGGCACTGTGTGAGTTTTGGAGGCTTTGCCCAGTGTCCTTCAGCTGATGGCCATCCTCTTGCCCCATCCTCCAAAGTACTGGAATTGTATATATGAGCCACGATCTGGTCAATAGTTTCTTAAATATCTTCCTTGCTGACTTAATAAAAAATTAAAAAAAAGGAACAAAAATAGAACCCTGACTAACATGAACTTATGCAGATCTTCTCCAGACAGCGTTTATTCAGTTGTGGCCTAAGAATAAGAATTTGGTAGCACTTACTTGAGCAGTGGAAGCTCCCAGTGGAGTGGACCCTGAGGAATGCCTTGGCCAGTTTCTTGACGTTGAGTGTATGAAGGGTTCATGGCCTTCAAGTTCTCTTATCTCTAGGAAAGTTGGTAAACTCATGCACTTTGCACAAACACACATGTGGAATTGGGTAGCCACGCACACCTCTCTCTTGGCTACTCTGTTGTAGACTCCCTTTCCTCTCCCTGTCAGCCTTACCTGTAGCCATACCATATGAAAGCAAACCTTGAGAACGTCTTTCAACCCAGACATACTTCACTAAAATAACTGAGAATTTTATACATGCATATGATGTATTTTGATGAGATCCATCACCTCATCCACTACCCTCTAATATCTCCCCTATTCCTCCTACTTTTCCTTCCCAACTTCATATGCCCCCCCTTTTTTTTAGATTTATTTTATTTATTTATTTATTACATATATACCAGAAGAGGGCGCCAGATCTCATCATAGATGGTTGTGAGCCACCATGTGCTTACTGGGAATTGAACTCAGGACCTCTGAAAGAGCAGCCAGTGCTCTTAACTGCTGAGCCTTCTCTCCAGCCCCATGTGCCCCTTTTAACCCTACTGAGTCCACCTCGCGCTGCACATTTGTGCACAGAGTAGGACCACCTACTGAAACATGGGTAGTCTCTGAGAGCCAGCATCCCTGACTCTGCCTCCACCAGTACCCCCGATTGCCGAAAGCTCCTGGGTTAGGGGTACGACTTCGTGAGCCCCGTCCAGGCTTGAGATTTTGGCGGACCTGGTTTAGTGTGCGTGCAGTCACAGCCATGGAGTTCAGCGCGCATCAGCCGTATTATGGCCCGCAAAGACTGCTCGCAGATGTTTCTGGCAGTACCTCTGGCAGCCATCTTTAATGTGGACAGCCTAGCTCGGAATTTAGTGCCCACTATAAACTACGAAAAGCCATGTGACTCCAGGTGAAGAGCCACTTATGGTTAAGAAGTAAAGTTCATATTAAAAAAAATAACAAAAGAGTTCGCGTTGGCTGCATTCCATCACGAGTATAGGTTTTGCTCCTGAGTTTCTCCTCCCCTCAGATACTCTCAATTCACACAGATTATTTTTTTCCAGTCACTGGAGGAAAAGCAGTTAAGAGTTTGATTTAATCTAGTGCTTGAAGATGATGTCTGAGCAAATATCGTTTTCGGGAGAGACCAGTGGTGCCTTACCACACACTCAGCCTGTATCTTCAGTTAGGTGTGTGGAGAGGGACTATTTAGCTGTGCAAAAAAAAAAAAAAAAAAAAAGAAAAGAAAAAGAAAAGAAAATCTACCTGGATACAACTAAGGGAAATTTTTTAGAAAGAATGAAAATCTCTGAAAGTACAGCCTGGGAGGACCTCGTCTAGATCTGGGGTGGGCCGGGAAACCCTTTTGAGAAAGCAGATTCTAAACTGAAGCAGTGAAATATGAAATCGTGTGGTTTGTGGAGGGCTCATTTGAAAACACAGAAACCCAAACGCCTTTCCTCTAGTCCTTCTTCACAGTTTGCGTTTCTCAGGATTTCCAGGAAGGATCAGATCTCCTATGGTTTCTCTTTAAATTGCGCTGCGTATTTGCCATTTCTATCTGTGATTAGCGTGTATGATGGACTAACGGGGTGGGGAGGCGCTGGAGTCCCGGCGGGTTTGAGGAAGTCACAGGTGTCACGGCGCATGCGCGGAGGCCAGAGGCACCGTTTCCCTCTTCTCACCTTCTGTGGGTCCTGATGATTAAACTAAGGTCCCCACGCTTGCCTGACGAGCATCTCTACCCACTGAGGTATCCTACTAGCCCTACATACCTCCAGCAAACTAACAGCAAGTTAAAGCCTTGGTCGTAATGATTAATATATAACCATGCATCCATCAAGACTCAAGTGCCCTCCAGAATATGAGTTTTACCACATGGAAGTTAAAAAAATGCAAATTAAGTGTGCCATTGGCTACTACCATCCTGTTGCGCTCTGATCTTCATACTGAAAAGGAGTAAGTACCCCTCGCAGAGCTGTGTGATTCTGGGGATCCCTAATCTTCTCCCACGTGAGTGGAATATCTGCTCTTGTTCCTATTCGTGAATTTTTTTTTTTAATATTTTTAACCCAAGAAGGTTTCTTTAATGTGCCTTCAATACGTAGAAAGGCTAAGAAAATTCCCAGAAGAAATAGATGTTTTTTTAACACATTGATTTGACAAATGGAGTGTCATTTTAAGGCTTTAGTTCTGGCACCCCATGACAAGTGTCTTTGTTATCTGGAAGAGATACAGCTACCCTCACGGAGAACACGTGATGTGGGCGCCTGAATGTCATCACTCCAGTAACAGGCAGGCTCGGGAGACCATCATTTCACAGCCTCTGAGACCCTGGTGTGATTGTTGTTAAATTGGAGGGCTGTCATTTCTCCACCTGTCATCCGGCGCTATTATGTCAGAAGAAATTCCTTGTGCTATTTTACGACTCAAGTTGAATTGCGTTTTCTTTACAGAATGGAAGTGATCTAACGTAGAAATGGAAAGCCTGCTCGAGATGCGCTCTGCCACTCGGTGGAAATGGTTTCTCCCGGTCCTGGCCCGGAGGATGGGCGGTACTGATTCCGAAGCTACAACATTTTCACATTTACAACAGTACAGCGAGAGGCCTGACTGCCGTTTCCGCCTTCCAAAGGAAGGAATTGGGGCTCAGGGAGCTGAAGGAGCTTGCTCCCTATTGGAGAGCCAGGAATTCGAGAAAGGGAGGTCCATCTCAGAGTTGCCATGATTCCTGCTCCCAGGCTGAGCTCGCTGTTTGGGGAGACAATACAGGACAGCTCATGCAGCCAGTCTACAGACTGACGGTTGCGTGGGCTGATTTCTTCCTGCTGGAGGATTACATCTTGGGTCAATTCATACTCATTCCAATATGTGTGCCAGTCCCCAGTATTTGCACGGACCAAAGCTCCCCGTGATTCCCTTTAAGAAGCTATCAGCAAAGTCTCCCTAAAGGCTTAGCGTGGTTAACCATCCCATTCGGGATGGCGGTGTATTAACGTCAGGGAGGTACAAAGGCAAGATGTATCAGTTTTTCTCCTTCCAATCAATGACCAGAAAGTTTATAAAGATTCTTACCAAATCTCTGTACCAAATCCATCTGTATGTGATGCTCCAGAGAAATTCTCCGAGGACGTGAGATCTCCTAGGTTAAGTGATGATAAGTATGTGCGCATAAGAGGAAGGGTGAATGTCCAAGGGGTCTCTTTCCTGTGTTCCTGTGACAAGTGCCTACTCCATTTACCAAGTAGGTAGAATTGTAGAGAGTTTCACAAAGGCAGCATCTTTGAGACCGTATGGCACATTCAAAAACAACACCATGGAACAGAATGACTTTCTTCTACTCCTCTTCATTTCTCCTGGGATATCAGCGGAGGCACCCGAGAACTGGGTGTTCTGGTATGACCCAAGCCAGTCTGTTTACACACTCAGCATGCTTATCAGGTACCCACACTGTCTCAAGTGTGATTTTGTGCTTTTTTTTTACTTTGGACAGAGGAAAGATTTTGATTTTCATTGCGCTTACACACTAAGCAATAGATTGAAACAGAGAGTGTATACGGTCTCAAAATACTGGAATTCTCCTATAGCCAGTTAGAGAGTGATAAATGCCACGAAGATATAAGAGCATTGTATCTTCTGTAACAGTTCTGAGCCTGGCTCTCAGGTCCAAACTGCATGAAATATGAACCTTTCTTAACATCTTTGTGTGTCATTTTTTAATGACCTAAACAAAACAAAACAAAACAACAACAACAAAAACCCAACAAGGTGATGGTTCCTGTTTCTGAAAAACTATGTGAGCATTTGATGAATTAATACCTGACCAGAATGTTTATCTTATACTACAGCTTTTGTACTGTTTGTGAAAATAAAACTAAAAACAATTGCTGTGGGTGAAAAGAACCAAAAGACAGCACAGATATTACACATTTGCTTTGTACAGATTTGCACAGAGAGTAAACATCTCAGTAGAGACTTAAAGAGGAAGCGGCCTTGGTGGCCATCTGGAGGTGGTTGCTGAGTTGGAAGAACTGCGGGGAAGACAGTGTGGCCTCTGTGGGGAAAACCTGATCAGGTTGAGGCTTGAAGGTCACTGAGAACACTTGAGCTTTTATTGTGAGTGAAATGAGAAATGATGGGGTTTAGGAAGTTATGGTGATATATAAACTGACGGTGATTTTTAAACAGAGTCCTTAGCTAGGAAAAGAGCAAATTGTAAGTGTCCAAGGCCCAAAACAAGGAGATCTGAGGTTGCAATCATTCACATGAGGCGTGAAGGCTGCGTTGTTCCATCTGGCTGCAATAGGGGAGGGTAAGGTGGATTTGGAGTTATATTTGATGAATTGAATACGGAACAGGCAGAAAAAGAAAAACCAGCAACGAATCCAAAAGTGAAGTCCTCTATGTCTTCCCTCCTTCCGGTGTGCAGTATTTTTCATCTACCTTAAGTTCCCCTTTGGAGTTCAGTGCAAAGTGTCCTGAGGATAGACAGGATCATAGTATGAGGCGAGGAGCTTGGTGTTATGAGAGACAACAACGGGGCAGGGACAGGACACAGCATCCATCTGGAGGCGGAATCTCCTGGCAGCTCCTCCCAGAGAGTGTTGTGGAAAGCAGTTCCAACTCAGATAGGTGCGGAGAATCCTTAGGAGACCCAGCTCTGTGAGCAGTCTTGAGGCAGGCTCCAGAAGTTTCTCTGCATCAGCATGAATTTCTAAGCATACCGAGCCATGTGAGAGTGAACATCCCTTTGGAAAAACTCTTGAGCCTTTTATTTTTGCCCCTCCACATTCCTTACCTCTGTTTTGTCTTGCTCTGTTCCTTCTCTGTAGGAGGATATTAGCCATAGTAGATATCCAACCTATCAAGGAAAAGCTGATGACATCCCAGTGACGTCTAATAAATAATATTTCACTGGTAGCACCAATCTAGTGTTACCAGCTCCCTCAGAATGATCCTTTTCTGGAGTTATAGAGAGAACAAGTTTGTCTGGGCTGTCTTGATACTATTCTTTGCTTCATTTCATTCATTCGTACCCGCCCTTCTACTCATATCAGGTGGATAATCACCTGTGAAATCGTTCCTACCTGTTAACCTATAGCCTCCTTCAAAAAGGAGTTCTTCTGGAATCCGAGCATGGGAATTTGCTCATTAACAGATGATGCAGCCCCGGGCCGCGTTTCTCTGGAATAGACCGAAGAAGGAAACACATCATGGACATCTTCTGTTAAAAGTCAGTAAGCTGCCATTTGTCTTCCTGGGCCCTAGGCAGTTGCTCATCCTTTCTTCTGACAAGCACAAAGGTTTTCAAGGCCCCCTGACAGCACTCAGTGGCTTTACTAACAGGTGTTCTTCTGTATAACCAGACAACAGGTGTTGGCCTGGAACAGCCTGCCAAAAGCCAGAGTATCTGGAAGAGAAAAGAAAGTTCATTTTTGAAAGGGATGACTATAATTAAGGTCTATGGTAATACAAATAATGACACACACACACACAAAGAATGCACACATACTCATGCAGCATACGCTCCCGAATCTTCTGGCCCCTTTGATTAAGGAAATGGTGGAGAATAAATTAGTTAGCATTGAAGCATTCTTTTAAGTGTTAAAATTTCTTAATTTTTTTCTTAACCTTTAAACAATTATTTAGCATCACTGAAAACCATTTCTTATAAGGACCCTACCCAGGATTTACTTGTTTTGGTATATACCCATGAAAATTGAAACAATGGAATAATAATTATATCACAATAGTGCATCCATTAGTGACTATATTACCACACCAAGTTTTACTGTATGTCCCTCGGGTTACCAGCAGGGACTGCTTCATTTATAAGCAATAAAAATTTTGATTTTTTTTTAAGAAGCTGTTTTGTATAGCTCCTTAGCCCCTTCCTTAAGAATCATGCAGAAACTTCTAAGACAGGGCAGCCAGAATGGTTTACAAAAGGTTAAGTCTCTCCTTTCTTCTCTCTCCTTCCTTCCC
This sequence comes from Meriones unguiculatus, assembly GCF_030254825.1. Taxonomy (NCBI): domain Eukaryota; kingdom Metazoa; phylum Chordata; class Mammalia; order Rodentia; family Muridae; genus Meriones; species Meriones unguiculatus. The sequence goes on from NC_083351.1 coordinate 170,229,079, forward strand.
TTTTCCCTCTCTTCAGGAGACAGGATTTTGCCATGTGGCCCAGGCTTGTCTCCAAATCCTAGGTTTCATGTGATCCACCCCCTCGCTGAGCAGGAACTGCAGGCATGCCTTACTGACTGCGGTGTTCAGCACTCCTCCCTCTCCCTCTGCCTCCTCATCTTCCCTCCTCCCTCTCCCTGCTTCCCTATCCAGGAGCTAGGTTACAAAGGCAGGAAAACTTTCATCTCTAACCCAGTCAGCTACAGGAATGGCAAACAAACCTGTCAGACCCAGTCACGTGTTGTGATAACATGATGTTCTGGTAGTGTATCTATGATCCTAACAATCAAAATGATTGACATCGGTCAGGCCTATGTTCTGCTTTAGATTTCTTTGTTGTGGATGTTTGCAAGTGAGTGGAATGGAGGCATGTGGACAGATCAATTCTAGCTATTATATACTATGGGTTATCAATTTCCATACCACTATGAATAAACAGTCTGGATTTTTAAATTAGCTTCTTCTTTCCTAATTAGGAAAGACTAGCTGGAAGAAACAGGACTGTTCAAGTAATCCTCCTTCTAGAGGCTGCTGTGAGAGAATGTTTTTCTTTTTTCTTTCTTTAAATTTTCTTTCTTTCTTTTCTCCTTTATTTCCTTCATTTTTTTCTTAGCATCTTTTGTCTAAGCTAAGATCACTTTTTCAACTTCCAAAGAAAGTATGAAGATGGGCGTGATGGCACACGCCTGTAATTCCAGCACTTGGGAAGCAGAGGCAGGCAAATCGCTGTGAGTTTGAGGCCAGCCTGGTCTACAAAGCAGAGTCCAGGACAGCCAAGGCTACACAAAGAAACCCTGTCTCAATGCCCCCTCTCAAAAAAGAAAAAGAAAAGGAAAAAGAAAAAGAAAGTATACAATGACCATTTCTCTAGAATGTTTTGCCTGAATCAGGTATGGGGTGCAATCCTTTAATCCCAGCACTTGAGAGATAGTGTCAGGTAGATCTCTGCGAGTTCAAGGGCAGGCTGGTCTACGTAGACACTGCTACTACAACAACAACTAAACAAACAAACAAACAAATAAATAAATATTGTGTATATGTCTTTCTTGGAATTATAAAAGCTACCATCAAACAAAACCCAAGCAAAATATGCACATGCTATTGCTGACAGCATCTTTCAAGTTTCGTTTACACTCTCCGAATAGTTTCATAACTGTCTTCTTCCTTTCTGGTCAACATGGAAGAAAACTTATCACCTGAGTGTACAGATCTAGTTTGGGAAGGTACCTTCAGAGTTGCTCGCTGGAGGAAGCCCGTGGGTGGGTTGGTGAATAGATAGGCAATGTCAGGTCAGCTCTTGGGTCAGGCTGGCTGTCACTTTCCTTTACTTTCCACCTTTTCCAGTCCCCGTGTGACAATTCAGCACTTCTCCTCTTCCTACTCCTGCCCACATTGTTCTTAACACAGGCCCGTTTGCTTATGGCCTGCCTCTCTGGATACAGATATTCAGAGTGCTAGGTGGCTCTATCAGAAAAGACTTGATTTTCTTCCTTCTTCACAGATAGGAAAAGCCCATGATTCCCCCCACCCAATGCCCTGCGGTAACCTGCTGAGACTGAAGACCCCGAACCCCCTCCACGTGCTCACCATATGCTCTTGGACGTGAGCAGAAATAGACGGTGTCTGTAACAAGAGTCTGTTACATACTGCCCTTGTCTGTGTACCTTGCACAGGGTGCAGGGCACTATGTTTGGGGAAGGGCTTCAGGTAAACCGGAAGTCTTGACTTTCACACCCATGAGCATTAAACACCAGCATCTCCTCTTCTACTGCTGACCACCTAGTACATTGAGAGTGGTTGTTTCCCCACCGTTGGATCCTGTACGCTGAGATAACCGGCAGCCTGTAGTGTTTGGGGAACTCGGTGCATGAATTTGTACAGATGTTCAGACACAGTCACTAGGTTAGTTCAAAAGCCTAGGAATTAAGCAACACTAAGAAAGATATCACCGATTTCCTTGAGTTCATCCTGGCTACATAAGGTCTCTTTACATCTTAGGTCACAAATGTCGAAGAGGGAAGTGACCACCTCCAAGCATCCCTCCTCTGTGGAGGAAACCAATGCTCTGTGAAGACAAGGAATGAGATCTAATCCTCTACTGCTCTTCTTGGCTTTCTTTTCACACAGAAGGCCCCTCCCACCCTTCTCAACCCGCTCAGCCTGCTCCTTTAGCCACAGGCAATTTTGCTGCTGTGGTAGCTGCCAACTTGGCTGGTGGGAAGCCAGGCCTGGAGGGAATAGAGGGTCCTGGCAACAGCATGGTCTGAAGGCCCTACAGGTCAGCGCCTAACTCCTTCCTTGTTGCTTTCTGCCTTCAGCTGTTTTCACAAGAATATGGGAGACTGCCTGGCTCAGAAAACATGTAAGCATACTACTCAGTCCCAGAGTCTGCCAAATCTAAGTTCAAGGTACCTTTATGGCTAGGCTCTGATTAGGGTTCTCTTATTTTCTCACTTGGTGCCAGAGTGGGGATGGAACCAGGTCTTTTCTGTCCCCCCCCCCTTTTTTTTTGTCAGGATTTATCTAAACTTCTTTAAAAAAAAGAATATAGTTTATTCACTTTGTATCCCTGCTGTAGCCCCCTACCTCATCTCCTTCCAAAGCCACCCCTTATCTCTTTCCATGTCCCTCCCCAAGTCCACTGATAGTGGAGGTCCTCCTCCCCTTCCTTCTGACCCTAGCCTATTAGGTCTCATCAGAACTGGCTGCATTGTAAAGAACCCCAATTGATGAGGGATCTGTCCCCAGGACTCACTTACTCCTCAGAGTTCTGTCTCCAAATACCATTACACTGGAGTTTAGGGTTTCAGTGTGAACTTTGGGTAGGCCTACCCTTTCAGTCCATAGCAGCCTTCTTGAAATATTGTATGGCATCCCGAGAACCTGGTTAGCTAAACATGCATGCTGTGTATTGTTATGTGAATATAACCTTTCTGAGTATAGAAAGGAGGCAAGAATGGTAGAAGACACAGCTTTGTTTGTTTGTTGTTGTTTTGTGTTTTTTGAGACAGGGTTTCACTGTGTAGCCTTGGCTGTCCTGGACTAGCTTTATAGACCAGGCTGGGTTAGAACTCATAGCAATCTTCCTGCCTCTGCCTCTCTGAGTGCTGGGATTACAGCCACCGCACCAGGCACAGAGTTTTTTAAACGCAGGGTTAAGACAGCTTTTGTAGAAAAAAAAATCTGATTGTTTGTTCACATCAAAGAGAGATCTTGCTTTCCAATTTTACGAGTAACAGACCCTCAAACATACAAACTCCACCAAGCAATTGCAACTCTGGGAGCCAAGATTTGGCTCAAATGAAACTTTGGAGCAGAGATCTATGCAAGATCCTGGCACAGGAGTCTGCTTCCAGGTGGGAGGGCCTCTAGGATGGCTTGTACTGCGTTGGGTGGTGCATCCTGAGCCACTGTCTACATCTTTGCCCTTCCTGGTCCCAGCATGATACACTGTCGGAGGATGCGTCAACAAGGCTGGGCCTTGGATTACAACCAGTGGAAGGTCATAAGCAGTGAACCTGTTCCTTGGGTAAAGAGAAGCCTTCACTCTAACCTCCGTCTTCTTAGACTTCTGAGGTCTAAGCTGAGGGTAGGGTATTGTGTCTTCCTTACAGATGATTCCTTGGGCTAGAAACTGGGTGGATGATGTGGCCTGGAAGTGTCCAGATGCTGTGGTCAAGGAAAAGGGAGTCTGGGGTCGTGGGGCTTCCGAATGTGAGGTTTAGATCAGGTGAGCCTGAAGAAACAGAACAGTAGAGGTCAACATGATAGGATGGGACCAAACAGACCTCACACCCCTAGCCCCGAGCCTAGGTGATTGGTGGAATCAATCAACTCAGTGAGCTTTTCTTTGCTCCATTAGGTGGCACTGAGTATATATGTACCACTTTCCTAGAACTAATAGCTGCACAAAGCAGACAGCTGGGAGCAAGCTTTTTCTCCAGGCCCAGCTCCTTATTTCCTAGAGAGTAGGAAGCAAAGAATAGCACTGTGGCGCTGGCTATGGGCACAGGCTTTTGGGAACTGTGCCCAGGTTTCAGTGGCTCATGAACAAGACTTAGGACTCTCCTCAGCAGAAGACTTAGGGTGATTGTCTTTATTAAAGCCACTGGAGAAAAGTGGTATAGGACTGTACTGACTTTGGAAGCAGCCAAGACAATGACATGAGAGATTTTTGCCTCCAATGGTGAATTTGCTGTGAGCACAGGTTTGGCTGAGACCAGCTAGTCATATGTGAGAAAGGATGTGAGCTGAGCGCTGTAGGCACTCACAGCACTGGTGTGTGGAGTATTAGCTGAGCTGCAAGATGGAGAGAGAATGCTTTGGTCACTCAGATCACTGGCAGGTTACAGACCTGCTGCTATTTTCTCAGTTATTCTGGCTCAGTTTTTGCAGCCCCCTCTCCTTTTAAATGAGCTCAGCACCAGCTTAACAGTCCTTTTTAAATATTAAACTAATGCCACTCTATTTGTTTACATGCACCAATAAGGATGTGGCTTTAAACACACATGTACATGTTTGTTTGTTTTTTTCTTTTTTCTGAGAATAGAGTTAAAGTTAGATTGCTTTGCCAATTTAATAGCTTCCCCCAGGAGCTGGGGATCATCTCTTTTTTAGTGAGCCCCACCCAAACTCTTGGACACCAGAAAGAGTTCATCTTACCATGTCCCAAGCTGAGGTAGACTAAAGCCTGAGCAGGTGTCTTAGACTTTCTAGGTCACCCTTAGCTAAGGATTTGATCTTCAGCTTGGCTCTTACCAGGATCAAGGGTACCACACACATTCTTGTCTCATTTCAGACAAAGCTCAAAGAGTAAAAAGTCAAGAGGCCAAGTCTCAGTTCTAGAAAACTCCCAGAGTCCTCTCCTTTACTCCCAGCCCACAGCAAAGGCAGTGATCAGGAACCTGAGGGAGAAGTTACCCACCTGTTCCTTCCATAGACTCCTCAGGATGGGGAGGGTGGGGAACAGGCAATAGAATTTGCTTTGAAAATAATTGTCAGTTTAGTCACAGGCCATGGATTGTGTGACACACAAGGGTCAAGCAAGAGAACAAGAGAATTCAGCAGAGTGTGTTGTGGAGGAGCACTGGGCTTTCCTTGTGTCATAGTCCTTTGTGTTGGATGTTTCCTTTCTTCCCTTTGGTGGCTTCCCTGTGCTGTTCTGGTGACTTGCTGGTCAGTACTCTGTCCATGGAAGATTTGCAAGTCTGAAAACAAATCTACATCTGTTTCATGCATCTTCATTGTTAAGATAGGACATCTTAGGCAGATGCTCAAAGTCATTTCTTTTATCATCAAGCATGACTGTTATGAATTGACCTTATTGGCCGGTACCATTGACTTTTCATTTAGGTCATCAATGAGTAATGTATTGTAGCATAATTTAAAGTTTCAAATATGTTTTCAGACAGAACTATTCCAAGAATGCAAGTCAGGTATATTTCGCAGATAAATAACAGTCGTGACATTATGTACAGGGAAATTCTCCCTTCTCAGGTTTCTCCGAGGTTGAGATTCAGGAGCCTGTCATTAATCATTCATTGGGGTCGGTCCTCCAGCCAGTGGAAGTTGAAGAGAGAGGTTGGCTAATTCCTCCAGACAAGAGAATCGTGGGGCCAGAGAGAACAACTGGGCAATGAGTCACATGTCCTGATATTCAGACTCACTTCATCCCTGCCTGGAGTTCGAGTGTTCTCTGTGTGTGTGTGTGTGTGTTTTCCGAGGGAATTGACCTGTTCCAACACAGACACGGGGCTTTCCTAAAAGAAAAGCCGGGACACATTGTGCATCGGACAGTTTCTTACAGGGAAGCAGCTGAGTCCTGGAATGGTGGCTTTCTAAAGGAGAAGTAAACGCGCACCTTAGCTCTTGAATAAATCAACGACAGCCAGAAACCTGTCTCCTCTCCCACCTGGGCCACCCCAAAGCCTTCCCAAGTAGTGCTGCCAATCAGTTTTTGGTTCCCTTCTGAAAGTGGTTCCCAGGCTCCAGGCGGTAGGAGCCAGCAACCTGGAAACAGGGTGCTAGGTAAAGAGCCTGGGGCACATGTGACGGCAGAGGACGGGAACCAGTGCCCATGTGTCCCTCCGTCCGTGCCCCTTGCGCGCGCGGAACCGAATCCCGAGCCACTGGCTAGGGCAGTGTGGCTCCTGAGAACCGCTGGGGGTGCGTGGCCCGTGTTTGGGCTCCTCCAGCGTCCCGGGGGGGGGGGCGGCTTCTGAAGGCAAGACACCTCCTCCCACTCCCGGGATGGCTTCTCCCTCCTCCTTCACACCCCCGCCTCCGGGACCACGGCGCTCCCTCCCCGCACCGGCCAGTGAGTACACAAAGCGGCGGGTGAGGGGAAGCTTCGCAGGCGTGCACGGAGCAGTGAGATCACTGGCGTTATAAATATCCCAGTGCCAGCGTCGAGATCCGCTCGGGTGGCCTCTCTCTCCCCCTCTCCCTCTCCCTTCCCCGAGGCTATGTCCACCCAGTGCGGCGAGGGAGGCAGCGCCAGAGGCACGCAGCCGCGCGGGGGCTACGGAGCCCGGAGCCAGCCCTGCAAGATGCGCTTAGGACCCCCGCGGCCGGAAGAATGAGCTTGTCCTTGCTCTTCCTCCTCTTCTGCAGCCACCTGATCCTCAGCGCTTGGGCTCACGGGGAGAAGCGTCTCACACCCGAAGGGCAACCGGCGGCTCCCAGGAACCCGGGCGACTCTAGCGGCAGCCGGGGCAGAAGTAGCGCGACGTCTTCTGCCTCCTTCCCAGCCGCGGCTTCCCCGGGCAGTCAGGGAAGCGGCCCGGAGCACAGCAGTTTCCAGTGGAGCCCTTCGGGGCGCCGGACCGGCAGCCTGTACTGCAGAGTGGGCATCGGGTTCCATCTGCAGATCTACCCGGATGGCAAAGTCAACGGCTCCCACGAAGCCAGTGTCTTAAGTAAGTTGCTCACTCCCCAGCAAAACCTGTTCTGGGAGGGACTGTCAGTATCCCTTTGGGCCACGGGGCACCTCCAGGAGCCCCAGAGTCTGGGACGCGGCTGATTCTGGAAATGGTCCGGCAGGTTGGCTAACCCCAGGTGGAGGTTACCGTGATGAGATAAACAGCCCTGGCCGAAAAGACCAGCCTCCCACCATAGCTTGGAGGGAAGAAAATAATAATAATAATAATAATAATAATAATAATAATAATAATAATGAAAGAATTAACAGTGTTTCTCCCTGTGCAATTTCTTTCTACTTATCAACTAGAGCCGCATTTTTCTGTAAGTGTCAAAGTAATCTCTTTTCCCGGCAAACAATTCAGATGAGTTTATGGGGTGGGGGGAGGAATCAGATCTGAGTACTTCCTTTCTCAACTACATTGTATGTTTATATTAATATGTGTACATAACTTTGCACGCATAGGCATATTTCACACACCTATACATACACACGTACATACACACACTCATGCCAACTGCACAAGTCTCCCTAGAATTGATATCCACATCCACACTTGGGAGAGCAGAGTCCTGCTTGCAAGAAGGCAGTATGGTCTGGAAGGCTGGACAGAGAGTCCAGTGCTGGCTTGACCAGCCTTTAGTAAGCCGAGAGCTGGACGTTGGCCTCTGGGATCCAGGGAGAGTCAGGGGAAAGAAAAGTTCTTAATTTTAGAGGAGCCACGGGGGAGGTTGAAATGGTTGTAGACTGGGCATAACTTGACATTTTTCTGCGTCCTCTCTTTTTCCGTTCTCCTTTCCTCTTTGCTTGCACTCCACCCGCGCTCCTTCCACTCCATCTGCCTTTTTTTGGACCCTCGAAGTAGCCACCCGCACTCCCCTCGCTGCTGCTTAGGCGGCTGAGGTGAGCCGCTCATTTGGAGCTGTGTGCTCGGGACTGGGGTCGTCTCTGGGGTCCAGCGAGGCGTTTTCTCACTAGATTCTGATCGCTTTTCCAGCAGGGCTTAGTCCTCCAGGTGAAAGCCACAGCGGGGACCGCTCAGACTCCCAGGGAGAGCGGAAATGGGGCCGGGAGATGGTGCTGTGCGGTCACCTGGCCCCTCTGGTCTTCCTGGGGGCTCCCAGGTGCTCCAAACCGGGCCAGTGACTAGCACGCCTCTGTTTACTCAGCTCCGAGAACCGAGGGCTGTGTTTGTTGGGCTGACAGTCGGCTGGGGCCTGTGGAGAGGGTTTGGAAATCCAAGCACAGGTGGGATGGCGGATGACCAGCCTCTTTTAATGAGTTAAGAGGATCAGGCTGAGATCCTGGCGGTAGCGTCCCGACAGGTGCTGTTCCTAGCCAGCTGGCTGAGTGCTTTGTCTTTGGAGAGCACCCCTTCAGCCGGCTGAAGTGCAGGTGGAGAGGCAGTGCAAAACAGGAAGAGCCCTAGGCTCCCATCCCATCGAGTTTCAGGGCTTCCAGGATGCTCCACGGTGATCACCCCTGTCTTTACGTTTGAAAGAACTCCGGTCTTCCTGGATGAACAGAATAGTCTGCTCTAGGAAGGGTGAATTTTCTGATGCTTCTTGGAGGTGCTGCTTCTGTTTCAGTATTTCCACTCACCCTCCTCATTTTGCAGGATTCAGTTCTGCCACGAGATATCTCTTAGCCTCCACTTTCAGCAATCTTACTAGCTCTTGGAGAAAACCTTTTCTCTATTTTGTTGCTGGGAATATATCCAGGAAATCGGCATCAACTCCACACAACCTTTCCTTGCTCAGGAGAGAGCCAGATAGCAGGTAGCAGGCAGTTAAGGTTGGAGTCTCCTGCGTCTGGGGTAGCTTTGAAGTGTTAGGGAGCTCTGAAAGCTGGTGAGTTCCATCTTCATTACAAAAGCACACTCAAGCTAAATGTGGTTGCAGTTTAGGCCTTGGTAGACCCGGTACATACAGAAACACAAATAAGGGAAAGTGAGAACAGATCAACAGACTTAATTTATCTAAAGAAGCTGGCTAGCTGTCCATTATTTCCAAGGGCTAATTTATTTTAAAATCCTCATTGAAAGGTGACTACAAAACAACGAAGATGCATCCTAAGTAACTAATTAAACTTTGTAAGTAGCTTTTTTTTTTTCTAATACCCAGCCCCACAATTTTAAACAGCCATTCAGAGTTTAATTTGTATCTTTCAAAAGACTGGCTTTCATTCACTCACCCATTGAGTGATTCATTCATTCACCCATTCATTCCTTCATGCACCTAAGGTAGGGCACCTGCCTTAGAAAGCATGATGCTTTGGTCACTTTTGTGTTACTTTTTCTTTTCTTTTTCATTTTCTCTGGCTTTGCCTTCACAGTATTTTTCGTTTGTTTGTTTTGTTTTGTTTCTCAAAGAAAAACATTATTTAACTCTCACAGTCATAGCGATTGCTTTTGATACCTGGAGTTCCCAACACCCCTCTATGAAATGTTTTTATGTGCAGTGGAAATGCATGGAATTTGGGGATGTAACATGGCTCTTTACACTTACATAGCCATGAGAGAAAAGCAGCCTCTACTTGCAGTTGATTATTCAGTGCACTTTAAAGGTAGTACTTGATAGATCCCTGAAATTTATGTAAGCTGAGGTATTAACCTTGGACTATTGTTTAGAATATATGAAGAAACATTTTTTTTTTTTTGCATTTGACAAGAGAGGCCAGGAGAGCACTGGAAAACAAAACAAAACAAAACAAAACAAAAACCTTCAGTGTAAAGTTTTTTTTAAAGATGCCACAAGAAGACTTTTTTGTGTGTGTGTTAGATAAAATGTCACATTCACTCAATATTACATGTATTTGCCAATTGTGAAAATTTGTTTGGTTTTACTATCAAAATCATGCTTTAGCCACAGATATTGAAGCATCCCTTTAGGTACATCAATTAGCAAGGTCCTGTTTTGCCTCGTTCAGTAGTGGCACCATGTTTTAGAGACAGAATTATGATGTCTGGCTTATTGGGTATGAACCCTTGTGGTAAGGCAATACTGGGGAAAGATGAAGAGTAGGGAAGATGAGGGATTATGAGCTCCAACCGTGAAGAGAAACGAACAGCTGCTTGTTCAGTGTTGAACAAGCTGTCAGGTTCAGTGTCAATACAATGCTCTGGCTGACTAACCTTGGGCCATTAAAACTATAAAATCACATAGGTAGCAGTTCAGAGCAGGAAACTATCAGTGATGGCTATACAAAGCAATCACACAAAATCAAAAATTTTTTTTTCATTCACATTTTGACTAAGAGATCTTCAGTTTTAGACTTTGTTTTGAAAATCTGACTTGATTATCCATTTTGGTATCATAAAGTCATCAGACATTTTCTGGGGCTGGCTAAATCAGAACTCACTGTGCAGAGAAATTCAGGGGGAAATTTTGTTACTAATTTAATCAGCAAAGACTGTGCTAAATTGGATCATTCACGACCAAGACTTGGTAACTTGGCAGAACAGATCTGTTGCCATGGATGAATGTAGAGAAACTTCAGTGTCGCCATATTTTTTCTTTGGGAATTTTCAAATATGTTATCGAAAGCTTCTGAACACAAGTGGTATCTATGTTGTTCTAGCCTTTATTCTCCTAGTCTGTCATAACCGTATCCCCCACTGAGAGCCAAGGGAGAACATGGAAGGAAGCTATGTATGTGTTTTCTTACTGAAGTAAACTTATTAAAAAAGTGTAATTATAGTGTGAAGTAAGAAGATTAAGGACCAACGGTAGAGACACCAAGAATTTTTGTCTCCTTTAACCTTGATATCAATCCTGACATTTTGTTAAGAAAGACTTCTTCACCCTCCTATCTGTCTCTCTTGCCTCTTAATCATGAACATCTTGGGAAAGGTAACACACCATCTTTAGTACCTGGATATGAATCAATTTATCCTGAGGTCACTAAATCCGTCCCTAAGCAGGAGGGAGACACAATAGTAAGAACAACTCGAGAACACATGTCCCTATCGGGGAGGAGAGAAGGCAGGGTATCCTCATGACAGTGCATTGTCTCATGAAGGGCCCTACCCGGGTCTACCTGGGGTGTCTCTGAAACAGTACAGCATTGCAGGTCACTGCCTGGCTTGTGAGACAATTGCCATCCACAATTTTGCTTATGGACACTGTCCTGACATCGACGGGGTAAACAAGAAATTTCCTTCAAGTTTATTATCACCAACTCCTGAAGATTACGGTACAAATAATACTGAATTTTTAAAAGTCGGCTTTAGAGAAATGTTTCTTAACTCATGACTTAGTAGTACACACAGGTTTAAAGTTCCTAGAATTTTTTAATGAGCTGCTGAGATCTGCATTGTAAAGTAGACCTGTGCTATCTTGGAAAGAGAAACAGAAAGCCTATTGTGAGTCATAGAATTGTGCTGGTATTCTAAAAAACAAGACACTGAAATCATTATTGTCATCAGTTTAGAAATTATGATTTTTAACAATGATTCCAAAATTAGGTAAAAATAACACTAAGATTAAAAGACTAATTTCAAAGTTGCCTGTGTGAAAAACTATTCTTATATACATACATAACACACATACATACATACACATGGATGCACACATACATTCATACATACATATATTAAGCTTTCAGATACACAAAAATCTCAGAATTATATAATCTTTCCATGACCTGGCAATACATTATTTTTATGATGGAGTTTATCGGACAAACCATGCATTGCATAATAAAATAACACTTTTACAGGCATCACGTCATCATCTGCCCATATTTAAAATTAATTGCAATTAAATGTATATAATCAACACAAATAGAATAAAATATGCAGTATATTGAGATACAAGTTAAATGAGACCAAATGAAGGTCATACGGTCAGAAAGCAGTTGTTTAGTTAAACAAAACATAGTTTGTTTGTTTGTTTTTTTAACCAAGTAAATATTTGTAAAATCATCTAATTTTAACATCTCAAAAGTCAGACTGAAACATGAGGATTTGGTCTTGTCCAATTTACATTTATAGAGGTGAGTACATCCATAAAGTGAACAGAGAATTTTCTTCAACTTCATTGTCAAGGATTCCTAATAATTAGAGTATGGAAAATATTGAATTTAAAAAAAAATCATTAGAAAAATATTTTTTGGAGTGTATAAATGTGTGATACTGAAGCCCTTAGCAACGTGGAGCTCTGAGTACCTAGGAGTAAAGGAATCCCGATCTCATCTCTCCAGCCTCATTGTCCCGATATGTCACTCCTTCTACAAAGGGCAGCACCTACGAGGGTCTCTTTCTGCTTCTGAACACAGCGTCACCCATGACCCGCTATTTGAACTCATAACTGATGCTTTCAGTATTATTCTTTAATTCTGATTCAAACATAGTTTTTTTTAACCAGATCTACTAGTCATAATTTAGTAATAATACTATTTTAATAATAATACCATTATTGTACTATGTCTCTAATTTAGTTTAGTAAGGTAAATATCCTACATGCAAAGTAAATTTTAAATTTTAAAAAGTCAAATTTAAATATGTATACATATTATGCTCTGTATAAACCGATGAATGTGACTTTACAAAGTATTCTGCGTGCTTTGCCAGCATCTGGTAAAACGGCAGCACTTCTAAATCTTTGGATGTGTATCACAAGCAAACTTTTATATTAAATTCTGCATAAATTAAATTTTAGAAACGTTTCATTTTAAAAGCAGTAATGTTCAGGACACTAGTGTCTGTTGCACTCTCTTACGCAAACAAAAACAGCTCCTTGTTAAGTGTTTTGTTTGTTGTTGCTGTTTTATTTTGTTTTTGTTTTTTTTTTTCCTTTTCTCATGAAAAGACAGCATTAAATTGGTGCCTGCAAATTTTCTGAGATGGTTTTCTTTCTCTTGGTTAAGATTGTTCAAAACAATAATAACAAAAAATAGCTCTCTGGGTATTCCCTTTTCTCTGAAATTCCTAAGTGTTTAAACAAAGCAAGTACACAGTAATATTTGTGACAAGGACAGGTGCTCAGCTTGTGTTGTACACCACAAACCCTCAATAAACTGGTACATCTATTCCTACTTGTCGTCCTTGTCAGTAAACTGAATAACTTTGCACATACATCAAGTACTGCAGGGGGAGATGGCTATTTCAAGGAAAACTGAGGAAGGTGTCACCTTGACAGAGTTCTCCTGAGACAGCCTGCTTAGTCGTGAATGCTTGAGACAGCTGTGTCCACGTGCCCAGTGTGCTTTTGCCTTCCCCATGCTTTCTTTGTTTTTCTCTCAGTTCTAGTGAGCTGTATTACTTGTTTCTATATTTTTAATAATTTCATATGCATAACTAATAGGATTGCCTTTACTCATATTTGTATAAAGTCTTTTGTGACTTTATTAGTAATCCGCAGGCTTTCTGACTATGCACAGAATACACACTTGATTTTATGAGAACTCTCCGTGAATCGCAGTGGACAGTTTCTTGACTCAGCACACATGACTTCCGAAATGATGGTAGGGGATGAAGGCATACTGGCTTGACTTACAGACTGGGTTACACATTCACAACATTATATAGATTGCTACGTTGTCCTAGGAAATGACTTAAAATGCAAAATTTCTCAAAGCATAATTCGTCAAACAGTTCATGGGAGCAAATGTGATTTATAATGTTTTCAGTATCTTAAGCGTGGCTTTTATGGGCTTAAAGGACTGAATATGGCATGTATTTATTTAAGTTCTCAAATTATAATAAATAAAAGAGAGGGGTTTATTTTATGTAAGAAAGTATCATTTTCCAGGCTTCTTAATTTTTCATACTGATGGAATAGTAACAAACTAGAATTATTTCAGAAATATTAAAAAAGCATCATTCAAAACCTTTAAGATTTGAAAAGACAATTGTCAAATTTGCTAAAAACAACCTACAAATACAGAATCACTGGGGATGTAGAATAAAATTTCTGAATCTCAAAATAAGTCATTCCGAGTGTGCACTCGGATGCTAGCCATTCTTTAGCACAGTGAATGTCACAAAAGATGATTACATGTTTTGTTTAATCTCAGAAGTAAAGACTGAGAACAGCTGGTGTAGACATTGAATTCTTCACAGTTCTGTGTAGAAGAGTCTGTGTTTTATTTTGGGATTTTTGTCATCCTAGGTATTTTGGAAATATTTGCTGTGTCTCAGGGGATTGTAGGAATACGAGGAGTTTTCAGCAACAAATTTTTAGCGATGTCAAAAAAAGGAAAACTCCATGCAAGTGTAAGTAGAACCACTTCGTATTTGTTAAAGGTGCTCTTGAGGTAACATTTGTAACAAAATAAAGTATTTTTTTTTCTCAAAATCAGTAAGCTAAGGTAGACAATTTGCTTAAAGAACTTGATTTTTTTGTTAAAATTATATGTCGTATGTATGTACAACCAATTGTGTATGTGTCTGCAAGTAATTGTTTGAACATATCACTGTCTTGAAAATAAATAGAACCTTCAAGACTATGAAGGGTAAATGTACTATAAAGAATCTTCAGCGCAGTGGTTGCCATTGTTAATTTCCTAGAGGGGCTGGGGTCGCACCTGTAACAGCAATGAGCTATTTGTTGCACCAAGTAAACTTTTGCATGTTTATTTGGTGGTATGTGTGTTTAATAGATACAGGAGTTCTTATTTGATTTTACAGGTTATTTATGATATCAACTTTGGGTCTAAGTAATATACATTTTCATGAAAGCTAGTATGAGATAGAATGAAAGAACACGTAGCTTCTCATCTCCCAGAAAGAAATTGTTCTTGATGAGCTAGGGGACTTTTGTTTTTGTCAGATCAGATATAATTACTTAACACTAATCTTAACATTCAAAAGATTTCTTCAGAGTGCTTACATACTTTGTAATTAGTTTAAAAATTATTTGTTTCTTAGCTTTTACTACGTCCAGATTCTGATTATTTGTGTTCATGTATTTGCATCACACTTACAAGTAATTTAGGGTTTTTTGTGATATATTAGATTTTTCACATTAATAATTAAAAAAAATATTCTTTAAAGTTAGTCCTTTAGTTAATAATAAATGAATAGCTATTTTTTTGTAATTTTTAAAGCATATAGAAAGTCTAACTTAGTGAAATCAATGGACACTGACTTTTTAATCATCTGCTCTAATAATCCAGTCAGAATTCCACTCATTTATACCCATAAAACTTCTACAATTCCCTTTCCTTTTCACCTAAAGTAATTAGTAACTTTTGAAGAACACTGCAGCTATTTGGGATTTAGTGAGATAGCACATCTGAAGCACTTAGAGCAGCATTTGTTATCTCGTAAATGTTCAATAAACCGTGTTTATTGTTACATGTAGTAAACTAAACTTAATATAAATTATGTGCAAAACCACTCCAGTCAAAGATTAATGAAAGGCCTTCCTTAAACTCTTCAGTCAATAATTTCAAGATTTACAAAAGTAATTTATTACATTTCTGGGTTGTTTGTACTCTAGCAAGGAATAACAGTTTTTTTTTTTTTAAATGATTAATATAATTGAACAACTAAAAGTAACATTTGACTTAAATAAAGGGAAAAAATTCTTTATCAGTGCGGGGAAAAGTCAGACGTCTCATTTTGTTAAGAATGATGTTCGATCACTAAAAATTCACATCCACGTTGGAAAAGAACAATTTTTTATTGTTCTACTTTAAGGATGTAAAACCTTCAAAATCTCAGCATCATAAGGTACAAGACAAGTGCAGAGAATCACTTCTTACAAGTTTGTGAGAGGAGAAATCTTAACATTGAGAATATTCTCATCTGTGCACTAGTGCATACAAAAATAGATGAAACTTGGGCAGCTAGAGGATAATTGCTACAGAAAGCAAAGTATTATAAATGGGTGCCAATTAGAAGGGTCAAACCAAGAGGTTAGGATACATGATTCCTCTGTCAAATGCAAGTAACTAATTTCTAGAAATTTGACCCAAATGTCTAAGGATGACTGGTAGAAATAATGCAGATAACTCAAAAACAGCATCTGTTATTCTTTCTCATCTTGGCAGGCTAAAGTTATTTCATGGAATAATGACTTTTAAACAGTGCAAAGCGAGCCTTGCTCTTGTCACTCACTGGTGCTCTTTGATACAAAAGTCATTCTGATGACTTTGAGCTAAACTGTAGATAAAAAATTAAGCCCCACAATTATGCCCAAACCTACACTCTCTTGTCTGAGCTTTTATTAGCACTTTTTTCCCTCTAGATGGAAACCTAATTAAATTATGAAGTGATTTATTTTTAAAGAAGTCGAGTTTAGAAATAACATTAATCATAGCAATTATCGGCTTTATGCGCAGCTGGTTTCTTTACTGTTTTCACCATAGCTGAATATGTTAAAAACATTCTTATAACTTTCAACATGTATACTTGACTTGGTTTTGGTATTTACAAAGTCATAGTATCATCCAACCAATTAATGCAGACCTGCAGACCTAGTAACTTTTATTTTGTGAGTTGCTTTATATTTACAAATTTTCTGAAGGCTACCTTTCACCTTCTATGTCCAAAATGAAACTGAACGAGAGGTGTTACGTGTCCAGGTAACTCTGAGGAAAGTAATCCAACTAGAGCGAATTATCCATTTCAGTTCAGTTCTGCCAACAGAGCTGAAGTTAGTCACGAGGCAAGGGTGATGCACTTTAACAGTTCTGCAAACACTTTCCACTCATGTTATCTCATCAGACACTAAGGCAAGGAAAGAGCCTGAGATGTTTAGAAATCTCCCTAAGGTTACAGTTATGTGATTGAAGGAAAACTGTATCCCCTTCAAACTTCCTCTTTAAATGTCCAAATGCTTTGTAGGTGCAAGTTAGTTTAAAAGAAAGCATCATGTTTAGGAACAAAGTACATTGTTTTCATGTGCTTATAGGAATTAAGTGCCTGATTTAATAATACCCTCACCCTATATGATATGTAAGAAAGGAACACTGGGGAAGATCATTAAGAGTGTTTATAGCACACTCTTAGCAAGCAAAGGAGAAGGAAATTCTAGACTCGATGTGTAAAGTTGTAAATTAATTTCCACCTTTCGTCCTTCCCTTGGATTCAGAACATAATCATTTTGGTCCTACCCTTCCCCTAAGTGTCTGCCACAGAGCTTTACAGGGATGCATATGTTGTTTTTCAGCGTGACATTGTGCTGTTTAGGGAAGCCCTCTCTATTTGAACTTTCACACAGAAAAGAACTGCTTGGTTCCCCCCTCCCAAAAAAATTAATGCACGGAATGCTACCTCTTTTGTGTACACAAAGATGGCACACCAAAGCTGCAACCCTGAGCAGTATGAATGAGGCAATGCTGGTGCTGACCTAATTGTCCTGTTTCTTAATTTCACAATAGAAGTTTTACTTGAATGTCCAGTGGACAGGTGGTGCTACAAGCTCTCACCCCATCCTCTTATCTCTGTGGGCCTCTGCTCAAAACCATTCCCAGATTCCCAATGCTAAGGACAGGCAAGTTCTTACTGTGTGGGCTTCTCAGCACTTTCTTTTTATTTTTGACAAGACATTTTTAATTGAAAATATCTTTATGCAATATATTCTGGTTATGTGCTTTCCCTCCCTCAATTCCTCTCAGGTTCTCCCCAAACCCATACTCTTTCCCTGTGCTGAGAGAGAGAAAGAATGTGATGGGCCAAAAGTGTATGGTGTCCTTGTCAAAATGTGTCAGGGGCTATGGAGAACAGGAGACAATAATCGCTTCCTAGAGAGACAAAATCACCATTGTGGCTCCTATTCTCTGTCTCAACATACTCTGGATGGAAGCACTTTCTCAGATCATGTGGCCTTCTCTAACATCTGTTCATGGCCTTTCTTCAGGTTATGGGTCCTTCCTGAAAGCCCCTCAGTGTAGCTTTTTCGATTTTCCTTACATGGTTCAGGTGTGAGCATGAATCTCTTTGGGTGTGCAGTTAAGTACACAGACCAACTCATAGCCAAATTCTACTTCATACTTGGGACGTTTTAATTAATATTTATGTTTTTTGCATTTAAAGGTGAAACAAATAGGAAAATTATAGTGCCATCCTGCTGTGATGGCTGTGTTTTACGTGAGTTAATATGCACAGAATACCTCTTGTAGTGCCTGGCAACTATTATCACTCCCTATTTAAACAAATCTTCCAGAACACAGAACGTGTTCTCTGACAGATGCTTGGTGATCTCCTATCTTTCCTTCTGACTTTTCGGTCAAGTAGCTGTGATTCTTCAATTATTTAGATTAGTCCAAATCCTACTAGCCATTAGTCCTTATTCGTTGGAACCACACGCTTAGTCTCACAATAGAGACTTCTTCTCTGTTACGTTTTCCTTTTGCCAAGGAGTCAAACTTAGACAAGATTCCCAAGCTCACACTGTCACAGAGGCAGGGATTTCCTGTTGTCATAAGCATGGAGTCCTTTTGGCGCACTACAGTCCATTTTAGTACTTTAAACCCTAAAGTGAATGAATGAATGAATGAATGAATGAATTTTGGAGAGGTTGGATATCACATGTACTTCAGTCTTTCCATGAAGTATGCACAATGGCTTGTTACATATTGGGGGAAAGTGTGTTGGCTTAACTACACAAAAGGCATGTGGTCAAATGGTTATTTTCTTATGTCTCTAGGTTTTAGGGGATAATGTTTGGAAGGGAAGCTAATTGCAGAGTTTACGAAACAGGCTTGGAATGTGTGCTGATCAGCCCTGAGTGAGCTCTATAACATCCTCCTTTCCTGGGTTCAGAGGGTGCCAGCTGGCTAGCCCAGGAAGAGAGCCTGGACTGGACGGCCAGCTCTGGGGGCAGTGAGGAGGAGCCAGCGAACAGCACCCAAAGCTGAACATGTGTGCTACAGGGGGGAACGGAAAGACTTGAGCGATACTTGTCATTGTCGCTTAGAGAAATAGATTAGTATGATCCATTCTTCCAGTCAAGACCATGGGTTATATGTATAGAAATACCCACAGTATTTCTATATACAGAAATTTCTTCATACAGAAAAATGAAAGGTCCAGCCATTTGGGATCTGGCATGAGTTCGGGGCTCTGCCTTTGTAATTAATTCCTGTGTATGACTTTAATTTTGTCTTCTGTAAGGCTAGTGAGAAGGCCTTTATTGAAGAAATTTGGGCAAAATGAATGGACTTGTTGCTTCAATATCTGAGTTGCCTAATGCAGGTAATGGTGTGGCGTTTCTCTGATGGCTTAAGGTACTTAGCATTTCCATCAGTGTTTAAAAATGGAAGAACTTCAGAGCAAGTACGCCACACAAAAGTAAGGAGATGGTCTCAGTTTTCACTGTTAGGGAAAGAACTATGGCCTCAGTCAGAAGAGGAGACGGGAACCACACGCTCAACCTGGTACTTGAAAATATGAGACTGTAGGTGACTTAAGGCCAAATAGTAGTATCTTAATTAATCCAGGAGGTAAATAATGTAGGCTAATCACTGGATATGGAGTAGTGCAGTTTTTTAGGGCTATTAAAGACACCAGAAATAAAACACCTGTTTTCGGTTCCCATTCTCCATGTACAGGCCTTACTTCACATCCGTCACTACCAACTAGCATGCGGCTAGTAATTCATCTCACACTTCCCAAAACAGAATCTTTAGAGATAGATCCCTGGGAATGGGCATTTCAAAGCTGCTAAATTATACCTTTTTAAAAAGTTATATTGATGTCCTTAAGGTTGTTTATTTTTAAGTTGCTTAAATATTTGTATAAAATTTGTGAGTCCTCCAAGATTATGTAGAGCTTTAGCTATTTGACTGATTTTCAGGAAAATTCCTGCAAGAGGCGAGATCTCATGGTTGGCATTTGCCACTGTATTATTAGGATGGTTGTTCTTAAACCCAATCCAGGTATTTGGTAGCTCAGTAGGAAGAAATGAGATACAGAATGGTAAGATGTTCAGTGTCAAGCAGAAACTCTGGCCCTGCCGGGAGAGCACAGCAGGGTTACCGTGGACCTCCATATGCCTTACAGGGTAAAGGGTAAAGGGCAAAGGGCAGCTCCTTTGAGCACACATTGACTTGCATCAGGACATGGCTAACCATACAGCCAGCCTGTGCTTCTGAAACCTGCTCTGCCAGCAACACTGGTACAAGCAGCAGAGGAAGGAACCAAGTCTTACTGAAAGGGGGTAGAGGAAGCAGAAGCTGGGATCCATGCCGCTTGGAAACTGCTTCAAGCACGATTCGACCAAGATTTGCTTCATTGCAGTGTATAACCACATTTTAATTGTTTAGCTTAAGTTAATTATTTCTTAAATTTATCATTTTTAAGAGAAAGAAGCCAGTCAATGAAAACGGTGCAAAATAAATAATTGGATTAAATGCCTTATAAACTCCACATGTTATGTGTCATCTATCCAGATTCTTTCCATTGACACCTTTCCCAGGCACTGCATTTTCATCCGTAGTTTTACATTTTGAGAGCTGGTGTTTGCATAGCCCTGACCTGAAACTAGAGATCCTTGGTTTGGCCTTCCCAGTGCTGAGATTATGGGTGTGTGGCAAGAACCTTTAAAAAGCACCCATATTTTAGAATGGATTCCACACTCTGAGACCAGACAGTAGAATTAAAACACTATTTACTTACTTAGCTATCTATTTAGTTTTTAAATTAGCCTACAAAGTGTTAGGTTTCATTGTTTTCACATACAACTTGTTATTACTCATTTTTCCTTTCTCTTAATCCTCCCGGCCCCTTCCTTGCAATCATCTCTTTTCATAGCTTTGTACCTTCTCTTCCCTCTCATGTATATTAATAAAAAAACACCAAGAGATTGGAGAGAACATGTGGTGTTAGTCTCTCTGTGTATCACTTGCCTCACTGAATCCCCTCCACCAAATTGTCGAAACTTTTATGATTTCATTACTCTTTACAGCAGAATAAAATTCCACTCTGGGCATGTACCACATTTCCATTATCAGTCCTGCTGTAGACAGTCACCTAAGCTGGTTGCATTTTCTTGCTACTGTGAATAATGCAGCAACAGACACGGGTGTATATCTTTATGGTAGGATACAGAGTGGTGTCTGTATAAGCCCACGGTGGTATAACTAGATCCCATATAGTAGTTCCATATAGATTTCCATGGTCTCTACACTCCTCCTCCCTCCATCCCAACCATTATCTGCTGCCGTTTGATTGGTTGATCTTGCCGTTCTGATTAGGACCAAATGAAACTCAGAGTAGTCTTGATTTGAAGTTTCCCTGTTGGCTGCTGATGTTGAATGCTTTAAAAAAAGTAAGTATTGGTCATTTTTGTGTTTCTTTTCTCGAAAATTGCATGCTGATGCCCACTTATCAACTGGCAGTTTTGTTTCCTTGGTGTTTACTTTTTACAGTTCTTTGGGTACTCCAGGTACCACCCCTCTCTCTGTCTGCAGCACAGCTGTATTCTGCAGGCTTTCTGATAGTTTACTTTGTGTCCAAAAACTTTCTGATTTCCCATGATTCCACCCGTTGATTCTTGGGGTGTACCCGGTGTCACTGTCCTGTTCAGAAAGTTCTTGCTAGAGCTATAACTTGAAATATATTCCCTATTGTCTGGTAGTTTTGGCACTTTGGGTTTTCACGTTGAGGTCTTTGATCCACTTCGCATGTAGTTTTGGGCAGCATGAGAGATGTGCTTATAACTTAGTTCTTTTGCAGGTAGAGGTCGGTTTTGCCATCACTGTTTGTTGAGTGCAGCTTTCTTGATCCCTTTGTCAACATTTAAGTAGCCATAGCTGAAAGCACCGTATTCGACAACAAAATGTTCTTGCTTTCTTTAGCATCCCTTCCCTCCGTGTAATGATTTAGATATTCAAGCAAGCACAATTTAATTGTTTAAGTTTTACAGAAATAGCAAACTACAATAGATTAGTTGATTTGGATATTTCACTCTAATATTCAACTCATGGCCTCTTGGTAAGATGAAGCAGAAATTAAAGAGAAAAGCACAGATAATTTACTTCATTAAGAAAAATCAGAAGGGCTATATGCCTATCTAGTTTTTCTCTGTAGAAGCAGCTAATAGCATAACATTTGGCTAAAATGTCCACAATAGCTATCAAACCAATTAAAACACATATTTGAAACAAAGAAAGGAATAATTTTTTTTCCTTGTTAAGACAAAATTGTTTTCAGCTCCTGGCCATTTTCTTGCCTTACCTCCTGGGTGAGTGTTCCACCCTGTCCAGCAAAGACAGAGATCTGAAGCTTTTCGCTTTAGAGACAGATACGGGGTTGGATTCTGAAATTAAAAGTCTTGATTTCTGTGGCTTAATTTAGCATTTGATTTATCTGTCTCTATCATACCTTCAATAAACGAAAGCGTGTATGCCAACTTCACTTTTCCCCCTAGGGAAATAATGCATTTCTATCATTTTAAAACTACGTGCTTTATTACCAAATGTCCTGTAACTTAAAGCGGAAATGCAACATGAAAATGAAGATTGCCCTAGAATCACTCAGTCCTAGATAGGATGTATTCATCAATCCCCTTCCCCCAGGCCTCAAGCAGGGGAGGCAGAAAGGTTGTAAGAGCCAAAGGGGATAGATTGCCTCCAGGAAATAGTGTCACCCAGACACAGCAGGACTGATACACACATGAACTCATGGAGACTGGGGCAGAAAAATTATGTTCCATAAAAAAAGCAAAAAAAAAAAAATTACTCTAGAAAGTTATTCCCCAAGGTTTTAAAAAGGTAGTTGTACTCACTTTGGTAAGTGTGTATGTCTTGTGCTAGGCTCATGTTTTCTGGTCACTCTGCTCTTGAGATGTTCCATGCAGACCTACCATTGTATCAACAAGATTCTGTTTAGTCCCCTGCTTACCTTCGAGGAGGTGAGAATATTGACAGGAGCTGTCAGTCCTTTGAGATGTAACTAGATTTCCTGATGAAAAAGGGCACAGAGAGATTTGTTCAAATAATTCTGGTACATCATAGACCGGGGTGACATTTTCAGACAAAACACAAATTATAAGTCAGTTAAGAGACCCCAAACAGTCTGACTCTTTTGACTCAGGCTTTCAAGTAGGACATGTAACAAATGGGAGGCTTTACACAGCGTACTGGGCATCTACTCTGTGCCACCTCTGAAGGATGGACTACTTCAATAGCTATCACCTTCCAAGAGCCTTCTAATGAACTTTAGAGCAGGAATCCTTCAAAGAGAGGAGAGTCTCTATGTTGAATAATTTTAGGGATTGGATAAGTGGGTTTTTTCACTCCAGGATGGGACCGGTACATGTTTTTAAATATGCTCTGTGTATGCACATATGCATACATGTGTGTGTGCGTGTGCTCACATGAATATGTGCATTTCTGATATATCCTTAGAAGGAAGACTTGTCTTCACTTCTTTAGAAACCATGAGGGCAAACAAGACTAAACAATGCAGCCCACTTAAACAACAACAAAAGCAAAAACAGACATGTCTACGTGTGCCTTTGTTATTTGGCAACATTGGGTTTTGTTATTTGAGATGCTAAAGATTAAGGCCAGATCCTACCTAGCAAAGGAGTCTGACCCTGAATCGTGTGCAGCTCTGGCCTGTTATTCTTTCTAATGAAATCTGCCTCTTGTCCTTTTATGGAGCCACAACAGCTGAGCCGGTTAAAATTTTTATTGTAAACTGTAACTGGAAGCCGGGTATGGTGGCACACACCATTAATCCCTGCATTTGGGAGGCAGGAGCAGGCAGATCTCCATGACTTCAAGGTCAACCTGGTCTATAAAGTGAGTTCCAGAAAAGCTAAGGCCATGTCTCAAAAAGCCATAAAGTAAAAACAAACAGAAACAAACAAACAAACAAAAAAATCAAACAATCAAACACCAATAATATTTTATTAGGAGACAGAGGCTGCCTGATTTTTGAGTTTGAGCCCAGACTAGTTTTCATACAGAATTCTAGGCCACCAAGGGTAAGACTCTATCTCACAAAAAGTATTAAAATCATAGCTGTGTTTATTTATGTAAACAGCTATAGAAACAATTGCATTTAATTTGTTAATAAAAGTCTCTTTTAAAAAAAACATTGAACAAATAAGGGTCATCACAGCCCCCTTGCTGCAGACACAGGCTGGCAGCTTGGGAGTTTAAAAAGACAAGAAGAGATGGTGTCACACACAGGGGTAGTTCTCTAACACACCTGCATTGACAGATCCAATGCGCACTTGTACTGTGGAACTTGTACTTGTATTGTGGAACAGCCCCTGAAGAGGAGCTGGCTCGGACCTGCCTGTAAAGAATAAGGGGAAAGCCAGCCGGGTGGTGGCAGCTGCACAGGACTTTAATCCCAGCAGAGGCAGGCAGATCTCTGTGCGTTTGAAGCCAGCCTGGTCTACAGAGCTAGTTCCAGGACAGCCAGAGGCTACACAGAGAAATCCTGTATCAGCACCCTCCCCCACAGAAATACAAAACAAAACAAAACTGAACTGGGGGTGTCTGTTGCACATAATAGTATGTTGGAAACACTCTGCTATTGGCTGTGTCTTCTGATTTGCAGACGTAAAAGGTTGTGTATGGGACCGTCAATAATGCGTTCATGTAAATTTCCTTGCAGGGTCCAGACTTTCAGATTTCAGCGTGTTCTCTGCATTGCAGAGAAAAATTTGGTATTAGAAAAAGCAAGGAGCAGAACATTTTCTACACAGAAGCACACCACGGGGGTGGGGGACCTTAAGTTAGTCTCAGACCCAGCCTGCGCAAATGGGACTCCCTGAAACTGTGAATCCTGGTAGTCTGAGCTGGTACAAGGACTCCTAAGCCAGTCCAGGTTTTGGACTCTTGTGTTGGATGGGAACAACAGATCATTACCCTAGGAAGCTGTTTTCTCACAGTAGCCACGCAGGCAGGACTTCTGCTTAGGAGCTGAAGGATAAGAGCTCAGTCAGCACTACCAGGTCACGGTAGGAAGGGCGACGGATACCGGGACTGTCCCAACGTCATAGTCTCCCAGATTTCTCAATTTGGCAAACAAGCTCTTTCCGGGGGAGGGCTGGCACGGGCTTACCTTTGTTGGCCCCCGTCCTTTGTCGTTTCCGTCATCTATCCCCAGTCACACTGATCTGCTGGTAAGTGTTCACTGTGTCTGAACACACGTTCACGTTCCCCGGAGGCTCTTCCTCACTCGTACACCCCCTGACTGTCCTTACGTGACACAGCCCAAATGTTGGCTTCCATGGGGCTTTCCCGCTCTTGCCTACCGCCTCCGCTGCTGTCGGGTGCTCCCCGCACACAAAGGTCACATGTCCTCTTACCACAAGCTGCCCATCGATGGATCCCCGCTCCCTCCACCCTCTGTTGCCTTTCAAAGGTCGCTTGACTGTGTGGGTATGTATAAGATGCAGGTGGAACGTTGATAATGATGCTGATGCTTTATTTTTTAATCTTCCTGGCATCAGATGTACTTTCGTGAACCACATATGTGAAAATATTTTTTTCCTAAAAAAAAATCCTCTAACATATGCAATATTAATAGAGCCATATGCCACCCCTCTCTCGGCACAAAAATCACACTGATAACACGGAAAATGTATGCCTGTTTTCAAAAGAATCGTCTGACTCGGCTAACTGCATCCCTGTGGGAGTGTGGTCCTTTGTGAACACAAATGTATGGTTTATTGGGCAACTGTTTCTTAGTAACATAGTTCTATTTTTTTTTTTTTTTGAGTATTTGGAGGGGCAAATCTTATGTTAAATTTTAGGTACAGTGTTCAAAGTATTTTAAAAACAGTAACAGCATTTATACGTAGTAAAGTGAGAGTTTATAATGGTCAAATTCAGTCGTTCCAAGTGTTTGTGTGAACAACAACACCGAATCACCTAAACATGATGAACAAAAAAATAGTGTTACAAAGATAAAGTCGGAATATAGAAACACCTCCCTCCACACACACACAAATGCTAGCTTTAAGAGGAACATGGCTTTATAAAAAGGGAGGGGAATAGGAGGGGTCTAGATTCGTATAATTTTTGGATTTTCAAGACTTCGTATTTACTGTCTGCCCGAAACATTGTCACAACTTAAATGTTCTCTTCTCCCCCCTCCCAGGCCAAATTCACAGACGACTGTAAGTTCAGGGAGAGATTTCAAGAAAACAGCTATAATACCTACGCGTCAGCAATCCACAGAACTGAAAAGACAGGGCGGGAGTGGTACGTGGCCCTGAATAAGAGAGGGAAAGCCAAGAGAGGCTGCAGCCCGCGGGTCAAACCCCAGCACGTATCCACCCACTTCCTACCCAGGTTCAAGCAGTCGGAGCAACCCGAACTTTCCTTCACCGTCACCGTTCCAGAAAAGAAAAAGCCACCCGTGAAACCAAAGGTCCCCCTGTCACCGCCTCGCAGAAACCCCGCCCCAGTGAAGTACAGACTGAAGTTTCGCTTTGGATGATGCCCATCGGGGGCCTTGTGGGAAACCACTTTGCCACCTCAGGACCTACAGGCGTCATCGCAACCCTGAAGGAAACGTTCGGACACAGTGCCCCTCCTCTGTGCTTACACGCGTGGAAGTTGGGTCGTATGTAGTTCACTTCGACTGGAACAAAACTGCTTTTTTAAATTTTTAAATAGACACAGGAGCGGGATTCCCTGCAGCGACCCAGGAAGCACACCTCTTCAAGCTGAGTAAGGTATAATGGCTTCGCGATTAGTGGATGTTTAGCGTTCTGCGTCGTTCAGAACGTTCAATGGCCAAGACTATGTATTTTTCTGACTTTTGCAGATCAACCTGAAAGAACATACATGATGCATTTTTATTTTTGTTTTCCAAAGAATATTTTGATGCAGATAAAATATTTTATAAACTTTTTTTAAGGTACCTCTACATTGAGCATATTTTCTTACTTTTATTATTTTAATTAACGTGCCACAAGCCAGTTTATTGCTGTTCATGGATTATAAACATTTTGATAGCCTGTCTGGTAGCACATGGATCTCCTTTGCATTTTTCTCTTCACTGCATTGTTTACTTCATTTTAGTCATACCTCAAGTCGTGGGCGTTTAGTTCTGCATTTTTTGAAGTGTTGAAATGTCCCTCCAGAGTCCCAAAGGCTTGGCTTGGCGGTGTGTACTGTGTATAAAGTCATGGCATTATGTGGGATCCTACCGCGTTAGTGGCTGGGCTCTCACAGCTAGAAGGAGGAAAACAGGCAGACATGTCTGATGGATTTAAAGGTTGGACGTAAAGAAAAGGACGGAGGCAAAAGTGCGCTTAGTGTAACAGCATCCAAGGAGGACGAACTCTTGTCTCTTTTGCTTCTCCTTTTATCTAATCCCTGCCCCCATTTGGGAAGACCTGAAGGAAATACATTTTATTCCGCCCATCAAGCATACACTAAGAAACTGGAGTGCTTAAAAATACTTCTTTAACCCTCTGTTATC
The DNA here is from genome assembly GCF_030254825.1 of Meriones unguiculatus. Lineage (NCBI taxonomy): Eukaryota > Metazoa > Chordata > Mammalia > Rodentia > Muridae > Meriones > Meriones unguiculatus. Next base: position 170,256,384 of record NC_083351.1, read on the forward strand.
CTTACTGTATGGACCCACAGGGAGAAATGAATCAGGGTGTGTGTGTGTGTGTGTGTGTGTGTGTGTGTCTGTGTAACTGAAAGAGATGAATCACTTACCAGGCGTTCATGTCAAATCTCCCGGTCAAAAATACTTCTATTAGTCAGTCAAACAGCCTTTGTGCTTTCTATCCTAAAGATAATGAGTGTGGCCAGGGCATCTGCTCTGTAATAAGAAGACCCGGATGTGTCTTAGAAACCTCAAGGAGCTCAATTTGCAAATTTGATGAGTTGAAAATGACACTTCATTCTCAACCCAAGTATCAAACACTGAATGGATTATCACAGCAAGTTTAACTTACAAAGTTACACAATTTATTTTCCTGGATAATCATTTTTATGGAGATCTATGAAATACAAGTGTTCATCTTATATTTGTAAATGCTGCAATAAAAAGGTGGAGATGACCATTAGAAGTGTGTCTTTCGTAGAGCAAAAGCGTTCCCATAACGTCTGTGCTTGATACAGATATGTTTGAGATTACTGATATATTAGAGGTTACGGCTTACTTTGGTACAGACGCACAGAGCTGAGACACATCAAAACAGAACTTAGTGTCACACAACCAGGTTACCTTGCTTCAATGAGAACAAACTATATGTGTATGTTATGTATAATAGGTCCAGGATTAAAATATCATGCATGCAGTCTGGAAATGCGTTATAAAGTCAATAAGTTAACAAACTATCTCACTTAACACACAAAGTAATTAATTGCTGCAGATTGTAATTAGCATATACTTTAGAATACGCCTGATTTAAATGAGGCAATGACATTTTGCACAAAGCAGGTTGCATCAGACTCCCATATAACTGCCATACAACCCCTAGCTACACAGCACAATGTTACAGTCCCTCTTCTCATTTATTTAAACACTGTGGACTGTTTATTAAGTTACTAGAGTACACAAAGAAACAGATTAATAATCGTGTTAACAAATGGGGAAGAGACAGGTGACAGTTAACAAATTAGAGCATATATCAAATCAGCTAAGTACCACTCACACTTTAGACTAAGAAGCATGGCTTACTTGATTTAATTAACATGAAGGTTGAGTGAGGAGAGCAACCAAGTATATATTATGTAAAAGTGAGGGCATTAGTTTCAGAATTTAAAACTACACTGAAATTGAAAAATAAATTAAATTACACTTACCTGAAGTTTCCTGGCTATGGAATATATGGTTCCGTGTAATTAATGCACAGTTAAGCAGAGAACTTCTTAAGCGAGTCACGCACACATGATATGCACATGCGCAATTCCTCATACACCTTTCTAAGAGATGGTAGTTATGGGGTTTCTGATTATTTTAAAATAATTATCCCATGCCATGTCTTATTATAATCTTGTTCATCCAAAAGTGTCAATATTTAGGAAGCCATTTGGTGCCAAGAAAATATCAACATCACTCAACTGATACTTCAGTTTTGGTAATTGTTTTATGTCTGATAGTTCACAATATTTTTGTCTGGAACATACATTGACATAAAGAGAGGAGTCCAGATAAGATGATCAGCATCCTGTCTCCCCAAGTCAACCTCTGCTCCTTCGAAAGAAACCAGCTATGAGTAACTGTGAATATAAAACATCTTTGTCCTTTTAGCTAGATTATAGTAGTCCCACATTGTGAAATTGTATCACAACAATAAAAGACAGATACTGGCAAGAGACATTTCCAAATAACACATAGTCTAGAAACTGAAAAAAAAAAAAAAAAGCAGGAATCAGATGGGCAAGTTTATTTTTAAAATCACCTATAAAGTGTTTAAGAGAAACAACTTTTAGGTAGAGCATAGTGCCTCTCAATTTTCTTTCCAATTTTAATATAGTTGCACAAAACAGCGATGAAAGTAAAGTTTTCATCTCCTGAAGACAGAAAGATTTACCTCCTACCTGGAGCTCTTTGCTCTATTCAAAAGAGAGAAGAGACAAAAGTCACGGAAGGCTGTTGTTAGGCCTAAGATTCTAAGGCAGTGGCTCTCAACCTTTCTGATGCTAATACGGCGCCTCGTGTTGTGAAGGATCCCAACCACAAAATTACTTCGTTTCTACTTCATAACTGTAATTTTGCTACTGTTCTGAACTGCAATGTAAATATGGGATATGCAGGATGGTCTTAGGTGACCCCCATAAAGGGTCTTTTGACTCCCCCCGGAGGGGTCTCCACCCACAAGTTGAGAAACACTGCTCTAAGCAGTATTAGTGCCGCAAGTCATCAAACAGCATTTAAACTATTATAAGTTAAGAAATATGGTAGCTAACAAATCAACAGCTCTTCAATCCCTTTCAGCTTACTGTTCTCACCTTTGACCCTATCATAGACACTGCAAGTTAACTGGCTCTAACATGACCACTGTTGTTTGATTTTTAACATCTTCTCCAGCTTTATAACAGTATTCTAAGTGGGTTTCAAAAGAAGACATGGTTCTCTTTAGATCCAGCTTATAATCTGCAGCTGGGTGAAACAGAGGGCTCTCATGGGAAAGAAGTCAGTCAGGTAAGAAGCACACATAGCTTTAAAAGACAAGTTCTTAGTTTTAAAACAAATGCTGGGGATAGAACACAGTGGAGGGGTGTTTGTTAGGATGCGGAGGGGCCTGTGTTTCATCCCTAGAACTAAACAACTGACCAAGAGTGAGATTGGATCAACGGGCTTACAACGGTGACAGCCCCTTCAATGCGAGTGAGAACATTCACTCTCCTCATCATTGCACTTAAGATTCCTTACACACAAATTGTGAGGCCATACTAAAAAGGCCAAGCGTCTACGAGTTCGTTTAGGTACCAATGTATTAGTTAGCAAATCCTGATGTTTTTGCTATTTGCAAACCAAACAAGCTGTCTAGTGAGATGTCCGTAGGTATCAGTAGGGGAGTGGAGACGTTTCTCTTTGGGTAATTTATTTCTAGATGTGTTTTCCTTCTTCTCAGATAAACACTCCGAGAGAAGACTGAGTTTTTCTGTACCCTACAGTGAGATTAGCAAATGCATAATCACACTGGGACAGGTCCCGTTCCAATGTGTTTCTCATTAAATTCTCTGTCGTTTCCCTCTGTGGGAAGCTGGAAAATTTATCAGATTTCGGACAGGAAGGTGAATTTCTGCTGAGGAGGCAACACGACTTCTTTTGCTCTCCAGAGAGCAATTATGTCTGTGCATCCAGCAGCAGTTCTGCGTTTTGTGGCAGGCTTTCTGTAGAGTGTGTACATTCCACACTCTGACACATGCTATACATTTACATTCTTTAAAAGTTTCATTGTTGTCCTACATCTACCTCCACAGAGGGCCCCTGAGAGCAAGTGTACCTGCATACTAGATTAGTACATGTATAAAAATGTACTACTTCTGCAACAGCCCCAATTCGCTCAAAGCATTGAGACAGTGAGTTTAAATTTTGGAGAGGAAAACAGCACACAAGAAGCACATTTCCCATCGATGTCAGTTCTGGTTTTGTTTGTTTGTTTATTTGTTTGCATAAAGGATGCATTGCCATGGAGTGAAGATTGTTTCTGCTTAGTGAAAATAACTTAAGTTATCGACAAGACTTTACAAATATCCTTTAAGGGCTAGAGTTCCTGCAAATGATGGTTAGGACCGGAAGCCATGTTAGTTGTATCATTGTGGACTGAAATCTGGTTACCTCTGTAAGCTCATTTTTACCTTGGACATAATACTGTGTAAAACCCTTAGCCTTCACTGTGTAGAGAGAGAGAGGAAAAAAAAGAAAAATTAAAAAGCATGTGAACTAAGCACACATGTCCATACTCCAGCTTGTGGAACAGAGCACTGGCCACAGGCTTTCTCTTTCTCTCTCTCTCTGTTAGTCCTGAGAATTTAATGTTTAAAGCTGTAAAATCAATTCAATCAAACAAAACTCCAAGGTTCAAAGGAGCCAATGTGAACTAAATGAATAATGACTTCAAGAGAGCTAATAATGGATGCTAGACAGCACTAATAAAGTTCAAGCAAACACTCGACGCCCAGCTCACCTCATGCCTGGCATCACAGCTAGGTCCAACAATAAAATTCAACACCTGTTTGAGGGAAGCTCACATTCTTGTCTATGTTATCGTGGCAGTGAATATCAGCCTTAGAATGTTACATCCAGTTCTTAGGATGTTAAAACTACTTATCCTTGCCTCAGTAATTTAATGTTAGAATACTATTTACCATGATAGACCCGAAGCCCAAGTTGTAGGCTACACTATCTTACCTATTTTGGAAGTAATACACGAGTGACCTTGGTATCCCCCTCTAAAAATGCATAGCATATTTTCCATATTTATTAACTTATAGGATATTATCAAGGGTATAAGGCTTGACTATGTTCTTTTAGCAACATAATATGTGGCTTTTAAAAGGGTGACTTCAGAGTCCATCTGTTTTAGCAAACACTTGACAGTGAGAATTAGAGAGAGAAAAAAAAAACAATCTGCTCTCAGAGTTTTTCAGAAACTGGAAAAACTGATCTGTGCTTTCCAGAGTCTCCTTTTCAGCACGAGGATGCAGATGGAGAATTGAAACATTAGGAAACGAATCTGGCCCAGAGGCCCAGAAGCTACCTTAACTTTCCAGCTGCTTTCCTACCTGCTTGCTGCAGGCCAGGGGGAAAAATGTTAACAATTTAGCACATCTTAAATAAAACATCACCTCCCACTGTTGGTCTTAGGCAAGGGATTATGTATCAGACTCCCTTTGAGAACAGCTGCTGCATTTTGGACTGCTGGGGTTAGTGCAAATGAACCTCCCCCAGGACATGTGAGGGGGCTGGCAGATGCTGCTGCTGCGTCTACTACGGGTTTTAGAGGCACCCTTACCCCGTGGTTTCAGCCAGCTCTCCTCTAACATTGGCCTGCTGTCAATAAATATTTCATGTCTTTTTCCCTGGGGGTGTGCTCAGAGGACCACCCTGCAAGTATCTGGCTCCATGGTCAGGGCTTCGTGCCGTGGGCGGTGAGGTGGGTGTGGAGCCCGAGGCAGGATGTGCAGGCAGGATCCAATGTGGTTAATGTTTGGGATCACTAGTCTGGCTTTAGGGAATCTGGAGCCTACTCTATGTCAACACTTGTTCTGGGAGGAGAAGCATGTCCACCAGGGGATTATCAGCAAGCATCTTTGTGACTCACTGAAGGGTTAATGGAAGGAGACATTCATAAGAGGTGAGGTTGCAGGTTAAAAGAGAAAGAGAGGCCTCCCTAGGTAACATAAAATGACCCTTCCTTTCAGGAAGGTGAGTCTCAGTTTTCAAAGGTGCTCAGAGGAGGAGACAGTTCATTTCTCTTTGGTTCCTGAGAATATGCCATGAACTCTACATCAGATAATATGAGTGAACATATAAGGAACTGAATGACAGAAGGATTGGCCAAGATTTTGGTTGCCTAGTGAAGGCACTCAAAGGCAGATGAGAAACAGACGATGTTTCACAGCCGACATGGATTGGACAGCCTGATAGTTGCTACCCACTGCCCTAACAGAGGCAGGCTTACAGTACATTCTAGTTTGGATAGCTTTGCTTTTCTTCTGTCTTCCACAGATATCAGCAGAGACTTATGACATGCCTGACAAGGTGCTAACTGTCGGGGCACACAGAGATTAAGTAAGGCCTGACCTCTCCCCTCTAAAAGTCTCTAAGGCTGGATGGAAAGACAGAAGGTAATACGAACAAGCTCTGTGTGGAGGGGCTGGACTCTGTGGGCAGTAATGCTGGTATCAGTCTCCTGACTGTGCTAATTGCTACACCACCTCACACCTGTCCCAGTTTGGCACTCTTGTTTCCAAGTACATTCAGCTACCCTAGCTAACTAGGTGGGTGCATCACCTAAACAGGGCAGGAAGTTTCCACGGTATTGGCATTTAAGCCTTAGATCCCTTGGGGGGTGGTCTGTACTCCTGCGGCATGTGTCCCCCAATGGCTGAAAGTGCAGCTGCTCTAAGAAACACCCTTTAACGCTAGGGAACTGACATGGCCCAGGTGAGGCACTTATCCAAGGCCACCCCGAGGCCACAGGCAGACTAACTTAGAGCTAAGTGGCTCAGTCTTGTTTTCCCAGATTCCCCATTAATATGAAGCCATACCACCTTCAGAGCAGCCATGGGATGAGCGAAGGCCCACCTGCCACCATGCCCAAGGTCTCATTCCTCTTCTGTCCATTCTCTTTCCATTTCAGACACACTGAAATCCCGAGAAATGATGAATTAAAAAGTAAGCTCGATCCAAACACCGGATGAGCATAATTCACTTTTATTTGCCACATCTGAGAGATGCATGTACAAGCTCCATTTTTGAGGGGACTCCCAGTAAGCCCTCTGTGCCACCTTTGCCCTAGTGCTCCCAGAAAACCCATTCTCCAGAAGGAGGTGCTATGCTTGGTACAAGCAGGGAAGTACCCTGGATGAAGGAAGGAAACTTCGAGCAAAGTAAGAAGAGGCCCCACCGTGGCTCCTATTTTCATGTTTAGAGTGCACATCTGACATTCTTATGCACACGTTAGAGAGGCCTCATAAGTAGTCATAAATTCAAAAGCTAAGTTGTCTGTACAATTCTAAAATATTTTTTCACAGAGGCATTAACTCATGGCTGTACCTCTGCAACATGAGATTCCATGTATCCTACATATCATACTAAAGTGTGCGTGGGTTGTTCTTTCCAAAATCACAAAAAGTATGTAATCAATTTAGGGCCTATCAATATTTCTGAAAAGGCTATCCAAAATAAGCAAACGTCCCTGGACTTTCTGCTCCCCTCCCCCAGGCCTTCTCCTTTTCTCTATTTAATACTGTCTCTTCTGCCTGGCCTTGGGACCCGAGGACTCTATGTGCACCCTGCACTTACTTTGTGATTTCATCTCTGCCTCACTCACTATGTGTGTTAATGACGGCTCCCAGGTTTGAATCTCCATCCTCAATTCCCCTGTGCATGTCTCAAACTTAACAATTGTTCCCAAATGACTTAAAGTCCCAGGCTTCTTCAGTTCAGTCACTGGTAGGATGACTTACTCAAGGATTCCAGCTAGACATCTGGGGATCATCCTTGGGTCCTTTTCATTTACTTATCACCCTCATCCAAGCTACTAGCAACAAAGTTTGTCTAGATCCTCAAAATACATCAATCTCATCCCTTCTGTCAGTCCTTGATACCTTAGTCTGAAGCACTCTCATCTTTAGCTTGATCTATTGATACAGTCTTAAACCTGGTCTGCCTTCTTAGGGGAGATTTTCTGAGAAACAAGAGTGAACTGTTTAACATAGAAATTGTTTGTTTTTTTCTGCTCAGAAATCTGCAGTGGCTTCCTAGGTCCCCTGGGATGGTTTTGGTTGTCACCTCCCTCCCCCTTGAGGTCTCCCACTCTCTTCTGTCTCAGCTCTGTTTTAACCACAGCTGTTTAGGATGGCTCTCCTCTGGTCCTTTACCAACTGCACTCTCTCCCCAGAGATGCCTTCACTGACGGTTTTGTTTAAACTGTCTTCTCCACCTCCTCCATCAATCCCTTGCTTATTAATTATTTTGTGCTTTTGTTTTTACTGGTTTTCTCACAGGTGTGTAAGTCGTCTGTCTCCCACTCAGCAGAACCCAAATTCTTTGACTTCTCTAAGGCGGTATTTCTGGTCTCTGGCAACACACTTAGCACAAAGGTGATACCCAAACTTTGTTGACTGAATAAAATGAACAAGGACAGTGAGTTCTGCCCCAATACTTGCTTTAAAAAAATACTATTTCCTTCCAACTTGATATGCTAGTGAGCAACTGGAGCATAATGTGAGCTTTGCATTTCCTCATGCAGTTTCATCTGTGAGAGGCATTAGCGACTTCAGTCAGGCTAAGCTGAGAGCACACACTATGTACACCCATACACCTCACGAGATCAGTGAGCCACATCTGTCTGCTTTCGATGGCACAGCTTCCACCTGCCTCAGCCGTGTGGCGGACTGAACCCTGTACCTCCGAACTTTCATATGTTGAAGCCCTGACCACCAATGTGAGATCATGACATCACAAAGACAATTAAGAATAAATGAACTCATAACGTGGACTCCTAATTTCAGAGGACTCATGTCCCAAGAAACTTAGGAGGAAAGATGGAGCTCTCCTTCTGCCTTGTCTAGAGGAAAGGCATGTGGAGGCCAAAACTAGATTAAAGGTATTTGCCAACCAGCCAGTGCTCTTAACCCTGAGCCATCTCCCTGGCCCTCTTTCTTTTTCATACTGCTACGGTAAAGGTTTTGTCATGTTCATTATAGTAATTCATCATTTGACATATCCAAAATATTTATCAGGATTTTTACTGGGCTCCATCCTGGTAAAGTTTTTGCTCTTAATTCCATTTTCCTATGGGTCCTGTGATTTTTATTGAACAGTTTTACATGTAGTTGTGGCTCTCAGAATTTAGTATGTTGTTCTCTACAGAAACAAAAACTATTGTCTTTTGTTCTTTGTGAGTTAGAAAACTTATCCTCATTCTACATATGGTGCAGAAAATTGATACCTAAGGTTCAGTACCAACTTAATGCATATACTCTGTAATGTATCTTCTGATATTAATTCCTATTTATGGTTATGAAACAGCTTTCACGATCATCTACAAAGTAAGTTGTCTTTCTTTTGTGGTGATAGTTACCAAACAAAAGAAATGAAGACATTCAACTTAGATAACTGAAGTCCAGAGTCTACTGACAATGGAGTTTCCAATATCAGTTTCAATAGTGCATCCTTGTTACTGGGTCCAATAAATTGAGTTAGCAATTGCCTGATGCATACTTTATTTTATTTTTAGGTCACATACACATTAATTATTAAATGATATAAGTTTCAAATTGTATACATCAGCAGCAATTAAAAATAAATACATCAATATATAAATAACCACTTGAATGCTTTTTCTTTTTGAGATGGTGTCTCATGAATCTTAAACTGGCCTTGAACTCTGGATTCTCCTGCTTCCATCTCCCAGTGGATGGGTGTCACCATGCTAAGGTTTAAGCACAACCTAAAAAAGCCATGTGTCTTATTATCAGATAGCATTTAGCCAATCTGCCATATGAAGACATGTAAAAAGGACTTGAGGAGACCTATCTTTCCCCTACCATTTCATGTGTTTCTCTAGCCTCTTGCTTATCTAAGCCCGTGGATCTGAGTGCTCTGAGAGGAACAGAGGTTGGCTCTGAAGGTAGCCCTGCTGTGAATTAACTAGCAAGGCTTAGGCATCTTGTTGGAATTTGAGCTGATAATTTATAAAACTCTCTGGTACTTTGAGCTGTCTTATTCTCTCTCTCTCTCTCTCTCTCTCTCTCTCTCTCTCTCTCTCTTTCTACTTTTAGTTATTTCTCCTCTGGCCAGTTTCTAAATTGGGTACATGTAACACTGACCTTTCTCTTCATACAGTACAGAATACAGTGGCGAAGTCTTTGCTCCCCTCCCCTAACTTTTCAGGTGTCTGCAGGCTCCTCTTAGAAAGGGCTTGGTAGACAGACATGATTAAGAGAAAGTTATGAGTATAGTGCACTTAGGAATTAAACTTAACATAAAATAACATAAATATTAAAATAAAATAACATAAAATATTCTGGGGGAGGGGAGAATGCCAATAAAACTGGGTTCGCATAATTATTATGTCTAATTGAATGAACAAAAAACTAACAAGTATTTCTTCATCTTGTTTGCTGGTGCACATCAATTCTTAGAGGTCTTTCGACATTCCACTCTCAGTATCAAGAATCGATGACTCTTATTTAGAATTGACTAAAACCATTAAACTCTCCTACTAAATTAAACACTGTATTCAATTTGAGTCTCTTGAGATATATCACACTTTCTAATATGCCTTCCATTACGCTCTCTTACTGACATTCATTTTGGTTTTGAAATTCTTTTAGTTCTTCTCAGAGTGAAATTTTTCAAAGAAAAAGAAAAGTAGACAACAGTCATGGAATAGCTAGAAACATGACAAAAACAAGGCAAAGTATAAATGCGTAAGAAGTTAGGATAGGCTGCTGCTACCATACTCTAAATGTAGGCTTTAGAAAAACGTTAAGAAAATAAGTGCCAATGGTGTGCTAAGCCACAAATGGGATATTTATGTACCTTCTGCCCACAAGTTTTAGGGCCCATCTCAAAGGAAGAGGTGGAAAGATTGCAAGAGCCAGAGATTGGGGGGAGGACTGGGGCACAACAGTTTCTTCTGGACATGACAGGATCCCTGCACTCCTGAGCTCACAGCAGCTGTGGTTGTCTGCCCAAAGCCAGAATAAGATCAAGTCATGAGACATTCTAGCGTGGACTGGAAGGGACTCATGAGCCTCCACTCTCGCCTTAAAGGCGTGGCTCATGGCAGGTTGGCCACACTCTAGTGGATGTCCACACACCGTGGAGTATATGGCAGGTCAAATTGATAGGATGGGTTTTAAAATGAGGACACAAATTTGGTTGGGGAGGGGACATGGGATTGGATCTGGGAGGACTGTGGAGGAGGAATGAAATGAGAATACACTGTATGAAATTATCAAAGAATTAATACAATATTTTAAAGATCTTCCATTAAATGGACTCACTGGTTGTGAACATCTTGACTCTTTAGCTGCTGCATTAATCATCATTTAAAGCACTCAATCAAAAGCTCACTCCAGAGGAAAACCGTGGCAATAGTACATAGAAGAAATGACCTTAAGATGTACTTGAATGCTTCAGTGACATGACACATATGCCATAAGAAGCTATTCACTCAGAAAACTTGATCTTGACTCTGAGAGGTTTGACCAGACTAATTTCTGACATTTCAAGAGAAGGGAAAAAATAATAGCATTATTGTCAACAACAACAATAAAAGGAGCAGACTGCTGAGTTCTACAAACGATGGCTTGTTTTGTCTTCAAAATCGTCAAAGGCGAAGGAAAGGTCACTTGAACAAGGACGTGTCTATTTTTAGCAGAAGTTATGACTACTCATGATTCAATGTAAAATGTGTCACATCTGCATAATAGACTCCTATGGCTGTTGTGCTAACTGAACTGTGTGCTTTTGATGCATTCCTATTCATGTTAAAGTGTGGGAACAAGTGATGGACGCCACAGTCATGGCAATTGGACACACTAGATATCTTTCTTCTATGATTCTGAGTCAGTCTCCACAGTGGATTACTAAACACATTCCAGAAATCTCATAAGTTACTACTGCTCTAAAAATGGATATAATTAAAGATGAGTAAACCTACCGCAGAGCTTGATGTAATCTTTAAGCTAATTAACACAAACTATTTGCAACAGGCTTTTATTCCACTTTTCTAAAGATTGCATATATGTTACTACAAGTTCATAGACCTTACCATTACAGAAACGGCCCCCTCCCCAACATACTGAGACCCAGAAAGAAGATACTGACATTGAGGGAAAGATAGAGGAGGTAGTTCCAATAATTGTAGTTGCTATGACTAGCATCAGTCAAAGGTGTGGGAATCCTTTACAAATCTCAGTCTTTTACAGTTTTACCAGAATCTTCCTCTGAGTGTGGGAGTACTAAGGTCTGGAGCAGGCAACACCTAAGATCCAACTGCCCCAACAGCAGTGTTTTCATTGCTACGCGACCCGCTGCTTTCTGGGGTGGTGAAAGCAATGATTCATCTCGGAAATTCTCCTTTTCTGAACTGACAGAATATTACCAAATTTTTGAAAATGAGGGTCCTTTCTTGCTATCCCAAGGTGCTCTTAACTTAGGTGCTTGTACCCATAGCAAGGCTTTGGTTTCACAAGGGCTTCCTGAGAGACCTATACAGTAGAATGTCCTGTCTTCATGTTCAAAAAAACAGGTTGCCTCTTCCCGTCTTCTAGTTCAATGCCACACAGAAGTTATTAATCACTGTTTTAATTTCTATAATATGCTCATCCTTGAGATTCAATATTACATAGAATCCAAAGCCATGTTTTCCCCTTTTCTGTTGAGGCAGCTATGCGGAGGGGAGGTTTTAAGCTAGGGTTCAGAAAGAGAAGAGGAGACGATTAGGTGTAAATTTGGTTAGCTGAACTGAAACACGGAAAGTGTGTGATTTGTATGCTTGTATATATGAGAGGTGCCCCAGGCACTGAGGGCTGACTTGTCCAAGTAAAAGTTAAAAATACATCATGAACACTTAGTTACTTCCTGTGGACTTTGCAACGAGCCTTTGGTTGTATTGAATTGTTTTGTACATTCTGATATATATGTGTGTGTGTGTGTGTGTGTGTGTGAGTGTGTGTGTATACACACACATATATATGAGAGAATATTTCCTTCTAACGCTATCCTTAAAGTTATGCTTAGAGGGATTCAAATCACATTTACTTTTAACATCAAAGAACCAGAAAACAAATTGCAGGAGTCAGTCTTCACAAACCCCAGTCCCCGAAGCCTATCTTTGAGATACCTTCCTCTCATTATAATTTGACCTGGCTTTACTTTAGGAGCAGTTGAGAATATTGCTCTTTTTCTTAGCTGTCAAGATTCAGTTGATACATCACAGATCCCTAAAGCTATGTAGGGAACTCTCTCCTTAATTCCATCCGCTTCATTTCTAAGCATCTGTAATAGTCACTGCTGGGTTCAGGGAGAGTTTTGCTTGCTCTGAGTGTGAGATCACGCCCTCAGTAATTACAGTGAGCGTGCAGTGAAAATATGTGGTGAATATAATGTCAGGAAATCATGCAAATTTTATTATGGTCGGTGAAGTGGTGGCTGGTGGAGAACTTGTCAGTATTTGCAACTTGAAGCCTAATTACCTTGATTTACTTGTAGTGCCATTCATAACCTTGCTGCCGTGCTGTTCCTGACAGCACTTCTGCATTTTACAAGGAAGGAATAATGCCATGTAAATAATTTAAAAACAATAAATCATTTAGAGTGGCTTTAAACCAAAACCTAATGCAGTAGCTGGCTGAGTACTTGCTACTCTTGACAGGTAGCTGGCATACAGAATTCATCTGTGTCTACGAGGTGTTTACTCCTAAATTCCACAAATGCAAAGATGGCAGATCAGAAAAGGGCTGGGACCTAAGGCCTCCTGTAAGCTCAGGTCCACAGGTTCACGTTTTTGGCATGATCTGGAAACTGAGAAAATCAAAGTCTATTCAGGATCTTTCTACTTCAAACAGAGGTTTGCTAAGTTACGCTAGGCAAGTGACTAATTAAGGCTGCCTCTCGGAGCAGAGCTGGCTGAGCTTTGGAGAGGGGGTATCTAACTTGCCCCGGGGCTGCATCCCCACCACCTCCTCCACCCCCACATCAGCGCTAGAGGGAAAAGGACCGGAAAGCCGGGAGCTGCGTGAGGAAACAGGGCTGACAGGTAACCAGCTCCAGGAGGGCAACACTCTTTTCTCTCTGGTCTTTTCTCCACACAAAGCAGATAATGAAAAGCAAAAGCCCATCGGAAAAAGCTTCTACTTAAGAAGGAAGGTAGGAGGACTTGAATTATGCCGGAGGGAGCGCGGAGCTGCCAGCTGCTTCTGGACAATTGCGTTCCTACTGGGTGCCAAGCATGTCATTATCTTTTAATCCTCACAACAATTCTCTGAGGTAGGTATGATTATCCCCTTTTATAGATAAGGACAAAACCGGAGTTAGATTAAGTAATTTGCCTGAGATCACCAGCTAGGGAGTGACTATCAGGATTAAGTCTGAATCCTTCTGACTCAGGCTACACTCCCTCTAACCCTGCTCGCTCTGTTCCCTCCCCCACAAGCCGACTTCTTTTTTCACTCCGTGAATTCACATGTATTTTTGACACGCCGCCTCTGAGGTAGTCCTGGGAGCTTTCAGACGGGTGGAACCCTTCTGTTGATAATGGATCTGGAAGGGCCATCCGTCCGGGTTGGCTCTCAAACACCTCTGCTCCACCCCCCAGAAAGGTGTCTTAAGCAGCTCTGTTGCTGCCCAAGGAAGGTCGCAGGCACAAGTTGTTGAAGGTGTTGAAGGTGGTGACTCTCCACTTCCTGGTCTTGCCCCCACCCGGATTTCCCAGGCAGCTGTTCACCCTTACGCATTCTTCTTCAGGCAAGACAGAGTGTATGTTTGTTGTTTTTCCACCAGCACTCGAATACTTATTTCCTTAGATTAGTGGTCCGGACGTCTGTCTGCCTAAGACACACCCAAAGGGCTTGCTCTCTTGTCAATCAAAAATTCACAATGTGATGCTTTGGCTCATCCTAGGCCTTAGCAGATGTGCGTTCCTTTTACATGACAAATCTTCAACTTATTTCCCTCACAAAAGTTGACCCTGGCATTTTAGACTTGAGGCTTTCGTCTGTGTCCATTTACCACGAGATGTTATCTTGAATGAAGAAAATTGTGGTTTCTTTTTTTTTTTTTCTTAATGTCTATGAATTTGTACTGTGTCAAAGAACAAAAGTCTAACATATGTGTGCCTATTTTAAGGCACACATGACTTTATGGCAGATGTGAGTATTGTGGGTCATCACGGTTGTGCTACATTTACAGAAAAATGATATGCTTTTACAAAGCACTTTATTTCAAAGGCATTGAAATATTTTGAGGAAGAGAGGCTTATTTATTTCTTTAAGTAAAATCCCCCCATTATGTTTATCGATATATATTAATTGTACGAAACAATGGGTTTCATTATGAAGCCTTCTTGCTTGTGTGTAATGTACTTTGATCCTGCTCACCCCATATAACCTTCTGTTGCTCCCTTGCTCCTTATACCTTTCTTTACTGACTTTGTGTTAAAGTTGGTGACACAGGCTCAGAAAGGAAACGGTCGCTTGTTTTCCCTCATAGCAGGATCGAGCTTTATTTTGAAGAATTCCACTCTTAAAGAGCCAAGGTCAACGCTATTGAGAGGTCAGTGTTTATTAGTTGTTGGTCATTGGCAAGAAGCCTGGGTTGCTGGTTGCAGAGGACCCCTCCTTCTGTGGGACAAGAGCACTATGGAAAGAACCTGGTGGGCTTTTACCGGCCGCTTGTGGCTCTCCAAGCACCACCCCAGGACCAGCTCAGACAGCAGCACCTGGGCTCTTGTCGGAAATGCAAACTCCCTGGTCTTACCCCAGACTTCCTCAATCAGAATCTGTGGGCAGCAGGCCTAGAAATCTGTCCTGGCAAGCCCTCCAGAGGGTTCTGGTGAGAGATTATGGCCTTATGACAACTTTTTAAAAGACAGTACTGGAGATTAGAAAGCAGGGCCAGGGAGGCGGCCCAGCGGCTGAAGGAGCCTTCTACTGGACTGGTGACCTGAGTTCAGTTCCCAGGGTCTACATGGCAGGAGAGAACTGACTCTAGAAGTCGTTCTGTGTCTTCTATGTGCACAACATACCATACTTGTGTAGGTGTGTGTGTGTGGGGGGGCATGCACATGCCTGCAAACACGCGCATACACACACAGCACTTAAAAAAAAAAAACAAGTTAGGAACTAACTTTTTGACCTAAGATTTTAGCCGTGACGCTGGTCTACAAGCCCCACTAAGTCTAGCAGCGAGCAAAACTAAAGCTCCAGGGCAGTTCTGCTCTGGTGAGCAGTGAGTCTCAACTCTGACTGCACAGCAGAACCAGTGAGGGTGCCCCGAATATACTCGTATGTATTTAAAAAGAAAACAGTAAACCCAGGCTTAGCAGCACATGCCTTTAATCCCAGCATGCAGCAGGCAGAGGCAGGCTGATCTTGGTGAGTTTGAGGCCAGCCTGGTCTGCATAGTAAGTTTCAGGACAGCCAAGCTACATAGTGAGACCTGCTCTCAAGAACTCCAATAATAATAACAACAATACACTAATAAATAGTTATATATCATTAAATTATAGGTATGATTCTTCATTAGACAATTCTGTTATTGTGAGAACAGTAAAGACTTCATGTATATAAACCTAGAGGGTATAGCACATCACACCTAGGTTCATGGGAGAGGGGCTTGGGGGTATATGGGTGTATATGCATGAGGGTGGTATGGCCTATTGATAATTGGCCTATGATGAGCCACCTTAGGGGAAGTGAAACTGAAGGAAAAAAATTATGCTGTAAAGAGAACAGGTAAGCACAAGAGGTTTGAGGCTGCTGCTGCTGCTGCTGTAACATGCCATGCTGTTTCACATTGCAATTTTTAAAGGAAAATCCTCTTAAAAAGAAAATTAAAGTGCATCATACATAGGTACACTAATAAGGCAGTTGCTTAGTCTTGTCATCAAACACCTTGCCCCGTGCATGAGCATCCCTGCTATCTCTTCATACAGCAAATGGCTGCACAGCACATCTCTTTGCATGAGTGTTATCGCAGCACATGAGCGAAATGTTGCAGGTCAACGCAGTGGCTGCTATGATGTTATCAGGGGGGTTGGCATTTCAGCCTCCTTATAAACTATGAGACTACCAGAGATGTAGTCTGTTATTGGTCCTAACGCCATCAGGTGCCTCATGAGTGCCCTATGCGAGGTTTCTTCCTAGGCACTGCTATTTCACTGTCCTAAGGTAGTGGGTGCCCCAGACCTCCGCACTTCTCAGAGATCCTCAGCTCACTCTCCAGTTGAGAATCCATAACCAGACAGACTCCTGTGGCTTGGGTTTGAACTGTTGTAGATGCTTACGAACTTGAGTATGATAGAATTTAAAGCACATGAGAACAACTTAGAGGTGTTTTCTTAAGCTACAACTTTATTAAGTACTGGAAAATGACTGCCACAATTCAGTGGAGTACTTGGGGCTCTTATGGGCTCTTCTAGCAATGTGTGCATTCTCCAGACTGCAAGGGCACTGTCATTGTTCCTAACATGACCTGTTATGCAGCCTTCACAGTACCATTGGGCACACACTTAAGTACAGATGTTCATTCTTTTTTTTTAATTTATTTTTTTTATTTATTACAATCTATTCACTTTGTATCCCAGCTGTAGCCCCCTTCCTTCATCCCCTCCAAATCCTGCCCTCCCTTCCTCTTCTCCTCCCATGCCCCTCCCCCAGCCCACCGATAGGGGAGGTCCTCCTCCCCTTCTATTTTCTAAAAACAACCCAGATGTCCCTCAACTGAGGAATGGATATAGAAATTGTGGAACATTTACACAATGGAATGCCACTCATCAATTAAAAACAAGGAAATCATGAAATTTGCAGGCAAATGGTGGGAACTAAAAAAGATCATCCTGAGTGAGGTATCCCAGAAACAGAAAGACACACAGTGTATATACTCACTTATAAGTGGATATTAGACATATAATATAGGATAATCATACTAAAATCTCTACACCTAAAGAAGCTAAGCATGAAGGATGACCCTGGGTAAGATGCTCAATCCTCAGTTAGAAAGTCAAATGGGGTAGATATTGGAAGACAGAGAAAACAGGGAACAGGACAAGAGCCTACCATAGAGGGCCACTGAAAGACAGCTGTTCGTTCTTAAGTCGACCCCAATGCCGCACTGGTATTCTTCTCTGAGTACGGGGAGAGTGGTAATGTGCACAGTGGGCTCTGATTTTCAGAGTTAGCACATCAGCATTGGAGCGTGTGCCTTTCCATTAACAGGCTCCACTATATGGTCAAATAACATAAATGGTCCTTCGTTCCCTTTGTTTGCTGTAAAGGGGCCACCGTATGCTTATATGTTAAATGGACTTGTGTATAAATATCATGTGGATATTTGTGTTAAGTAACTGCATAGTCCACTGCATTGCTGATCTTGATCTTTGCATCTTTTCCCTTTAGCTTATACATTTATGAAAGTTAACCCCCCACTTTTCAGTGAGCAGTGCTCACTTTACCTCTTCAAAGAAATAAAAATCACAAAAGTCACCAAAAGCATTAAATTCCTCCTAAAAGCATATTTTCATGAAACAAATAGTTCTGCCCATAGAAAGTAAGACATTTCTCAAGCTTTTTTTTTTTTTTTTTACCTCCTACTGTTTGATTTCATGATCTGTTTTTATTATGAAGCCGACTTAGAAGTGAAGGCTAAAGAGGGTTTGGCTGCAGCACATTCCTTTCCTCTCATAAATGATGCTGCAGATACTGTGAGACTCTGAAAGGTACCATATGAAGCGTGTCATACAATTATTACACGCCATTCATCATGGTGGTTTCAACTGCCGAGTTTGAAAACCATGCAAGGATCAGATTCTAAATGGAGTACTTAGCAAGGAGATAGATATAGCTTCTATCTTTATTGCGCTGGTGCATATCCCTGTTACGATTTATGCTGTAAATATCCTTTCTGTTATAGTATAAAAGGTTCCTTTGTCTCTTATTCAATGTTTCTGATGTAAACTCAGAGAGCCCATTTCAAAGTTTCTTGGAAACTTTTTTTTTTTCTGTCAAAGCAAAGACCAATCAATAAATGCCAATTTTCATTTATGTGACTTTAGCAGACTTTGCTGTACATTTGTATATGTCTGCAGCCTCTGTGGTCGTAGATAATCCCTTTCTCTTTAGTTGAAGCATGGCACCAAAGGGCTAGTTAGCAAGTATGAGACCTGAGAGAGTGAGGCATCCATCAGACAAAGGTGCACGGAGCCCTTTAATCAGCATGAAAAAGCAAATGATGGCTCTCAGGGAAAAGAGAAATTTGTACAG
Organism: Meriones unguiculatus; assembly: GCF_030254825.1. NCBI lineage: Eukaryota > Metazoa > Chordata > Mammalia > Rodentia > Muridae > Meriones > Meriones unguiculatus. The sequence continues at coordinate 170,274,947 of NC_083351.1, forward strand.
TTTCACCAAAACATGCTTTTATATAACTAGAAGATGGAGTAAAATGTCAGTGTCATAAGCAGAGCCAACATTACACCACTGTCATTTGAATCAATCTACTTTTGTGAAGAATGTTTTGTTGTTGTTGTTGTTAGGACAATGAAAATAACATTGAAACATACTGAATCTAGAAATATTGCTTTCAATTATAACACAAAGGGCAAACCAACTGAATTCCTTAAATCACATTGCTCTCAATAGAATGCTAACATTCGTGAAAACAAACTCCTTTTAGCTGTTGCTAACCATTATTTTTAAGTAGACTGTTTTACTTAATAATTTTCAATTTCCATATGTATGTTAATGCATGCATTAGATATAAATGTATGTGTTACATATATTGATATTTCACTTATTAAGGAAGAGGACCTATTCACTGAGTAATTGATGACAGGAAGCTAGGAGGATTCTAGGCAGATGAATTAGTGTATTGGGCCATGTACATGCAAAGACAACTACACTCCTTTGTTGAAAATAAGGCAGACTAACAAACGTACTTGTAAATCCCTCTGAGGGTCCAGCAAAAAAGCAACTTCTTCTATTCAACCAGAGAGATGGGAACTTTATGTAGACACAAGTTATCCAACTCTTCAGTTGTGATGTATTTAAAGTACACAGTAAAAGTGTGGCAAGTAGTGATTGCAGTAATAAAATTTGCACAGCGTTTAAGAGACTTCAGAAATTAGAGGTATAAATGATCGTTCAGCAACTACATCCCAATAATCATGTTATGTCTCCTGTTTGCCTTCCACAATATGTAGATGTTAAAAACAAAAATCCCAGGTGAGGAAACTTTCAGACCAAATGTGGGGGAGGGGAGCAGGAAGGAGAGGGAAGAAGAAAGATGGGTATATCAATAGGTAGGTAGGTAGATAGATCAATATTTTGGCCACTTTCTTTCATCACTGAGCCTACATATCATCTAGAATTAGCTCGTGACAAAAAAACATCATTTGAGGGCAGATGAGATGGTTCATCAGGGAGAGGTACTACCACCAATCCTGAAAACTTGAATCTAATCCCCGGGACTCACAGTGTGGAAGCAGAGAACCGACTCTTGAAAGTTGTCCTGCACCCTCTTCCCCCACACACTGTAGCATGTGAGTGCATGCCTGCACATGTGTGCTTACACACACACAAAACTAGTAAGTGTAATAGAACTTTGGAAGTATTTCAGTCAACACTCAATTTGTAAAAAAAAAAAAAAAAAAAAAAAAATGATGCTTATAAATTATACATGCTACTATGGAGACGTTATCAGTGACACATATTAAAATGCAAAATATTTTATATTAGTTTATGCTGTACCTCCATTTTCCTTAAAACAGTTTGCATTTGAATTTACTCTGTCATCTGTTTCTCATTAGAAGGTGAAGGGACTCTTGAAACAGACTACATATATATTATTTCATTTTATTTTATATGTTACATGTTCGGCTTGCATGCATGTATGTGTGAGGGTGTCAGATCTTGCAGTTACAGTCAGTTGTGAGCTGCCATGTGGGTGTTGGGAATTGAACCGGGGTCCTCTGGAAGAACAATCAATGCCCTTAACCACTGAACCATCTCTCCAGCCCCAACAGAATATATATTAAAAGGAGGTATTAGAACGACTCACATGATCCAGTCTTGGTTGTTTTTACCCTGGAGAGGCTGAGACCCCGTGGTTGCTCAGTCCATGTAAGGCTGGATGCCTCAGCAGACCTTACTTAGTATTCAATGCCTGGAAGCTTCCTACAGAGCCGTTGGTTTTCAGTGCATGCAGGAAGGCCGAAGAAGTGAGGTTCCAATGTCAGTGAAGGGTGGGGACACTGACAACAGTGAGAGCCACAGAGCTGATACACTTGCCAGCGAACATCAAAAGCAAGCAGGCAAAGAGCTGAGGCTCTCCCCTGGGACCTGTGCAGTCACCACTGGGAGGTGCTGCCTCCCACTTCAGTTCACCTAATCAGGAAAATCCCTTACCGGTATACCTGAGTGAAGTGTCTCAGTCTGGACGTGACTCCAGAGCCAGGAAGGCCGCCAAGGAAGATTAGCTTCACAGTCACCTGAGCACCCCTATGGAGCCCTGGGCGTTAAGCTAAGTTCTGTCGGTGACACATAAAGCAACATGGTCATGATCAACCTTGCTGTCCTAGCGCCTCTGCTAACTGTTGGATTAATGTCGGCTTATGTTTTAATGCAAGCTGAGGTTGTTCCTGCCTTCCATCCATAGAGTACTGCCAATGATAGAGTAAAGCAGCCAGGAAATCAAGTGCTACAGTAGGAAGGTTACCTACCATCCCTGCATATGTATAGTTGCACTCATGTACATAAATTCATATACTATACTACATTATAATATACTACATTTAAATTGTTTCATTATCGATATCGATGGTGGGCATTATCAGCAAATAGGATTCATAATATGTTCCTAGTATATATCAAGCATAACTAATATTAGGGAATATTTTATGTATAAATAGTTCCTATTTTCAGGGAAACAGGCTAAGACCTGGAATAGAATTCAAAGCCATTTTGAGAATAATGTACCATGCAATGTGCTGTATTTTCTACGCATTTTAGTATTTGTCATTCTAAATCATCTCATGAAGTAGCCACTTTTATTGCTCGCAGCTTAAAAAAATAAGAGACACAGCAGAGATTCTGTGATTTTCCCAACATAACACAGTCACAGAAGGCGTGTAGATTATCCTGTTTAATAGCTGAGGTCCAGCTAGAGTTGATTTGAGATCTGTTTCCTACCTCTTTACTGATGTGGATGGGCCAGTGCTTTGCAGAGATTAAAATCAACAGTACTTAAGCAGCACTGAAGGGGGCATGTTCGGATCCATCACTTGTAACTAAGCATTCTTGTGGTTTGCTTTGTTATGAGTTAATGGTAGCTTGAGCTATCAGCTCAGCCAGCTTTTCATAGACATTCAATAACTATTTTTATAACAGATGAAAACTTGCTCTGAAAAATGTATGAGGAGGTAATTATTAAAATGTGCATACATTTGTCCAGGCTATAAGACTAATTGCTGAAGCCTTTCTTTCCCGTGCTTGCATACACTTTCCTTAAAGAAGCACATGGACAAAAGATCTAAAATATAGAGATGAAACTGAACTACAGATAGATTTAATCTTCCAACGAAGGCTCACATCTCTGGGAATGGCTCCATTCTCTGTTTCTCAACCTTTGTCCATGTCTATCTTTTCATACTTTAAACTCTGTATAAGAAATTGTTTTTGTGGAGGAATTTGTGGCCTTTTTCCATGTAACCTGCCCTGGCTTCTGGAGGTCATCACTTGAGGCCAAGAGATTGCCCTGAACTAAATCCCTGCTGTGTTTTGTAAAACATCAACTTCTCAGTGGAGATGCTTCATGAGTGTCTCAGAAACACCACTCAAGACAACCATTTCTGTGAGTGATAGATGGACTTGGATGGAGACAGATAGACATGTTGAAAGCTTTCTAGTATTCCCGGAATCATTTTATTATTCTTCATTAGTTTTTATGACTGTGCTATCAGACTTGTGCCAGATGCTGGTAGCTTCTAATAACAAAAAATTCAATATGTTGCAAAGTGGTTTCAGAAGTTTTCCATGTAGAGGAAAGAGGTTGCCACGCATGGCAAATATTTATACTTTATGCTGATACGTACAATAAGAAGTCCGTAGTGGGATGTTGGAAGGGTGACAGTGGGAGTTGAAGGGGAAATAGGGATAGATATGATCCTATTTCATCATGTGTATGTTTGAAATTCTCAAAGAATAGAAATGAAGTAATGAAAAAGAATAGAATTGACCTATGCAGACAGATGTCCATATACACACATGAATATACACGCACACATATGTGTGTGTTTTACAAAGAAGTGTCTTATTTTATTGAATCAAAGATGACAGATTTTGTGATTTTTTTAAAGTAATATCTGCCTTTTAAAATCATAACATTTGTTTTAGCAAAAAAGTAGAAGTTATTCTATGCATAAGTAAAGTCATCAAGGGAGGTAATTATCTACGATATTCTTATTAAGTAACAGCAAGCAAAGGGAAGACAATAGGAATGTTTTATCAGGCATAATAATATATTAGTAAAAAGATTTTCTGTGAGTTGAAAAATCCAGATGAATATCTTAGAAGCAAAAAAAAAGGTTTTTATTTGAGAAGACATTGTATTATAGACACACGGTTATAAGCAATCTACTATACACTGACTAGAACTAGTAATTCCAGCAAGGTTGTGGCTGTAAGATTAAAATGTAAAATCAATTGTAATTCTAGACTCTTGCATCAAATAGGTCAAAAAGTTGAGAAAACACTCTTGCTCATAATGAGAGTTAATTTTAACAAAGTCAGTGAAAAATGAGTACTCAGAACTTACACATCATTAACATAAATGCCAAACCTTCAGTTTGGCAAATGATTTCTTAGATGTGTTATTGGCATCAAAATTTTAAAAAGGCAAATTGTAATTTATGACAATATCAAAGGATACTGTCAGAAAGCTAAAAAAAAAAAAAAACAGCTCCCCAAATCATGTGATTTATTTGAACATTATACATCTCATAAAGAGATTACATGTGGACTATAGAACAGTCCTACAATGGCAAAATCAACACCTACCGAGTTCCTGGAAACTGGATATAGACAATAATTATTGAGTGAATGTGGAGACTAGAGTGACTTACCAGCCAAAGCACTTTAGAAAAGAGCATAGAAGGAGAACTGGTACTTCTCCATTTCCAAGCCTGCTGTAAAACAATAGTAACTACGAGGTCAGTTACTAGTATATCTATCTGTATACATAAATATGTATAGCAACATGTAAGGTATGTATGTATATACGCTTATATATGAACAAGTGAATGTATCTCCCCATGGTAAAGGATGAAGAGTTCAGAAATAGACCTATATGATATGGTCGGGTGATTGCTTTCTACTTTTTCTCTCTTCCTTTCTCCACATTCTCCCTTTCCTCCTGACTTGTCTCTCCTTTACCTGCTTCCTCTCCTCTCCTTTCCTTTTCTTTTGAAACAAAGTTGAGGGTGGCTGTGGATTTGAGCACCTCATTCCTCAGCTCCTGGATGCTGTATCTGCAGGTCTAAGCCACAAGATCCAATCCAACTGATGCTCAACCAGGCACCAAGACCATCCAAAAAGAAAGAAGTTTTCAACAAATACCTCTGTGACAACTGGAAAGTCATCGGAGAAAATAATTACATTGGACAACTTCTTCCAATGAAAGGCAGCCTGAGATGCTTAAAGAAACTGAACATAAAAGAAAAAATTAAAACCATTTTAGGTATGAACTGTAGTTTTCAAAATAGTGCTTCAGTTTTCCCATGGTTTTATCAAGAAATGTGCTAAGCTTGTGGCAGACTTAGAGAAATGTGATCCATGGCTCATGTGCACGAATGGCTGGGCTGCGTCACATCCAGAGGTATTTCCTGCTAGAATATGAACACGTGCCCTGGAAGGGAAGTGAAAAGGCAAATGTTCCATAATGAGAACTCTATTTATTACATACTTTTTTCCTAAAGGCTAACAGTTTTTTCCCTCTACTGAATTTATTGTTTTACTGTTCATAATCAATAAAAGTTGCTTTCTGTCTTTTGCTTAAATATAAAATTAAAAAGATAAAATATACATTTCGTAGAAGTAAACAAAAGAATGAATCCTCTAGACATGGAACACTTGACTTGGCAGTTTCCTAGATACGTTCCTAAAGCATTAGCATCAAAATTAAAAAGACAAGTTGGACTTCTTTTTTTTTAATTTAACTTAATTTTTTATTATCAGTTACATTTTATTAACTCTGTACCCCAGGTGTATCCTGCTCCCTTATTCCCTCCCAATCCCACCCTCCCTCCCTCATCTCCTCCCTGCCCTTTTCCAAGTCCACTGATTGGGGAGGACCTCCTCCGCTTTCATCTGACCCTGTTTTATCAGGTATCTCCAATTGGACTTCTTCACAATGCAAAACTTTTGAGTCTCAGAAGATACTGCAGAGAAATAAACAGATGACTCTCAGAATGAGTTAATTTATTCGTACATATATCTGATAAAGAGATTGTATGCTGAACATGGAAAAATCCTACAATTTAATAATTAAGACATATAAATGCAGTTAAAATGAACACAGAATGTAACAAAAAAAAACTTATATTCAATAGAAACACAAAAAAGTTCACTGTTTTTATTCACCAAAGACAAAGACACATAATTCAAAACCATAGAGATACCGCTTCGGTTCACTACGGAGGCCATAGTGAAAATGTCTGTCATCAACTGGACAGAAATGAGAAGAAATCAAAACTGTATCGGTGCGAACGCAAATCAGTGTGGTGAGCTTAGAAAGCAGCACCATCGGACCTCAAGAAGTTAACATGGAGGACCATCCAAGGAGAATCAAGTGGACAGATAGCCATGTAAAATCTTGTCCAACATTCATAGCAATGGCATTCATAAAAATCTAAATATGGAGACAAGCCAAGTTCTTACCACCTGGCGAATCAACAGGGGGTGGTTTGTGCATATAATAGAATACTATGCAACCAAAGTGAGCATGAAATACTGATATAGACTACAACATGGAGGAATCCTTCAAATACATTACTTCGGATGAAAATCATATGATTTTATGTAAACAAACATTCAGAATAGGCAAGTACACATAGACGGAAAGCAGACTACTGGCTGGGTAGGGATGGGAATCCGGACATGGTGGGAGGTGGCTGCAGATCAGAACTGGAGAGGGCAGAGCTTACTCAAGGGCTAGCGATATGTTCTGAAACTGATTGTATTCGTGGATAATATATAAACATACTAAAACTCATGATGCAATATGCTCTGAGTTTACAAATTATAAGATACTTAAATTACACTTCTGTAACGTTATTGCTGATAAAAATATAATTTATGAAGCAACGTGTTTTCCGAGAATATTTCTAGAATTAAGAATCCAATCCTGGGCATGCAGGTTTGAGTTATGCTTGTGCAAATAAGATGAGATCACAGACTGCTTTTAGAAGGGAATTTCATCTGGTCTGGATGAAAAATGCCCTGTTCACTTCTCAAATACAGATGCATAAGCTTCATTTGTCACTTACCAGCACTGGGAAGCTGATGTTGTAAAGGTCAAAGGATGTGAAACAGGAGAACACATTCTTTGGCCTTTTTTAAAATTTTCAAACAGGTGCACCCTATCCTCAGTGACAGTTGGTACAGCCCTTAGATTCATATTTTGGTTTGTTGATTTGTTGGCAGAAAAGACTGTTTTCAGAATGTGTTCCCTTCTGATGAATTATACATTTACAACTTATTATTCTTACCCAGCTAGCAAAACAATCGTGGGGCATCTCACCAGAATCCCCAAGAGCTGGTGCGAAAGCCAATTCTGTTTGCCTCTTGTCTCTTTTGCCTGTGAACCTTTCCAGTTAATAAATCTGAAAAATGTATTAGTCACAGAGGTTTGGAGTCTGCTTTCCTAAAGCTGTGTTTGCAGTGTGCCCTTGCACTTCTAAACTAAAGTTTCCCTGCTCCTTGCTGTCTTCCACCCCATGCTTCTCAAGACCTAACGTGTCAAAGTATCAAGCAGATGGAATTACAGCTGGAGCATTGGCTTGCTGGAGAATGACTCCATGCTTTTAGCAAATGTGCACTTGTATTATTATTATTATTTTGGAAAAACAATGGACTATTAAAAGATTCATTGAATTTGGCTTTCGTTCTAATTATTGTATTCAGATAAAATATGTGATGCAGTAAAATTAAATCAACTAAAACCAACTATCTGCAGAATCATTATTATTTTTAAAGTTATGTTTTAGAAGAGAAACATCCAAGTGCTTGCATAGATTCTGAGTACTTGTACACGTTAGTACAGGATTTCTTGTTTGTTTAATTTGGCCCAAGATGCTGCAGCGATTCGATTCCTCTAACCCCAGTTAAGAAGGTGATAATGACAGTCTCCTTACAGGGTATCAGGTAGGGGGTGAAGAAATGGCTCAAAAATTACTCGCAGGTACCCATGGACACATTACTGTGATGGTCACTGTACTCTCCAATCTTTTATTTCTGGCCTCTGCACTTCACAATGCTGAATGTGGATAGGGAGGGCACAGGTTCATGCTGGGAAGGCAGATGAGCAGGAGTCAGGGTACCAGGCTTCCACCACTGGCCCAGCCACTGCCTCTCTTCCCCAGCACCTATTCTGTATTTATATGAGCTCCTTCATTGAACAAATGTTTTTCTTTGTGTACTGTTTGTACGATATTGTTTTGATTCCTGAGCTTGTTGGATCTTGGCTTCCTCATATATAAAGCAAAATATGAAATATGAGTACTAACTATGACCATTCTGCTAAGAGTAAGAGAACATATATTGCCCACATTTTACTTATATAATGCCCTTGTACCCCCTCCAAATCAGAATTTCTTACTCATATTTTCAGTTTTCCCTACAATTCCTTCTCTCTGAGGTGACTCAGATTGTTCTATGGTATTGATGAAACATAGCTAAACTGTCTTAAACTAAATCACCATTTTATTCCTTTTCCTCTTTTCTTTTCTCCCTCCTCCTGCTCTTTGTTTTCCTTTTCCTTTTCTGCCCTATTGCGGATTAAACTCAGAGCCTCACATGCCAGACAAGTACTCTACCAGTAAGCCTTACTCCAGCCTTCTTTTTACTCATATCTGTTTGACACTGGACCCCATTATATTATCCAGGCTGGCCTTGGACTCACTCTGGCGCCCAGGTTGGCCTTGGGCTTGCTCTGTAGCTTAAGCTCACCTAGAACTCACTCCCTGCAGCCTAGGCTAGCCTTTGATTTGCTCTATAGCTAGGACTGGCCTTGAACTCACTCTGTAGACTAGGCCAGGCTTGAACTCGCTCTGTAACCTAAAATGGCCTTGAATTTGCCATTCTTCTGCATCTTATTCCCAAGTAGCTGGGATCACAGACCTATCCCACCTGACACAGCTTGAACATGGTTTTAAGTAAACCGTGTGTATGTGTGTCTGCAGTGTGTGTGACAGCAAGTGTAAGCAGTAGGCAAAGCATTAGTAGACACAATTTATGATATACTGTCATAATTCCACAGAGCTTGAAAATTCCATCTAGTCTGAGTAATGGGGGATTATTTTTATACTGAAGAAGCAGATTTGATTATATGTATTATTCTATTTATTCCCTTTTGCAAGAAACACATGGTTTCTGTGGTAATTCAGTAGTCGGTGGCAAACTCTCCTGAGTACAGATGCAATAAACATCACTGGACGTGCATCATCCTATAAGGTACCCGAGACAGTGCTTATAACTGCTCCACCCTGCTCAGAGCCAATATACTTCTTTATGGTCGGAGATAGAGTCCAGATACCCTCTTTCTTCTCTACCACCTCCATTGAGAATGCAAGTGGCGAAAAGGCTGTATCTATCTGAGCCTACATCTAGATCCCCAGAATTCCCTGTCATTACAGGCTCTGTGAGTTCCCCCACCCCCCACAGGTGTATGTTCCCTTGCTGAGGGATGGTCAGAAAGCAGGCTGGGGACAGGTATGTGGACTGCAGATGAGAGAGAAAAGGAGTGGACTCCAGATTATGTTATACAGAAGCTAGACTGGGATCTGTATTAACTGTTCACTATATCACGTATGTTTCTGTGACTGTCCCCTCATCCCGAATTCTTAAAGAAACAAGAATATCCCTTGTAGATCAGTTTACCTGTAAATGTTTTAAGTTAATTAAAATCAAGTTTGGATTCCTTCCACCTGATTTTCCGTGCACCCTTAGTTCTTAAATATTAGAGTTTAATTCCAATACTCTAAAACATCACATCATATTCTCAGGTTTAGCCCTGTTTGCTTCTAATCATCAGCTCCCATAGGGAACGTCACCTAGCCTATGATCCTGTTTCTGGATCCTCCTCTATGCCTGATCCAAACAAACAAGAATTCCACCTGTTTCAGGAAGTGCTGCGCTGGTGTGAGTAGTTTAATTAATTAATTTGTCATGTTATTGATGATTCGTTTTCTAATTTAAATGTGCTTTCTTACGGACAATACAGGGCTTAGTCATATTTAAATACAAGCTTGCTTAAAATGTAATGAACAGAAAAACAGCATCCATATTTAGAGAGAAATTCACATTGCCCAGGCTTGAGAGAGAGAGAGAGAGAGAGAGAGAGAGAGAGAGAGAGGCAGTTCATGGATTAGGCATGATTCTGCCCACTCTCTATTTCTGTCATTCTGATTACAGTTGCACTGTTTCTGTTCCCTTCCCCACAGAGCCTCCTAGATCCTTTCCCCTTACTTTTTGAAATACACTGTTTCTCTTCCTGTTTGCTCAAGCCTAACAAAAGGGAGATAAACAGACGAGAAGCACCATGGAAGCTTTGCTCCCTAGCATAGCTTCACTATCACACAGCTGTTGAAATCTTAAGAAACCTGAGTTTTCAGTAATCATGTAAGACAACAATTATTTCAGTAGGAATAGGTGGGAGTAGGGGCTTGAAGAGTTCAGATGCAAAACAACAAAGTTATTTTAAGGAGCAACGCTAATGATCCTTGGCCGGAGAACCAGGGAGGCTGCCAGGGGAGCTTTTGGCTGGCAGGCTTGATGCCCTTCAACCATACCATATTACGGCTTGCACCTGTGGGAAAAGCCGATCCTGCAGAGAACCTGGGGCAAAGAAGAGGAACCTGGATGTTGCATTCTGGCTGGGGAGACTCAGGCAGGAGCACCACCCACAGGGAGCTGGGCTAAGTGCATTCCTCAGGGAGGTAAAGCAGCTTAGCCCGTCGCAGGCAACAGCACCCATTCAGGGTCAGGAGCCGCAGTAAAGGCTGTAGCTGGGAGAGAGGTCAGACAAGGCAGACCTCGGAAGTAAGGGCTTAGAAACTACTTGGAGTAAGCCTAGCTGGTTCTGCCCTCGCCTCCTGAAAAGGTGACTGGAAGCTGACTGTCACTTCCTGTCTTGCGCGTAGACAGTGCAGTCTGAAGAACAACACAGCTTGAAGGAAACAGAATGACACAAGATGAAACCGGAAAACAGGCCCTTTGTCTTATGCACTTCATTTCTTCCAGTTACCTCTAATGGTTTTAACTATGACTTGAAGGGACTTACCATTTGTTGGAAAGACCCTAAACAAAAAGTAGGCGGCAAACAGCTTATAGTTTGATTGTGGGTCCTAAATAAATAAATGTAAGATCTGGAATTTAGCCTTGATTTTCCAAAAGCAAAACCCAAACCATTTACCTACTAAATATTGACTTAGGATTGTATGAATCAAACACTTAAGAACTGTCTTAGTAGGTTCAGGAGACCATTGCCCCCAGGGGCGAGATGTGCTCCATGCCAATTGACTAACTCCATGTTTTCCTTCAATTTTGAAAGTCATTTAAGGTTCATAAATTATTTTTTCCCTTTTTTTTAAAATTTTTCATCAATTACACTTTATTCATTCTGCATCCCCCCATAAGCCCCTCCCTCCTCCCTTCCCAATCCCACCCTCCCTCCTCCCTCTGCTTGCATGCCACTCCCCAAGTCCACTAATAGGGGAGGTTCTCCTCTCCTTTCTGATCTTAGTCTGTCAGTTCACATCAAAAGTGGCTGTATTGTCCTCTACTATGGCCTGGTAAGGCTGCTCCCCCCCAGAGGGAGGTGATCAAAGAGCAGACCAATCAGATTATGTCAGAGGCAGTCCCTCTTCACATTACTATGTAACCCAATTGGACTCTGAACTGCCCTGGGCTAGACCTCGGACACCACCACTGCTAGTTCTAGAACTGACACAGGATGTTCCAACGAGGGGTTAAGGCTTCTCATAATATTTCCTATAAGCCCACACCTGTTTTTCTATATCCCCCATTTTTATTCATTATTAGCCAGATAGAGCCAAGTAATTGTGGTAATGATACTTGCTTTTTTGCCCAATGCTGGAATGCTAGTAAATTTAGGTATGCCCTGGTTACTCGCATGCCTCACTGGGTGCCTATGCCCATTGATGCCCCTCACGCTATGACTCTCTTCAGACAGAAAAGGGATCTTGGAACTACAGCCACCATTGTTACTACCATCTCATTGGCGGCTGTTGGAGCTACCACCGGGGCATTAGCCATGAGTCATACTGGGCAGACTGCTCAGACCCTGAATAATCATTTAGCCAATGTAGCTCATGCCTTAGTTGTACATAAAGGAATTAATGCTCAACTAAAAGGAAGCTTGATGGTGTTCAATCAGAGGATTGACCTCTTGCAGGAGCAAATTGATACCCTATGGCAAATGGCTCAACCTGGCTGTCAATGAAAGTATGCTGGACTTTGTGTCACTAGCATACAACATGAGAATTTTTCCTGTGCTGCAAATCTGTCTAAACAATTGTCGAGCTATATTTTAGGTAATTGGACTGGAGAATTCGATACTACGATGGAGCAGCTGAGAGTGGCCATTGTCACAGTAAATTCTACCAGAGTGGACGCAGGACTAGCCACAGGATTATCAACATGGATTGCTGCAGCCATGAATCATCTGAAGGAATGGGCAGGCATGGGAGCATTAGCAGGCCTTCTGGTGTTGGTCTCCTTGGTTTGCCTGTGGTATATATGCAAGATTAGAGTCTCACAACAGTGTGATGCAGCCATGATCATTCAGGCCTTTACAGCCATTGAAGCAGGACATTCTCCCCAGGCATGGTTGGATACCATAAAAAGCTAAAATGATACGCTCAGGATGCGAGGCTAAGCACTGCACTCAGGGTCAGCAGCTTTCGACCCAGAGAAGAGCATGTCTGCATGCGGGTTGATGCCCCAGGTCCCGCCTCTGAGAAAAAGGTATTGGACGGGTCTGATGCTCTTTGGGTGGATGACACCTAAATGAACATCGGTACAAAGTCCCAATTTATTTCTAATATCAGAGATCAGACCTCTACTCTTGCCTGATGCGTCTAAAACAAAAAGGGGGAACTGTAGAGAGCTGCGGAATGCTATGCCTTAAAGATGGAGCTGGTTTCCGCCTTCCACCTTCCCGATGGTGAGTGCTCTCTGTCACGAACAACTCCACATTTGGCTAAGGCTGAGGATCTGGCTTGCTTTCATGTATGAGGACCTATCTGCATTGCCCCCGTGGCACGCCTGGGTTGGCTACCCAGAGGCTATTTAAGCTGTGGGCTGGCTTTCCCCAGAGTCCGAGGATTGTTCAAGGTTCCTGAATAAACTGCATTAAAAAAAAAAAAAAAAAAAGCATACTGAGCGAGCCATGAAAAGGAAGCCAGGAAGCAATGTTCCTCATTGGTCTGTAATTCAGTTCTTGCCTCAAAGTTCCTGTGTTGTCTTTATTCAAAGATGGATTCTGACTGAGAACTATAAACCAGACAAACCTTTTCCTTCCCAATCTGCTTTTATGCAGAGTCACACCAATATAAAGAGAAGTAAAAAAAAAAAAAAATTACTATAGTTTTTTTTCTTTGTCAAGAAACATGGTATCCCTATTTTTTAAATAAATTTTTATTTTTTATATTAATTACAGTTTATTTACTTTGTATCTCAGCTGTAGCCCCCTTCCTCAGGTATCCCTATTTCTTACTTGGTATTAAGAAACCTGTGTTATAAGTATTTTTGTTGTATATATGTGAATACTTTTATTTTCTTGATGCTTCATTTTACTTTTCATACATAAAGTAAATGACTGACAATTTAAAAAACAAAAAAGAACTATCTTAAATACTTCTTTCTCTTAGTATCCAAAAATCTATAATAAAAATCATGTTAGCCTAGGATCTGGGAAGATGGCTCAGCTCGGCCAGTAAAGTACTTATTTGTCAGGAAAGCAGGAGGACCTGAGTTTGAAGTCCAGAGTCCATGAGAAAGCACAGTGTGGTGGCATACATCTGTAATTTCTCCACTGGAGAGGTGGAGGCAGGAGGTTCCTTCGGGATTGCTGGACAGCCAGCATAGCCAGCATCAGCCAGACGCTTTGCCTTAAAACAATGAGGTGAGAATTGATTGATGAAGACACCTAACATTGACCTCTGGCCACCACATACTTGTGCATGCATGTGCAAACACACAAAAGAACACACACACACACACACACACCTTATTAACCTTAAAAAGCTACTAATTAACACCGGTAAACCTCTGCAGGAAAAGTTAGCTGTATAATCATGTCTATTTTAATGGTCAGCATTGTGGTGTGAATGAGAATGTCACTATAGATCCATCTTTTGAATCTCTGGTCCCCAGTTGGTTGAACTGTTTGGGAAGGGTTAGGAGATGTGGCCTTCATAGAGGAGGTACGTCCCTGGGGGCCGCCTTGGAGGTTGAGAGCATTTGCTCTGTTCCCAGTTAGCTTTCTCTCCTCTGTGATTGTGTCTGAAGATGTGAACTCTGAGCTGTCCCACCAACACAGTGTGAAACTGCCTCCTGCTGTGCTCCCAGCCATGTGGGTCACAGACCCTCACACTTTGAAACTATAAACCCCAAATAAATTCTCTCTTCTATAAGTTGTCTTCATCATGGTGTCTTATCACAGCACTAGAAAAGTAAGTAAGATAGTCAACAAACTGTATAAGCTTATAATGGAAAGCAGTCAAATATTTGATGAAATTAATATAATTCTTCACTCGAATAATTATGCAGGCCAAACTTCCAGAAAACAGTCCAGGCATTAATGTTATCTTTAATTATGTTTTAGACTGTTTTAAATTAACAGTTAGATTCATCCTCATGTATCAGTAATTATTTGGAAACTTTGCATGTTGTAGGTTAATTAGAATGATTGTCAACAGTCACAGCATTCAGATTGGCTCTATTCTAACAATGATTTGAGAAAATTACTGGATCCTTAATTGAAGTAAGAGATAATATTCTTAAAATATATTATAAAATTCAAGAGCTGACTCTATGCTGCATGTACTTAAGTATATAAGATATAATGTAATGGGACACAATATAAATGTTTTGTTCTCTAGAGTGGAGAATAAGAAAGTCTCTCAAAGTATGCTGCTGTCAATTTTTTATTATCATCATCCCTTTATAAAGTTCCTCAAAGTTCAATAATTGTTTCTCGAAACAAAACTGTAAAAGAGAAGAAAAAAAATTACAATACGTGGTTCATTACATTGTATCATAAAGAGAGGTCTAATTTACCATTCTTATGTATTCAGCTACTAATATTCATATAGAGAGCCTCAATAAGATAGTAGCAGTAAAGGAAATAACTGTGTGTTTTTATCATGGTCACATAAAGTACATATTTGCTAATCTCTATGTAAGAGTGCACATACAGTGCTTGCTGCTGAATGAGAGTAGAAATATCTGCACTTTAAAAAATACTGTAGGTTTTTAATGTAGATGTATATATGCCATGAACGTATGGGTGCCCAAGGAGGCCAGAAGAGGTGTTTGATCCTCTGGAGGCAGTTTTGAGTTCTGTGTCCCCTCTCCCTCCCCCGACTTGCCAGTAGATGCTGAGAACCAAACTCCCTCTGGAAAAATACCGAGCGTCCTTAAGAGCAAAACTATTACCCTAGCTTCAACCCCTCCCCTTTTAAAACTTTTTTTTTTTCAGTTTAATTTTTTCCTTCATTGGATAAGCTTTCTTCAGGCTTTAAGAATCCAGTTCCTTCCACTGGCTTTGCGTCAGGCTGCAAGGTGCTCAGTCCCTCGCTGCTTGAGAAGAACTATTCCTAACAATCTTGCTGTGGAGGCTAGAGCTCATGTGGTGATGGAGCTTCACACACAGCTTGGAAAGCCTGTAGCTTTTCTTGCTTCAGAGATGGTCCTGGAAGCCATGGCTGCTACTGGTGTCTTTTTTAGCATGGCAGTTTTCTCTCTCTCTCTCTCTCTCTCTCTTCCTCTTCCTTATCTCCTTTTCATCAAGACTCCATTTTTGGTTATTGAAATCAGTATTGTTTTATGTTTGGCTATTGACAACAGGAACATTTTGCTTTGTTTATAAAATCACCTCTTTTTTGCCCATAAATTCTAAGATATCAGTATGTTTTGTGCTCAGTTTACTTGGTGAATTTTTGTTATTTATTATACCTGAACTTTCTTGAAAATAATACCTCTAATCTATTTTCTTCATTTGAAAAAGTGATGATAATTTTTTTTCCCTATCATGTCTACAGTTGATGTCCTAAGTGCATTTGAAGCAATTTCTGTTCTTGATAAAGTAACATCTTAGTTCCAAATTAGCACTTCAATTTCATTGCCACATTGTTGCTTACAAATCATACCATACTGCTGGCAAATTTAATTCCACTTCTAATGTGCCTGGTTGGCCATCTGGGCATATATTTTAGAGGGATATTTTAATAAAGGCATTTTTGAAAGCAAGCATCCAGAAAATAGTCCTGTGCTCTAAGGCTTTGGATGAAGGTGGAGCATCTTCTTACGTTACTTTAGGACCCTCTGCCTTGAATGGAGAGTTGGTAGGAAGGAAAAGAAAGCCAGTTACCTGCAGTCCTACTAGCTGCACTGAGTGCAGATAAAGATTGTATAGCCATTGTACAAGGGCTGAACTCTATCCTAGGGGCTTGAGAAGATGGCTCAGAAGTTAAGAGCACTGCCTGTTGTTCCAAAGGCCCTGAGTTCAATTCCCAGCAACCACGTCTATGAGGAGATCTCATGCCTTCTTCTGGTGTGCAGACACACACGAGACAGAACACTGTATACATAATGAATAAATAAGTCTTTTAAAAAAGAAAAAAAAAAACCTTCCTATTTATTACGAGTACTTGTGTTTCTCATTTATTCCAGTTACCTGTGTATAAATGAGTCCCTTCTGAAACTGCCAGGGGCGAGCATGGGAGGTGGCTCATTCTCTCACCGAGCATCCACATCTTCCTCCTTTCTTTGAGCGTCTATGTCTCAGCATGTGTGACTCACGGTTCTTGAACTGCAGTCTCACTTTTGCATCTGTGCTGCTTTTGCACATGCATGCACATGTACATACAAGGGTGACTGCTCAGTTAGGCGCAGCTAATGGCATAAAGAGATACCATTTTCTAAGTTTCAAGAAGCTGATCTTCCTAGTTAGGGTTCCGACTGCTGAGATGAAGCCCAGCTGAGATATCTAATTGTATCCACGTGCAAAAGTCTATCTTTGAGACAGAATTTTGAGGCTTGGTTGAAGTTAATGATACACACATACAAATCTGCAGTGTAGAGAAAGGATTTAAAGTGATGAAATGGGCTGAGATAACCTAGAAAGAATATGTAAATTTAAAATGGTGGTGTGTGTCCAGGATTAAGGTCTGAAGCATCCAAATGCATATCATTTTAATACAAACTAGTGAGATTCCCAGCATTCTTAGAAGAAGGCAGGGTGGTATGGATGTAGTATAAGGAAGCTGAGATAAACAAAAACAAAACAAAACAAAACAAAAAAACAACAGTTCACAACAGCAACAAAAGGTCAGGCACATTTAAAGCAGAGTTACGTCCTAGATCAGACTCCAAAGAAGTTATTGGTGACTTGGAAAAGACCAGTCTTAGTCAGGATGCAGTTTGACTTCAGAAAACTTTGTAGAGATGAAAAAGTGATGGTGATATTTACAGTATCCTCTTTTCAGTAGGTTATTTTTAGAAAGAAGAAAAAAAAATCGACAGTAACTGAAAATATGGTGCCAAAGTCACTTGCATCATTTAAAGATATCAGATCCTAGAACATGTCTGGGTATTATTAGAAAAATTTTGTGGAGTAGGAGAGATGACCACAGGCAGAGAGAATGCGTATCGGTGAAGGAGGAATCCCTTGAGTAGCCAAGATAGGATGGTGCACAGAGTGTTGAAGGGCATGGGCAGCATCCTGTTAGAGCAGCACAGGGCTCACGAGGGTGCATCATCACAGGTGCAGAAGACTGCTGGGCCAATTGGCAGGAGGATTGTCAGAATGCCTGAATTAAACATGGGGTGAGATTATCACTTGGGAACACGAGTACATAAAGATGTGCGAGAGTGACAGGTGCTAGTGCAGGGTGGGGCAGGAAGGGAGGGAAGGCAGCAACTTTAAATAGGAACGAGCACGTGAAATGGGAATTTTGTTTTTTTAAGAAAGGAAGCAAATACACTAAGGCCGGATTGTAGGACTGCTGACCACAGGAAGATGTGAGTTCCTGAGATAGGGTCTTTAGTAAAATTCAGGGCTTTATCCCAATCAAAGCTTGGGATAGGACAACAGTTGCCTCTTGTTCCTTGGCTGTTTCCTTTAGGCCAAACCCAAATATTACTGAAAACATATTTGTTGTGGATGTTTTGGTTTATAATACATAAACATGTTTTTGCTAAAATCCCAAGTTGGGGATTTTAGTCTGTCCACACCTGTTAAGTGTCTTGTGCGGAGCGTGGTCTTTGCCAGGTGGAATTAGTTGAATCCAGAGGACTTTGAGGGGTATAAATATGACAGCCCAGAGGAAGAAGGCGCAGCTGCTTGGAGGAGGACTGCTCGGTCATCCTCCTGCTGCATTTGTTGTTTGCTGTTTGCTGATTTGCTGGTTACTGGATTCTGGATTTCTGCATAAGTGATACTGGTGTTGCCCCCAAAGAATCCTATGACCTTACCCAGTGGGAATTAGCAGAAAGAACTCTACCTCCTGTCTCCACCAACATTCTTTTCCTCCTACCTGGTGTTAGGGGGGTTGGAAGAGAGATAGAAGTGTTAAATAACTATAAATAAAGTAGATTTGTTAAAAAATCAGAATACCATCTAGTATCTTAACTTACTCTTTTCCAGGTTACAAATTTAATTCCTGCTGGTTTCTTAGATTTTGTTCATTAAAAAATTAGCTCTTGTGTGTATGTCTGTATGCTGACATGTTCGTGTGAGTGCAGTTGTCAGCAGAGGCTAGAGGAGGTTGTCAGATCTCTTGGAACTGGAGTTAAAGGTGGTTATGAGCTACTTCATATGGGTGCTAGGAACCAAACTCAGGTCCTCTGGGAAAAAGCTCATACTCTCACACAATGAACCATCTTTCCAGTCCCCACAACTGATTTTGTTAAACATATCACCATTGAAATCTTTGTACTAAGCCTTTCTACATACAGGATCAATTTTCTAATATATATATGTATATATATATATGTATATATATACATATATATGATTATATATATGTATATATATATGTATATATATATGTATATATATATATAATCATAACTCTTGTAGATTTTCATCTCAGTCATTTACAACTTTTTTTTACTAAATCCACTTGGATTATCTTGTTCTTTTTCTTCTTTCAATCAGCTACTAGCATTGGTTCCTTTTCCATGCTTGAACTAGAATAGCCCTGAAGGGAAGGTTCAGGCATTATTTTTCTTACATGAGCGTCTAGCACCATTCAGGCATAACTCTTGGGTTACCTTATGTAATTGCCTAACTTTGCCTAAGCTGGTTTAGAGGTAGTCAGATAGATGGATAATTAACATGTATTCGGAAATGTGTGCTATCCTTGAAGACAGTGCTGAGGCCAAAAGGGTGGTGGATTAGCCAGTAATAGAATAGGCTTCACTCTAGTGCTGCTTTTAAGTGGTCTGGTGATCTTAATATTTCTGTTCTTCCTTTTGGCTCTGGCTCAGTTGTGCTGGGGTTTTATTATTGCCATGGCTGCAGAAGTGCTTGAGGATCTGATGAGCTCTGACAATGTATCCAGAGGCTAAAATGAAGATGCTGGTTTTAAATAGATGAAATCTCTCCTCTTCAAAATTCTATGGAGGGCCCTGTGTGGTTTACAAGTGTTAAACATACCCCTCAGAGAGGCAGCCTATTTCTGCCTTGTCTCTGGGGGTTTAAAGATGCCAGTTTTCCTAGTTTCCTTCTTACCATCAAGTCGGTGCCTCATTAGGGAGTTAACTGTGAGTTTTCATTAAAAATCAGCCACATCACTGTAGATCTTATTTTGAGCAGGCAAAAGTTTGATCTGAATAAAAACCCAATTCTTGCTTGAGGGTGAAATGCGTGCTGAACTTGAAATCAGTCTTGGGCCTGCACAATGAGTCTTTGAATCCATCTCCCTGCAGCTACTCTCAAATCCCCCTCCTTTCTGCCTACTCACTTAAGATGTCTTTCTGCCTGCCCTCCAGCCACTCAGTGCTGTCAGGATGAAGCTCAGCTCCTTCCAAGCACTACCGTCTTTTGCCCTGGAGAATACAGTGAACTTTTTTTTTTTTTTTTGGTTTAGTTTTGTTTTTGTTTGTTGAGACAGGGTTTCTCTATGTAACCCTGGCTGTCCTGGACTCACTTTGTAGGCCAGGCTAGGCTCGAACTCACAGAAATCTACCTGCCTGTGCCTCCCCACATGCTGGGATTATAGGCATGTGCCATCACGCCTGGCTGCACAGTGAGCTCTTAAGCAGGCAGGACTCAGCTTGGTCTATTTTTCTTCTCTTTTATACACATCCTGCATGATCATGAAATTGACACACTTACCCTTCCCTAAACATCATGTGCCGCCTGTCCTTCAAACTTAAGCACGGGATTCCTTCGCATGCCCATTTGCTCAGTGCCCCAGACCCTCATTCATTACGCTTTCCTTGGTTCCTCCAAGTGTAATCAGATTTCACCTTCCTCAATTTGCCTATCACTTCAGAAATCACGATGGCTTGTGCTATTACACTGGCATAGCTAAGAACTTTTCTTGAACTTGGGGATTAACACTACACTTAAGACTCTTTATATAAGGGCAACGGAACCCATCTACCAGTTTCTGAAACAAGGAAACAGACTGAGAAGAAAAATAGTTTCGCTCAGGAAATACTTTTGAGGAATGATCCTGTTTCCTGCACTGTGTCAGCTGCAATGATTTCAATGAGGAGGCTTGGCACAGCCTTTGCCTTCACGTCTGTAGGTTCCATCAATGTAGTGTATTCATAAGCAAACTCTTCCTACTAAATGGTATGCATGTAGGTAATCAGAGCGCTTGTAAAAAGACTATCTTCCATGTCTTATCTTTCTGTACATACCTGATGTATAGTGGAAAAAGGCATATGGTAAAAGAAACCTCTAAGGACAGGGAACAGTGTGCTTCAGATCCACCATCCAAAGCCACAGTGGTTCCTTTGAAAATCAAAAGCTAGCTTGGTTGGCACTTGAACCAAGTGGTATGGCAAGAGCCAAATGAGGGTCAAATGCAAAAGATTTTGCAAGCCATGCTAATAAAATAATCATGGACTGGAGAAGCGAACCATAATAAAATAGCCACAGACTGGAAAAAGGGATCCAATGCAAGTTTTTAACACAAGAATTACGAGATAAAGTGTGTATTTTTTTTCAAAAGCCTTTTTAAATGTATTTTATGTATGTGAGTGTTGGCTGCATGCATGTATGTGTATCATGTGCGTGCCTGGTGCCCAAGGGGTCAGAAGAGGGAAGTGGATCTCCTGGAACTGGAGTTACAGATGGCTTTAAGTCACCATGTTGATGCTGGAAATGGAATCCAGGTCTTTTTCAAATGACTTTAACCATGGAGCCAAGCCACCTTTTCAGCCCCAAATTGATGTTTGTTGTTGTTGTTGTTGTTTTGTTTTGTTTTCTGTTGTTCATTTTTTGTCATTATCTTACATATTTTTATTGTATTGAAAGATACATAGTTAAATTATTTTCAATCAAAATTGTGTTTTGTTTGATGATCAGACATTTTATGAAAAAGCAGATTTTATAACATTGCTGTGGGACACAAAGTTCCATTTCTACTATCTTTATCCCCCCAACACACAGTATCTTTATTGATTCTCTGGGAGTTTCACATCATGTACCCCAGTCACAATTCCTTCTCAGTCCTTTCATGTCAGCACCAATTTGTGTTATCTGTATACTCACTGGAGCATGGTCAAACTCTCAGTGTCCGGCCCCTTAAATAGAACTGAGTCCTTCCCCTCCTGCACAAAGTGGTGTTTTTAACAACCATTCTGACTTCATTATGAAGAGTGAACGATAAAAGGGGACAAAGAAAGGAAACCTGAGAAAAGGAGTCAGGCTTTTGGCTTAGGAATGGAAACCCAGCCAATGAGTTTGGAGGGACATTGCAGCCTATGGGGTTTGAATGCATCTTCTGGAACACTGGATTTGTATGTAAATGGTGAGGCAAAGTGGTCAAGATGACCTTATAACTCCTTTTATTTACTTTAACACATTTTAAAATTCCTTCTTTGAGAGTTTCCACACAACATGTTTTGATCACATATCCCCCACCCCCGTCACTGAGAGAAATGAGGACATTACACTAAGGGAGAGAGGGAACACTAGGGAAGGGAAAAGTCACCTTCGTACATGTTGTATATTCAAGTGCTGTCTTCTAGATAGCTGGATATGAGGTTTGGAACTCCAGAGAGTGGCACAGCCAGTTATTCAAACTAGAGAGCCATAAATACATAGGCGAGTGAGCAAGATAGTTGGTGTGAAAGTCCCTATTGCTGAAGATACTGTTCATGTTGGACACAGCGCTCAGAGGACCTGATCAAAAAGCTACTCCCTGAGAATTTCTTCCTTCCTTCCTTTCTTTCTTTCTTTCTTTCTTTCTTTCTTTCTTTCTTTCTTTCTTTCTTTCTATCTTTCTTTCTTTCTTTCTTTCTTTCTCTTTCTTTCTCCTTCCTTTCTTCCTTCCTTTCTTCTTTCCTTCCTTTCTTCCTTTTTAAAATTTTATCATTTTATGTGTATGGATATTTTGTCTGCATGTATGCATCACTTGCATGTCTGTTGACCACAGAGCCAAGAAGAAGGCATCAGACCCCCTGGAATTGGAGTTAACAGACATCTGTGAACTTACCTGTGGATGCTGAGGATCACATCTGGATACTCTGGAAGAGAATCCAGTGCTCTTAACTACAGAGCTCTCTCCCCAGCCCAAAGACTAACTTTCATTGTCCTGGATGGTATTGTGCAACCTGCCAAGGGAGAGCGATAGAAACCAATAGTTCTACCCATATGTGTCACCTACAGACCACAAGACAGCCCTGAAGGTGTAACAGTTGCCTGGCAGTAACCAATAGCTATCTAACTGGATGTAAGGCCTGCTAAAAAGGGGGAAATCATGCTTGGTACTGGAAACCTAGCCACCTAAGCAGAGCTAGTGAAGTCATGGTCTTAGGAAACAACCTGATAGCACCACTTTACTAAACCAGCACAATTTCTACCTGTATTCTAAACACTTATCGTTATACCCATCGATGGGTGGAGCTCTTAACCCTCACCAAAGGAAGTTCTCTTTGCAAGAGACCATTAGAGAAGTCCAGAGTTGGTCAGGGGGTGTCCAGTCCCAGTACACATAGCTACAACACAACCTGAGCACCTACTGCACAGAGGAACATTTTGAAAAGGGGCAGAAAGTTTCTAAGAGCCAGGGGACAAGGAGGTCTGCCATGAGATCTTGTTTCCTAGAAATAACAGGAACTTCACTCAGAACACCTAAACAATATGGCTGCCTAAACAAGCCCGGAATAAAGACAACACCAAGAGACAACACTACAATACGAGAGAGAGATGTCACAGGACTCCATGCCTAGGCAAAGAACCACAGGCAACTATGGTATGCTAAATGTGGGAGACTTGCCACATAGCACATAGTAGGATCTTTACTATCAGCTGCTGACATTGCTCAGTCTCAAACCTGGGAACAAATCCATCTCCTGTTGTCTTTCTTCTGGACTCTATTTCACATTGTCAGCTATGGAGGAAGAATGGAAAGTTCATGAATTATGACATACGAACAGCTACGGCTCTGTGACTGAGAAGCAGCGGAATGTGGTCTTCAGTGTGCTAAGTTACGAGACTGTGGAAGCCCAGTGACCTCATCACGAGAAACAGCTTAAACACATTCAGTGTCATCATTATTACCAAGCACAAGATGCTCTTGTTGGCTCATGATTAAGCAACAGCCCTCACCTGCAATCACAGACACTTAGTAAGCAGTTGGGCAACACCAGGCACAAATGGCTTATCTTATTAGAGTGAGCATATGTTTTTCTTTCCTACAATATGGTAATGTATTAAGTCCATCATAATGGGACCTCAAGTTCTTACTCAGAGTGTTTAGCATTTATTAACATAATTAACACAGCACCCCTTTCCTATCATGTCAACATACCAAACTGAATTCTCCATACTTTCCCAGCCAGCACAGAATATTACTAAGTATTTGAAAATAGAAAAAGATAGTTATTCATTCATTTGAATTAATTGTTTATTCCGTTTACATTCCTATTGCAGCTCCCCTCCCTTCTCTTCTCCCAGTCCCACCTTTCCACTTTCTTTCCTCTTTTAAAAAAAGAAAAAAGATAAGAGTTAAATTTGAAATGACTTTATCTCTATCTAGTGAATATAGAAGAAAGCCATTTGTTTCAAAGAAATGTTTGTGCGTGGTTTCTCCTATGTCCTTTGTAATGTGCCTTTCTTCATTCAATTACTAAGCTAGATAGGGCATGCATTTTCTTACTCTCCATATGTTTCCTTTCTCTTACGTCGTGGAGTTTGTTGTGAATATACATAATCCTTGCCTTTGGGCAGAGAGTAGAATTTCTGGGTTTGGTACAAAATTCCAGCATTCAATATTTAAAAGCCCCAGACTTGGGAAAGGAATTTATGCTTTCCAAAATAAAGTATTTCTTCGTCATAACAAAGTTCTCACTGTAGAAAAGAGACTTGCTTAATCTTATTCATTTCATGGTTGCCACACTTAGACGGAGTTTCTCAGGCAGAAGTCTAAAATGCTTCTGAACCCAAACTGAAAACTTAGAAGACTCTGTTATCAGGCTTACTGTAATTTTAGGCTTTCCGAGTAGAATAGGCCAAATTTATAAATTTCACTAGGAACAAAGATGCCGCTTTTACAAAAAAGCATTTAGCGTTGACAGTATTAGACTCATTGGCTGGAAATATCTTTATGATTAAAGGTATATGCTTTAGGGATCGTTTCACCACAGAGCTATCGACCACATGGTCAATTTAATGAAGTATCCCTAAAAGCGTACTCTGACAGATTATATGACAGAGGACATGGAAGGTAAAAGTAGTCCCTGATATCAGAGCGTCACAGTGACATGGCTTCAGACATTCCCTAGGTGGTTTACCATTTCAAGAAAGTGAGAAAACCTCGGAGTGGGAGGATGCCAGAGACAGGCAGGACATGGAAACGCTCCGAGTGTCCCTGAGGTTCCCAGGAATAGCGCAGTGTGAGTTCCTTACCTGAAGACATCACAGCGTCTCCTGTTCAAGGACACGGCTACTCTCTTTTGAGTGTTCTTTTAATGCACTTTCAATTTCAGTTCGGCTCCTCACAACTGTCAAACTGGCCCTCCACCCTACACAGTACTGTGTTTCTCGCCTCCACAGTTTGGAAGAGACCCCTGTGGGTTCTAGGTTTTGCTTCAATCCATGTTCCTTATCTCGAGTTTATTATTTTTCTTTCTAATAAATAGACTGGTATTTATTTGGTATAGCTTGTTTTAACCTCTCCTTGCAATCTGTGTTATCTATATACTCACTGTGTGTGAGAATATACTACTGTTATTTTTTTTTTTCCTGTGGTTAGTTTTTGCACCTGAAATTTTGGCCAAGTCATTGAAATTCATTCTGCCTCCCTTGTGAGGATAACACCAGTGGTATTTTTCTAGTGAGTTTGTTGTTGAGATTAAATGAAATAACGATTGTGTGGTACTTAGAACTGAGCTGGCATGTAGTAAGTCAAATTAATTATCTCACCAAGGCAAGTTTCATATTCTGGGGACCACAGTGGCAGAAACTTTCCTAAGCTTTCTCTTGTGCTCAACACACTCATAATATCTCTGGTGGGGGTAGGAGAGAGAGACAGACAGAGAGAGAAAGCCCGAGCCCCCTCCAAAAGATCCCCATGGCCTACATGGCAGGGTTCTATAGGAATGGGGAGCTGTGGAAAGCGAAACTGGAGAAGTTCAGGGTAGGGGACTGGGTGAGAAGAGCTGAGCGCAGCCAGGTCAGCACTAACAGGGATTTGGGATGCTGGTACCTGGAGGCTGGCATGCCCTTTGGGGTGATGAAAGGTATGAGTGCCACTTGTCTGGAGTTTCTTTTGGACCTGACAGTAGAGAAACCTCTCTTCCCTACCAGTGATGTTTTAAGTCACGTGGATTTTTGTCTCTATTCTTGGAGTTTAATTTCCATAGCTTTCTAGATAATTATACGATAGAAATTGTTGGTAGCTGTTTATTTTAATCAAGATCTTACTTATTGAGCAATTTATGGTCTTAAACAGTCCTGGCTTTACTTGTGTCCACAGATATTTTACAACAGATGGAAAAGATTTATTTCAGGATCTTATTTGATTTCTACAAACAGTGAGATGACTGCAGGTTCCCTTGACGTAACATCAAGCTTTTGTGCCTCCAGTGTACGAACTCAGCCGTCGTAAGAAATGTTTCAGGTGGGCCCCCCAAAAGTTCAGATTCAATACTCAAAGAAATATATAACAATACCAGTGTTCCCATGACATATGGTTCCATGATTAGGATGTCACCCCCCTCCCCTTTTTAAGAAAAAGGATGTTCAGGGAGGCAAGATTTTTCAAGTACTTTCAACTTACTGAATTTTAAATAACAAAAAGTAAAGAAAAAAAAAAGGCAAAAGAAGGGACAAAGGAGGTCTTTTAAAGACCCTGTCATTTAGGCTGCTTCGTTTGGGAAGTATACAAGCTGTTCTTTGCACTCAAACGTGAGAATAACTCGCCTTCAAGTTGTTGATTTATCAAACTGAACAAAATCGCGTGTTATTTTGAAGAAGCCAGAAAGGCTATTTCCCCTAGATTTCCGTCATATTCTTCTTTCGAGGCACTTACTGCAAACGCTTAGCGGGCACACTTGGACGGAACGTGCTACAGGAGGGGTCTTTAGCCCTCGGGTGGGAGTTTGTATGGCAGGGCTTACACCTCTGTCTCTCGACGGGTTCCCGGGGATTGGTCTGCAGGAACCGACGGGGGCGGGCTCAGAACTCCCCGGCCCCGCCCCGGCCCCGCCCCGGCCCCGCCCCGGCCCCGCCCCGCCCCGCTCCCTGCCCCGCCCCGCCCCCGGGTTCCGTTGCTAGGGACTCTTCAGGTGGGTGAAGCCATGATGGAGCAGGATGACGGGTTGACGGCCTTAGACAACATCGTCACCCAGTTCAACACCTATGAAGACTTCCTGGACTCGCAGATCACCACGGTGGACCTGTACTACCTGGAGGTGAGCGGGGGTGGGGGTCTGCCGGCGCGGCGGGGCTCGCTCGCCCCCTGGTGGTGACGGCGGGTCGCTGGCTTCCAGAAGCTTCCTGCTCGGGCTCCCCGGTCTCCCCAGCAGCACACAGCGGGCTGAACCCCTCGGGGTCCTCGTAAAATGGCAAAGAGGAAGGAAGGCGCGAAACCAGTGGGAACCGGTCGCTGTGTGCCACTGAGGGCAGGGAAGTGGGAGGACCGGGAGACGGGGAAAATGCGGTTGGCTGGTTCTGCAAGCCCCAAGAGCCCCAGACTCCTGACTGCCCATCCCACAGCCCTGGGACCCAGACTTTCACAGCAGGCCAAGCAGCCACCTCCCTCTTCAGGACCAACTAGCAGCATTCTGGGGCATCAATCTCAGCAGTGTGAGGAGGATTTGAAGCCTGCCCTCCGCTGTGCAAGGCAGTCACATCGCATTTTTAAAATTCTCAAAATTGCGTTAGAGTTTTACTTGACTATGTGTCTGAAAAGTGTTTTGCCTTCAAAAATGTAATGTGCCATGGTGTGAAAATAATTCTAGATGAACAGAATATGTTCTTTTTGAAATTATCGGTTAAAATAAGTGTAAGTGGTATTTCTATCAAAACACAGTTTCTAAAAACAGTAACAACAACAAAGCAAGCTTTTACATTAATTACACAGATAACCTTTAAAGTTACATTTGTGTGCACACAAACAAGACGGTTCTGAACTTATATTCTGTGGGTCGAGGAATGATATTTGTACATACATATGTGTATGTGTACATATATGTATGTATGTGTGTATAAATATATATGTTTACACACATATATTTAATTAATTAATTAATTTGTTTGCTTGTTTGAGAGAGGGTTTCTCTTTGTGTAGCCCTGGCTGTCCTGGTACTAGCTCTGTATACCAGGCTGGCCTCGAACTCACAGAGATCTGCCTAGCTCTGCCTTCCGAGTGCTGGGATTAAAGATGTGCACTTCCACCATCAGGAGCCACAATTAGTATTTTTTCATTTAAATTTTTTGTTGTTGATATTTTTTTATTATTATCATTTATTAAAATTTATTCAGCGTGTATCCCAGCTGTAGCCCCTCCCTCATCTCCTTCCAATCCCACCCTCCCTCCCTCTTTTCGCCCTACACCCCTCCTCTAGTCCACTGATAGGGAGGTCCTCCTCCCCTTCCTTCTGACCCTAGCTTATCAGGTCTCATCAGGGCTGGCTACATTATCTTCCTCTGTGGCCCAGCAAGGCTGCACCGCCCAGGGGGAGGTGATCAGAGAGCCAGCCACTGAGTTCATGCCAGAGAAAGCCTCTGCTCCTCTTACTAGGGAACCCATTTGGAGAGTTTATAGGCTACATCTGAGCCAGGGTTTTAGGTCCTCTCTATGCATTGTCCTTGGTTGGGGTCTTCAGGGTCCCCAGGTCTCCTTTTGGAGCTCCTGTCTTCTCCAGGTCTTTCTATTCTCTTCCCCCCCTTTCATAAGATTCCTTGCACTCTGCCGAAAGTTTGGCTATGAGTCTTAACCTCTGTTTTGATACCTTGATCAGTAAAGTCTTTCAGAGGCCATTTGTGGTAGGTTCCTGTCCTGTTCCCTATCTTCTCCTGCTTCTGATATCTATTGCAGGACACAATGAAAGCAGTGCTAAGATGAAAATTTATAGCACTAAGTGCCTTCAGAAAGAAGATTGTGATATCTCATACAAACAACTCAATAGCACACCTGAAAGCACTAGAAAGAAAAGAAGCAGACACACCCAAGAGGAGCAGATGGCTGGAAATAATCAAACTCGGGGCTGAAATTAATAAATTAGAAACAAATAAAACAATTCAAAGAATCCATGAAACCAAGAACTGGTTCTTTCAGAAAATCAACAATGTAAACAAACCTTAGTCAAACTAAATAAAAGGCAGAGAGAAACTATCCAAATCAGCAAAATCAGAAATGAAAAGGGGGGACATAATGACAGACACTGAGGAAATTCAAAGAATCATTAGGTCTTACTTCAGAAGCCAATGGGCCACAAAATTTTGGATGATTTTCTTGATAGATTCCATTTACCAAAGCTAAACCAAGATCAGGTAACTAGATTAACCAATCCTATAGCCCCCAAGGAAATAAAAGCAGTCATCAAAAGTCTCCCATCCAAAAAAAAAAAAAAAAAAAAAAAAAAAAAAAGCCCAGGGCCTGATGGTTTCAGTGCAGAATTCTACCAGACCTTTAAAGAAGAGCTGATGCCAATACTATTCAAACTATCCCACAAAATAGAAACAAAAGGAACATTACCAAACTCATTCTGAGGCCACAGTCACCTTGATACCTAAACTACACAAAGACCAACAAAAAAGGAGAACTTCAGACCTACTTCTCTCTTATGAACATTGATGCAAAAATATTCAATAAAATACAAACTAAATCCAAGAACACATAAAAGGTATCATCTGCCATGACCAAGTAGACTTCATCCCAGGCATGCAGGGGTGGTTCAATATACAGAAATCCATCAATGTAATACACCATATAAACAAACTGAAGGAGAAAAACCATATGATCGTTTCCTTAGATGCTGAAAAAGCACTTGACAAAATCCAACACCCGTTCATGTTTAAAGTCTTGGAGAGATCAGGGATACAAGGCACATGCTTACACATAGTAAAGGCAATATACAGCAAGCCTATAGACAACATCAACCTAAATGGAAAGAAACTTAAATCAATCACACTGAAATCAGGGACAAGGCAAGGATGCACACCCTCTCCATATCTCTTCAACAAAGTTCTTGAAGTCCTAGCTAGAGCAATACGTCAACTAAAGGAGATAAAGGGAATACAAATCGGAAAGGAAGAAGTCAAAGTATCACTGTTCACAGATGATATGATAGATCAACCACTGTAATCCTTCAGCTGATTAACACCTTCATCAAAGTGGCTGATACAAATTTAACTCAAAAAAATCAGAAGCCCTCTTGTGTATACAAAAGACAAAAGGGCTGAGAAAGAAATTAGGGAAACAACACCCTTCACAGTAGCCACTAATAACATAAAATACCTTGGTGTGACTCTAACCAAGCAAGTTAAATTTATTTTTTAACTTATTTACCTTACATCCTGATCCTAGCCCCCTTACTTGTCCCAGCTCAATCCTACCTTCCCTTCCTCTTCTCCCACCCCATCCCTGTCCCAAGTCCTCAGAAGGGGGGAGCCCTCCTCTTCTACCAACTGATCCCAGTTTATCAAGTCTCATCAGTGCTGGCTGCATCACTTCCAGGAAGAAGTGACTCACAAACTTAGGGCAGAGCACAGGGAGTCTTATGGAAGAGAGGGGGGACAGAAGGACCCAGAGGAGACAAGAGTGCCACAGAAGACCAATAGCCAATAAGTCTGAGCCCATGGACACCTTCAGAGTTTGATGCACCAACCAAGAACCATGCATGGAAAGGACCTAGACCCCCTGCTCAGATGTAGCTCTTTTGTTGGAGAAGAACATGGATAGGTTTTTCTTCATTTTCCTCCTTTCCTTCTGTTTTTATTGCAAAGCCCCATCAAGGCTGCCTTCACGCCCACCTCCACACCTTGTGGTGCACACAGAGGCTTTAAGGGATGTGAGATCAGTGTTCTGGAAATCCCATGTCAAGCCTTCCTGGCTTTTCTTTCATGGAGGAAACAGACTCTAATCCTGGAGGAGGAGATGAAGGAAAGGGAAATTGTGTCAAGGCAGAGAGTACTTGATAGCGTGGCTCTTTTTGGGTCCTTGTCTGGCTGTCAGGACCAGGAGAAACCACATGGTAGGCAGCAGAGCTGAAAGCACATTCAAGTGCCACGCGGTGCCCTTGGGATCAGTATGCGCTGTAAGATTCCTCCATTCCTTCTTGCTGCTCTCTTGGGACTGGGGAGGGAGTGTTTGCTCACATACAAGCTTTTAAATGCTAAAACACACACACACACACACACACACACACACACACACACACACACGATGAAATGTGGGCAATAAGTCGCTTAATAGGTAAGGTAAGGTCATCTTTGTAGCCCAGATGGAACATTACCAAACTTAAGGCTAATAGTTTTAGGTTTAAAAAATTTGTTTTAAGACACAGATTTTCAGGTAAGAAGCTAAGTGTAATGTCAGAAAATAAACTATAATGTAGATTATAGGTGAGACTAAAGTTCCATCAGTCAGAACTTTAGAAATTTTCAAAACAGAGAACGGTAACAATGTTGAGGGAAAAAGATATTTGCTTTTAAGTTTGGAATTATTTCTATCTTTTTAACTTTCATGAAAAAATAAGATAAAGCTGAATAATGATACTAAAGCAACTATCTACATAAAGTAATTATATATAACTATATATAGATATATGTATATAACTGTATACATCCATGTAACTGTAGATATATATAGCTTTATATATAATGAGTTTATTATATATGATGAGTTTATATATAAAACTATATATATACATAGCTTTAGTATCATATATAAAACAACTATATATAAAGCACATATGTAGTAATACATATAGTTAGTTGCTTTATTATCAGATATATATATACATATATATATATAAACTTTTAGTTTAATTACATTTGTTTTGTGTCTATGTCTATTTGTGTGTCTATGGGCATGTTCCCAGTGCATAGCCAATTAACATGGGAGTGGATCACTTCCTTCCACTATATGGGTCTCAGGGCTCAAACTCAAGTCACCAGGCATTGGGGCCAGTGCCTTTGCTTGTTGAGCCATCTCATTGGCCTGAATGACAACTTCTAAAGTGCTATTGGCTGCGGACACTTAGGTTTTCATCTGTGGCTGCAAGGCAATGGCCATTTGAGCCACATAGAAAGTAGAAACCTCAGAATCCCTCCACTAGTGTACCACAAGCCAACTACTCTCCGACTGTGCTATTTAAAGTCGCCCCTCCTTAAAGATTTCTGAAAGATGCAAACCATCGCAAAGAAGAGCAATGTAAAAGCCTAGAGATGCAGAAAACATTGTCTCACTGTCTGTGGGGTCCTATTTATCCCTTCTCAGAGTCCTCACAAGGATGTTTTCCAGCTCATGAAAACCATGCCCCTCGCATGAGGTAGTTTCCTGCTGAACAACATCGCTTGACTTTTCACAGAGTCTATTTTCCACCCCCGGCTTCTTGCATGACTTTTCTTCTGCTAGTGAGGCTGAGCTTTTCATTTGTTCCCTGAGTTTTTCGTTTCCAGTTTTATTTCAGGAGGATTTTTTTTCCTGATTCTATTTCTTTGTTAAATTCTACTGTAATTTCTTGAATTGTTTTGTTCTTTCATTTGACTGTATTTTCATGGTCTTAATAAGACATTTACTCACATCCTTTTTAAGGACTCTGAACATATTCATAATTATTATTCTGAAGTCCTTAGTACCTGAGAAATTTAATATAGACAGAAGAATATTAGGGCCTGTCTAATTAGAATGATATGGACTATAAAACATGACAAAAATCAGTTTTAAGATATGCTATATATAAAATCCTATCGTCACATTTTTCTTCTTTGATTATCTGAAATAAACAATTTCAATTTGCTGTAGAAAAACTATTACTGTTTAAAAATCTGGTGATAATTTTGCCTTCTAAATCACTTGGTGTTTAAGCATAAATATCCCAAAAATTTTTATGCTAAATGAACATTACATATTGCTATATATATAAACTAGAGCATCATTCAGTCCTCATCAGAGAAGCTTCTTGCAGTAGATGAAGATTAACACAGAGACCCTCAACTAGAGAACACCCTGAAGGTGAGGACTTTGGAGTGTTCAGCCCTGAAAGGAATGTTTCTTTATTAATTCCATCCTCTCAAGGCTCAGGGATCTGTGCAGAATGGGAAAAGAAAGATTGCAAGATGCAGAGTTGATATATAACTCAGAAGAAAGTGTTTTCCAGGTGCAGCAGGGCAGAACTCACAGAGACTGTGAGAGCATGATCTATACATACATGCTCAAGCCTGACCAAAATCCTAGCATGAAGGAGGGGATGTGGGGAGAAAGTTCCCACTCCTAGCTGAGAAGCTATTTGTAAATAGTAGGTGTTGAAACAACACTGTGTGTATCAACCACAGTCCAGCTCAGACCCCAGGTTCAGGAGCAGATGACCAAGACAGTGTGGACAGCATTTTTGACTTTTGTCAGCAGCTTTTTTGTTTTTTGTTTTGTTTTGTTTTGTTTTGATTTTTTGAGAGGAAAAGAACATGATGTTGGGCAGGTGGAGGAGGACTTGGGGGGACTTTGGAGGTACTCAGGGGACAGGAAAGCATCTGATGTAAATATAGTGTGTAAAATTCTCAAAGAATGAATTATTTTAAAAGATGTGACTAAAGAAGGGGGGACACTGAGGTGCTGTTGGGAGAAAGCTACTGCAGTTTATTCTTGGTGTGAGTGGTGGTCACAAAGGGTTTTATCATTTAATAGTTCATTCAGCCCTACATTTGAAAGTTTTATCCTTAATTTTATATCGACAAATTATGTTTTATGATATAAAAATAAAGTTATTTATATGGAACATCAAAAAACTAATGAACATTCATCATCCCAAATTTTTATATTTTTTTGTCATTACAATATATCAAATTTATTATCCTAGTAACTTTGAAATGTAGAATGTTATTATTGTTTTCTACATTTATCATGCTGTATATCTTTTTTTTATTGCATTAAGCTTTTACTTGAACCTCTGTTGACATTTGGTTAAAGACATAATTTTCCTGCCCAATTTTCTTAAAACAAAAAAGTCCACTTCAAGTTAGAGGGTACCTTTCTAAAAGGCACTGTATTATCTAATTCTTTTTTGGATGTGAACATGAACTTGAAACAGCTTAAAGAAGGGAGGTTTTCTTGTGGCTTACAGTTTGACTGGGTTGAGATGGTCTACCCAGAATGTGACAGCACCTGCCCCAAGTCTGACATCGGGCACAAAGAAGTAAGTGGATGATGCTCCAGCCTTTGTCTCACTGGTGCCTGACTGAAGACACAATGTGATCATCTCACCAGTGCCTAATGCTCCCAAAGCTATGTTCTGCCTGACACCATGTGACATTGTATGCTGTATATCTTAAGGGGAAAAACACTGTTAAGGATTTTTTTTTTTTAATTACAACACCATTCCTTTCCATTTCCCCACTTCAAATCTTCCTAAATACCCCTCTCCACCCTCCTTCAAATTCATGGCTTTTCCCTCCCACTATGGTTATTGCATGCATGTATTCTAAATATAACCTATTTAGACAATTTAATGCTACCTCTATGTATGTTTTCAAGGCTGATCATTTGGTACTGGACAACCATTTGGTGTGTTTTTCCCTGGGGAAGGACACCTCTCTCTTTACCAGCTTTTTGTTTGTGTGTGTGTGTGTGTGTGTGTGTGTGTGTGTGTATAGGGTTAAGGCCTTGTTGGCTTTTCTTCATTCAGTTTGGCGTGTTCATTCATATTACTCTTGTTGAGCTCATGTATGGGCAGTCATGTTGGTTGGTTAGACTTTATGGGTGTGACTTACTCTATTAGTCAGAGATAGTCTCACAGCAATGGCCACTGCATCATTCACTTTAAGGCAGGTTAGATAAACAGGCAGGGAACAGAGCAAGGTATCAGACTGAGTTTTAAGTGACCTCAAGTTGTGTTATTAACTTGACTACACGTGTGAGTCACCACACATTACTTTAATAAATATTTTGTGTATGTCTTTTATGTCCATAAGTTAGAATGAAGTATAACTCAACTCCAGGGTTTCATTGTTGGTTTTCTCTCTGAATATTCCACTCATTATTGAAAGTGGGGTATTGGAATCTCCATTTTCAATGTATTGCAATCTGTCTTTCATTTCAGAGCCTTTTTGTTTGTTTTGTATAATTTAGGTGCACCAATGTTTGGTGCATAAATAGGATTGTTACATTGCTTGATAAAATGATACTTTTGCTATTATGTAATGGTAATAACATTGTTTGATTTCCAGAGCTCCTCTGTACAGCTAGGGCTTTGTCCATGCTAGACAAGCACTGCCAATAAGCTATCTAGCCAACTGTCATATTCAAGTGTTTTTATTTTTATTAAAAGTATATTTTTTTCTGATATAAATCTAACTACTCCTGCTTTCTTTTGATTTCTATTTGTGAGGAATACGTTTTGCATTCCTTTACTCTCAGTTACCTTAAAAGTGAGGCGAGCCTCTTGTGGGCAGCAGATAACTGGATTTTACTTCTGCATCTATTCTATTCTTTTTTTTCTCTTTTATCCTATTCATTTTCATTTGATAATTCAGTCCATTGACATCCAAGGTAGTTACTGATGAGTATGATTTTTCTGCAAATATTTTATTAATGATATTCTGTTTGTTTTATTGTTTATGTGTTTCTTACTTGCTAGCCTGTAGTTTTGGGTGATCCAGCTGCTAATGACTCTGGCAGGTAGAGCTTGGTGTGGGGCTCTCCGTATAGCTGTGTGCTTGCTGCCTCTCTCTCAGGTCAGGTGGAACAGTGGGCTTGGCTCTGCTGTATGACGACACCACTGGGTAAGCTCTGCAACCAGCTCATTGCCGTTACCTTAGATCAAGTAGCAGGGCATCTTTGTAGTTCAGGTGGTAGTGATGTTTGGGATAAGCAGTAAAAGCGTTGTGGACAGGATACTTGGGATGGTGGAGTAGCTCATCTGTATGTTGGGAGTGGCTGCTATATGCAATTCATGGTTGTGGTTTTCCTTTTTGCATCTAGAGGGCCGATGAGGGAGATTTTAAAGCTAGGCTGTGTATTATTTACACACCTGGGCATGACAGATGTAGCCTGCCCTCCGCTGAAATTTTTTTCTTTGTTTGTCTCTCTATGGATGAGACCCTGGGGTTGTTTCAAAGCATATCTTGGAGGCAGAGTGTTAAAGTTTTAAAGCACACAGAGCTTCCCACCTCTTCTGGTAGTGACCAGCCTAGGCTAGCAAATGGACTAGGTGTTAGTACAGGCAAGTACAGGAGGCCACCATCTAACCTGTGTCATCATACTCAACTTTGGCCTCATGCAAAAACCACATCAAATTTTATGGGACTTAGATAATCCTCATATCAATTGAGAAAAGCATAGTACAAACACTAAGGCTAATTTTATTTATGAGTTGAAAAAAAACAGTATATAAATATGTTAAGATATAAAAATATGTGATGTGAGGAATATGCTAATTACTCTTACATCACAATGAATACATATAATCATTCTATATTAATTAAGCATCAAAAAACAGTACTGGGATTAAAGGTTTAAGCAGGGGTGTGGGCAAAGGAGTGTGTAAAGACAGGAGAGGATGGTAGGTTATATAAAACTAAAGATGTCTGAAAAACTCATTTGGAGACTCAGTGTTTTATAATCTAGTTGAAAATATAATTAAAAAAAAGAAGAGCTAAGACGACTACTACTGCCCTTTATGGGTGGACAATGCTTGCTCTCAAAGACACGTGTAATTCCGTGGAAATCTCAGTGCCTGGCTTGCGATACCTTCTTAACAGTCACTGGCCAGAGGGCCTATTGCTCCCCAACAACCCTTTAAACTAGATGGTCAGATGGTGCTCTTTCTGACGGTACTACCTGCTCCTGGTGCAGCAGGCAGAGAGAGTCAAGCTGAAGCTCCCCAAAAGCCGCCTTCCTTCTGGAAGTTCCTGGAAGGGGCTCTGCAGGGCTCTGGAGGAGGAGCGCTATCAGTGGTATCTCCTGCGGTGAAACTCGAGTGCTCAGTACTGACTTGCAGGGCAACGTGGGCTGCATGGCAGTGGCGTGAAAGCTATGGGAGCAGTGACTGTTGGGACAAATTAAATAATGACGAGGGGGTTCTCCGACAGAGAAAGGGGAGAGGGCAGGGAACCAAGAGGGCAAGAGGGGCCAAGAGAGACCAAGAGGGAGACAACGGGGCAAATTGTTCCCTTTCAGGAGCAAGGTAACCACACCTTCCAGGTATGACCACCTGGCCTGCTACACATGATGACATCATAGGTTGCTAGGCAACCCAGAAGCATGTGCCTAAATACTTAGAGTGACCAGCTGCTGTGTGATTAGATCTGAGGCCTGCTAAGCAGGAGGAATCTCATGTCTGTTTTTGAAAGCTGGGTCAAAATCCCAGGGCTCAGGGGTCAGAGGCCCCACAAGAGAACTACTTCAGTAGCGCTACCTGGTAATGTTGTCAGACTTCTTTCTAAATATTGTTTTCACCTATAAGTTAGTGCTCTTCTCCACTTTGGCCAGAAAAGGTGCTTGGACTGGTGTGGGGGACTGTGGTGTCTGTGTGTGACATGGCTGCTATGCTCACAAACTCACTACAGTTCCGGGTACTTGGACAAGATCAAACCAATAAGAGAGGTCAGTAATCTAGCAGGGAGTACTAACGGGACTCGGGGAGTCACGGAAAGTCGAAAGGAGAGGGTTTGCAGGGAGGAGGAGGACATTGTGGGGCATCCAGGAGGAGTGAGAGGGAGTGAGAGACAATTATGAGCAATGTATCCGTGATGTAGAATTGTTAAAGTGTAAATTAGCCAAGTTGAAGCATTAATAGGTCAAAATTAAAAAAGAAAAAATTGATTCCTGTATGTACAGAAAAAGCATTGAATAAATTCTAAGCCTATGCTGATAATTTGATAGACTATTTTGAAACATTTATAGGATATTTAATTCTCTGAGTTTAAATATCTAATTCATATTCATGTGAGAAACCTGATGACTATAGCTGTTACTGGCAGCCTAGCCAATACAGTGCAATGTAAAGAAAATGGCATAATTAGAAGGAGCCAGAAAATGATTATGCTGAAAATGCAAGAAAATTGGCTAAAACTTTATTAGAACAACAACAACAAAGAGTTTAACAAGGAAATAAGGGTTGAGCTAAAAGCAGTTCATTTCCTAGCAATAAACAATGTGATATCAACAGAAGACATGAAGTAAATAAAAATAGAGCATCCTGAGCCCCTGCAGTAAGCATTCTCACATACTCTGATATGCTTGAGTCTTCCTGTCTTGATGAACAGATTCTTATCTACAAACTCGTTTTAGAAGTGGATTTGAGACAGTTTTTGCTCGAATTAGTTTTGAAAGAAAACCTTCAATCTGTATTGCTCTCTCTATTAAAGATTAATTCCACTAGGTGGAAGCATTTGCTCAGCTTTGTGGTTCACATGCACTAACCAGAGCAGGAGGGACATCTGTTAAGTGCAGCAGCATCGGGGCGAAGCCTTGATGTCCCTGCGCCTGGAGTTTGCACTGCCACGGCCTGATAAGTGCGTGCGTACAGTCCCACGGAGCGTGGGGTTTGCTTTTAGTGCTTAGTGAAGTAACGGGGTTAACTTGTAAGTCATTTGGTGGGCCGTACAGATCAGTAATCTAGTATTTTTCATCTTTTTAGTTGTTAGTCCTCTCCTCATGACTGTTGTCTACACCATAATATATGCTGTTTTTATTGTATTTTAAATGTTTGCCATGTATTTTAATGTAATTGTTGATAACTGAATACCTTATTCAATAGTTTGTATTGGTAACATCATGTAAAACAATAGCTCTTTAAGCCATGGGAGAATAAGAACTATTTTTTTCACGTATGGCTGCTACACATAACAATGTTTAAGGTACAGTTTTTAAAATAACTGGAATATGGCTGGCTTCAAGTACTGTGGGGAAATTTGTGTCAGTCAATTTCAGCGATTTCGTGGCTATCTTCTTGGGTGTCTACTTTGCTGGTCTTATTGGTAGCATCATTGTATGGGAACAATATCTCCATAGTTCAGTAGGAAATTCATCTACTCCTCTTTATAACTTGCATTTGAAGTTACAGCATTTTGTGTCATCTGCTAATTGACTTAAGTCAGTCTGCAGCCCGGGCCACTCTAAAAGCAGCCCCATTCTCTTTGTGTATAGTTGGTGCTCAAAGCCGTTCTTTTACCCACACCACTGTCCCTAATTACATTGCTTTAAAGATACGCTGTTAATTGTCTACTGCTGTTCGCATAAATCGTTTCAAAACACAAAACTTCTTTGTCCTCTGATCCCTTGGAGAAAATTTGGTGGTTGGTGTTTCTCTTTTCATCTCGTATCTGTGGTTAAAAGAGGAGCACGTGTGTCGAATTGTACTGTCAGGAGGCTAGTTTTGCCTATGCAATATCTCTTGTCCCCCCATTTAAGGAGGATACTTAGTTTAAGCAGTTGTTTTGTCTGCACTGAAGACAATTCACCCACACATCTGCTTGTTGGTTTCTTCCTCAGGATGAAACCCTGGCTCGCCAGCTGGTGGAGCTAGGCTACCGAGGGACGGGAGAAATCGTGAAAAGGGAAGATTTCGAAGCAAGAAAGGCAGCTATAGAGATTGCAAGGCTAGCTGAAAGAACACAGAAAAAGTAAGTGGTCCATGGCCCGGATCCAGAGGTTATTATATTTAGAGTATATGTAAAAATCCAACCTTTCTCCATATGAAAACTTGGAGATGCTGCTTGGGGCAATGAGACTTGAGATGTCCTAAACAATCAGGAAGCAGAGGGACTGCCCTGTGCTTGCAGGAACGCTATGTGAGAGTTTGATCTCTTCATCCAAGAAATGTAAATTCCAAAATACAGTCATTATGCCAATAAAGTCACGTTAAAAAGTAACCCACTGGTACTGGTTTTATGTGTTTACACGCTAAAAATATGTGGCATTTGCCTTAGAGGTCTTTGTACTTTTGAGGCATATGAACCCTGGTTGGCATTGTTTATGTTCTTGAACTTTTCAAACAGGAATTTGTGTGAAGACAGTAACTGTCACTGGCTCTTGTTAATGTGGCTTCTATAGGTCACGTGAACTGCACTGAGTGTGCTGTGTTACAACAGGGAGTTAGGAACAGGGGAAATTGCTCATTTGGTAAAGTGTTTGCTGAAGGAGCGTGAAGATTTGAGTTAGATCCTCAGAACCCGTGTAATGAACTTGTCATGCCATGTGCTTGTAATAGCAGCGTTGGGCCAGGGGAGATTGGCAGATCTCTGAGGGCCATTAGCTACTCAGCTTCTCCTCC
Source organism: Meriones unguiculatus (assembly GCF_030254825.1). NCBI lineage: Eukaryota > Metazoa > Chordata > Mammalia > Rodentia > Muridae > Meriones > Meriones unguiculatus. Next base: position 170,315,186 of record NC_083351.1, read on the forward strand.
TTCTCCTCGAATTGAATTCTAAACCAGTGAGAGACCCAGTCCCAGGTGGTCAGCAGCTGAGGAACTGAGGTTGCCTTCTGGCATATGTCCATATGTGTGCGTGTGTGCTTGTACACACATGAACACGCTTGTCTACGTATATACATGCACATATGTAGAAAGATAGGTAATGAAAAGACATTTCCCTGTATCAAACTGGTAAGGTAGTTGAAAAGAGTTGATAAAACAACTGTCGATTCACTTGTAAAAAGTTATTACATTTGAAGTCTCAGAGATGATAGCTACTCAGAAAACTGAATTATTCTTAGATAAGATCTTTTAAAAACACCTAGTAATTGTCACTAGAAACTTCCCATATGCTCATACAAAATATGTTGGACTGGGAGGCGAACGGATTCTGGGAAAGTACAGTTTTAGATGACATTCTAGTGATCGTTGTGTTTCAGAACCACCTAATCCTATACTACATATTTAGTAACACTCTGTTGTGTCCACAATACATAACACAAGAGGCATAATAGGACAAGCATTCATAGTGCCCGTCATTAGTGTGGCAGGGCCACTCAGCTCACCACCAGGCTGGGATCTGCTGTCGCTGAGGCTGACCGCTTGCCTGAATCCGGCGCTGCGGCCGAGTCCCACTCAGGCAGGTTGGCGTCTGGGATTTTTGGATCGTGGCCCTCATTTCTTTGTCATCTGTCGTCAGGAGCTGTTCTTTGTCCATATTCTCGATCATTCGCTCTCTTCTTCCAGCAATTGTGGGCACCCTTTAACTCTTTCTGCTGTCTTCTGTGATATCTGCTCTGATCTGGCATGAACAGTTCTCTCCCTTGATGACTCGACAGCAGGCCATCAAGATGATCCAGGATTATCTTCCGGTTTCAGAATCTAACCTTCATCACATTTGTAAGACCCCCTTTGGTATGTAATGTGACAATTTTTAGCAACAGGGAATGGTCATCCTTGAAGGAAAATTCTACCAAACACAGGTAATTCCACAAAAACTTACGCACAGCTGGTCACTTAAGCCTCTACTCTTAGCAATTTGTAACTATGCAAGTTATATGTATACAGTCGTGTAGGTCTTATATAAAGCATCAGGGAGAGACAGAGAATTTATTTCCATTTATATATCATTTTGTAAGAGATACAAACCATTTCACATTGAGAAGAGTTGGTTGTGTTTAAAGTTTTGGTTCTGTCCCTGTCACATGTCCATCCAGTGTCTGAGGATCAAAGTGGAGTTTTTATGTGATGCTCTCTTTAACTGTCCGGAGCTGGAAGTCATCAGCCCACTCCAGTGCCAAGTCTGGGGAGGGGGAGGCCAGTCCCCGCCCAGAGCCTCTAGGAAACGAAGGTCCTTTCATCTGTGATCTCTCCTGGCTGTCTTTGTTAAGGATGTGTCCCATATGTTACTCCTTTTCCCTGTGGGAGGCACTTCGCTCTTTTCCCTGAAAAATCCGTGTTGGCGCTGTAGACATCACGGCCAGCAGAGGGAGCCAGAGAGCCAAGAATACTTGCCTAAGGTACCAAGCCTCTGGCTGACTGCAAGCGCCTGAGAAATCCTTGCTCTCATCCACTGTCAGATAGCGAGAGCTCACTCCTCTGGCCTGCAGGAGAGACAGTCCACCAGTGTTACGGTTCTCTTGGTTTAGCAATTGTAACGCAGTCATCTGTAGACGTGTTGGAGGGTTTTATTTATAATACTGTCTTAATAGAAAAAAAGTCTGGAGAGATGGAAGGCTTTTTTCAAGAGAGGAGTCACAGAAGAAGGGAAAATTTGAAAAAAAAAATTGAGTTTTTATTCATGTGCAAATATTCATAGACAGCCACATGCATTAGGCACTATGCCAGGTTCTGGGACTACAGTAGAGTACAAGACCTTGGTTACTGCTCATACAGAGTTTGATGGCTAGGTGAATAAAATTAAATCGTTGGTGGGAATGGAAAATGGGAAACAGCTTGGCAATTTTTCAAGAAATTAAACAGATTCTTACCATATGTTTCAGCAATTTGACTCCGAAGATTATTCCCAAGGGAACTTAAAACATAGGCAGGTACGTTCTTCTACATGAATGTTGAAAGCAGCGCTATTTAGAGTAGCTTCAAGTGGGAAACAATCGAAATGCCTAATAACTGATAAATGGCTGAGAGTGTGGTTCATAAGCACAATTCAGGATTATCCAGTTAGAAAAGGGTAACGCACTTCATGTGCACCAGCAAAGATAAACCTTGGGAACAAAAGGGTAAAGAGAGAAACTATACAGCAAAGAATGAGATCACCTCACAGTCCCGAGCATTTGGATACCTGGTTTCCAGTTGGCAGCACTGTTTGGGGAGGCTTAGGAATTGTGGCCTTGCTGGAGAGAATATGACACTAGAGGGTGGGTTCTGACCCTGTCGTCAAAGCTATAAATACACCACATCCTCTCACATCTATTATTGTTATTATTTCACACAGTAATAATATGCTTCTGTCTTAATAAGCACTGAAAAAGTCCAGGTGCCATGGCATATACTTGTAGTTCCAGCTATGCAGAAGACAGAGGCAAGCTTGAGAATGACCTGGGCAATATGATGAGACTCTGTCTCAAAACAAAAACACAAACAAACGACAACAACAACAAAAAAAAAACATCAAAGTACTAGGGCCAGTAAGCTGGTTCAACAAGCAGGATCACTTACCACCAAGTCTGACAACTTGAGTATGATCCCTGTGACCCACACTGTAGAAGGGAAAACTGACTTCTGTAGGTTATACTCTGACCTCCATACAAGGCCCATGGCATGCACCCCTCCACTGCACTTGAAGTACACAAAATATAATAAGAATTAGCATCCGCTGCCCCTCCTGCACTGGAGAAGCCATCCTCCAGTGACAGACAGAAACAGTAACTACCTTTCTCTTACCTTATGGTTATTTATAAACCAGTATAACAATTTAAAACATTTATTAAATTGCAAATTGCTCACAATTAAACGTTGCTGGGTGTGATGGCACACACTGTTAATTCAAACACTTGGGAAGTAAAGGCTCCCATCATTGCTAGCTCAGTCTTTCAGTGTGTTGTGACTGCTGTTCAAAATGTGATCCTTCGGCTAACTACAGCCAGCACCTTGGCTCTGTCAGTCATGGACTCCGACCCTCTGGGACTTGCAAGCCCAAGTAAACACTTCTATAAGTTGTCTTGGTCATAGTGTTTTATCAGAGCAACTTAAAAGCAACAATCACAACCACAAGTTGAATAATTTAATTTATGTAAAATGCCCAGAACGGATAAATTCACAAGACAAATAAGTTCATAGTTGCCAAAGGACTGAAATGAAGGATTGGAGAATGGCTGCTCTTAGCCATCTATCTATCCCTCTAGGCCATTTATAATGCATTTTTATATCAATAAAATAGATAATTGTAAAAAATTGTGAGAAATGCAAGCATAAGAATTGTGGTAATACCCTAATTAGTACAGTATCAGGATTTGGTGGATGGCTGTGACAAAGAGAGAAAACTCTTTTTTTTTTTTTTTAATTTATTTATTTGTATGTACATTTGGTGTTTGTGTGAGGGAGTTGGATCCAGTGGAATTTGAGTTACAGACCAGACAGTTGTGAGCTGCCATGTGGGTGCTGGGAATCGAACCAGTGTCCTCTGGAAGAGCAGCCAATACTCTTACCAATGAGCCATCTCTCCAGCCCGAGAGAAAACTCTTAAATACTGTTTAATGACGATAAGAGTTCCTCATACAAAGGGGTGTGAGAGGGGCTCATCCACTCACCATCAGTTCTGCCATATATTTCTCTTCTTCAGAATCATTTCTACTTTACAGTCATATAAACACCTTTCTTTTTTCCTTTATTTTCTACTGCAACTCATGCCAGCTGGTTTTAATAATCAATGACAAGTGATCAAGGTCGGAAAGCAATGATGGGAGAAGTTTGTCTGATGCCCCTCTCTGAGAGGGGTCAGCCTTAGTTTTTAACCGAGGAACTTCCATGTGCAGTGAGAAATTCAGCTGATTCTCAGGAGTGAGGGACATGAAGGGTAGCACTCAAGATGAATGCTGGGTTCTTGCAATGGAGTTTGTAGGTATAGTTGAGCCTTCGCAGGCAGCTTTCTGGTGGAAACTGCAGGATCGTTGGCTTGTTCACTTGGAGTCCACTTGTGTAACAGGAGCTACTTTCCGTCCTCTTACCACTGGCTCTGGGAAAATGACTGTGTGCTGTTGAAGCATGCCACTGAGGAATGGGAGCATGCCACCTCAGGCAGCAGGGAGATGGGTGTGGATGCAGCCTTGGTTGTACTGGTCTGACTGCTGCCACTTTTCTAGAGAACTGTGACAAGTCTCTGGAATTCCTGGGAAGGGGGTGTCAGGAGCCCTGATTGTAAAGAACAGGGCTATCTATGACAGTTGTGGGTGATACGAAGGCTCTCTCTGATGACTTAGGATACGGGTCTAGTGCCCTTTATTCAGGTAATCCTATTAAATGTAAGTTGGCCAGTTTTCAGACCCTTTGATATTAGTCTCCAATAAATTGGTTAATTTACCATGCTAGCTTATACTTTCAGCATATTATGGTCTGACTCTGTTTCATTTTGCTTTTTTCTTCTTAAACTCTATTTTCCATTTCTAAGTATATTATTTCCCCATCTTCTCTCTTACTCCACATACCCTGTCTAATTCACAGCCACCTTTTCCCTTAATTATTTTTACATACATATGCATAAACTTAGGAACAAACACAACCCACTGACTTCATTTACTGTTGCTCATGTGTGTATGATGTTAGGGCTGACTGCTTGTTGTAGATTAACCAGGTAGGGGGCTCATCCTTGAGGAAGGCTAATTTTTTTTCTCTCAGCAGCCATTAATTGCTTGTAGCTCTTTTATGTAGGTAGGGGCTGAGTCCTGTGAGATTTCCTACTCTCACGCTAGCATGTCTACTGGTGTTATCATTGCCTATCTCTTTTTAAATTTAATTTAATTTTTTAATGTTTATTTAAGTAACTTATGTGTATGACTCTCCATCTTCATGTACATCTGCACACCAGAAGGGGACATCAGATCCCATTATAGATGGTTGTGAACTACCATGTGGTTGCTGGGAATTGAACTTAGGACTCCTGGAAGAGCAACCAGTGCTCATAACCACTGAGCCATCTCTCTAGCCCCACTGTCTATGTCTTCTCATTTATATAAGCAGCCATATTCTTGAGGTATCATGGGTGAAGCTTCTCTGTCATTTTTGAAGACACAACCTCATATCAGACTTCCTAGACCTCTGGCCCCTACAATATTTCTTCTGGCCCCTTCTTCTGCAGTGTTCCTGAGTCTTAGGCATAGGGATTGTGTTGTAGATGTACCCCCTGGGTCTGAACATTTCATGTTCAGTTGTTTTCTGCACTGTGACCAGATCTGGTCTTCCGTATGGTCCATCTGCTGCAAAGAGAAGCTACTTTGATGAAGGAGAGAGATCCCGATATCAGCGGATGGACAACTATTGAGAATGCAGTTAGAAACTGTGCTAGTTTAGTAAAGTAGCAGTAATAGATTTTCTTCTAAGTTACACGACTTAACAAGGTGGCTGGTTTCCAATATGAGGCACTATTCACTCCTGCTGAGTGTGCTGTAAGTCCAATTAGACAGCTGCTGGTCACCACAGCATATAAGGGCAAATACTGCACCTTTAGAGATAACTCTGGAGCTTGGCTTTTGGGTGTGAGGATGGTTGCGTGATGGGTGATCAGTATTATTTTTAAGGTAATACTTAAAAGGCATTTTAAAGGTAGTTTAATGGAATACTTAGTGAATTCTCTCTCTAGTGTTGATGAATATTCTAATAAAGCTATTCTGATCAAGGTGATTATAAGTGTATTTAGTATAATTCCATTTGTGTTTGTGTGTGTGTGTGTGTGTGTGTGTGTGTGTGTTTGCCACTGAGGTAGAAAGAGTGTAAGGTACATCCTTGAAGTGAATTGACATTTCCCTTTATGTTCTTTTCTTCTATGTGTTTTTCATCATTAGTTTGTTCTGAAAGTTCATACGCACATATAATGCATAGTTATTATTCTCCTCCCTGACCTCTGCTGCTCTCATTGCTCTCTAACCATCCTCTTCCCTGTATTCATCTCTTTTTCATGTGCATGTCTCATTTTGTATTGTGACAGACTGAGTTTAACTAGGACTTTCTGTATGATCATAGGTTTGGGGCTGTTCTTTGCAAAGTGGTAGGATCATCATTGAGTACAGAACCAAAGACAGGGACTCCTCATTGCTCAAAATCTATGAGTGTCAATAGTTCTACAGTAAAGGGTGGGTATCTGTAAGCCCCTCTCCCAGCCATGATTGATTGTTGACAAGGCCAGTCTTGTGTGGCAGGAAATCATAGACCTGTGAGTTGATGATTGTAATGGCAGTATCGAGTCTAGAGGATGGGATTTAAAAGCGCTTCTGTGTATCTTCTGGCTCCTATATTCTTCCTGCCCTTTCTTGCCATGGTTTCTGAGCCTTAGAGGGGATGCTGAGAAGGTCTCATGTAAGATATCAGCACTTACCAGTCATTTATTCTGAACATCCTTGCAGCCATGAGTCTCTGCATTCACCACTTTGTACTGAAAAGAAAGGCTCCATTGATTAAGGCTGAAAGGCACGTTTGTCTTTGAGTTTACACACAGCTATGTAGAAGGCAGTTTGATGACATGTGAATTTAGTTCCACACCAGTAGTATGATCACAGCTTGAGTCTAAGACATCACCAAGCATGCACTGTTGATCAGCTTACCGACTGCTCACGGGTTTTCTCCAGCGGATCAAGGCTTCACATATGATCAGATGGCACCTTGTTAACCCCACAGTGTCACAACCTTGTGCCACTGCTGCACAAATGGATGCATCTTTCCAGGCAGGTTGATTTTGTTTTTGTTGTTTTTGTTCATAATGTTCAAAAGTGGGTAAAACCACTGATGTCTTTTCTTCTGTACCAGCCTGGAAAGCAGCTTGCAGTCCTTTGAGAGCTATCTGAGAGCGGGAACAATTACAGTCTGCTTTTTCTAGATCTTGCAGGTGATGGGTGTCGAACTCACCCTCTAATCCTGGTGTGGATCCAACCAGGATTTATGACACTTTTGATGGGAGTAGAAACGAGTGGCAACACTTTGGAAACCATTCCAGAAGTTTCTCCCCAAACTGGAAATGAAACTCTCGTATGCCCCAGCACTATCAGTTCTGGGCATGTAACCAAAGAGTTTTATTATGCTGCAGAAGCACCTGCACATCCACAGCACAATAGGGAGGAAATGGAATCTTCATAGTTGTCTACAAAAGACTGAATGGGAAATAACAGTGGGGTACATATATACATTGGAGTTTTGTTCAACTTTAAGGAAAATGAAATTATGAAAACTTCAGATAAGTTTATGAAACTGGAAAAAATGTGTGGCAATCCAGGTTCAGAAGGACACCACCACATAAGTGCTCCTAACTTCTGATTATTTAACTCGGGGGTACTCCTGGAAGCCAAGAAATAGGAAGGTGATGGAATGGTAGACAGACAGTAGGGCAGACAGTGGAACACAGCGAAAAGAAAAGTAGGGAGGAGCTACGGTGGTTGAAAGCTTTAAGCAGGGAAGGTGTGGGGAGGCTGGTGAGATGAGGGTGTGGAGGAGGGACCAGTGCCAAGAGAACATGAAAATGCCATCTGTCCCTTACATCTGTCCTCCACACCCCACAAAAGAGATTGAAACAAGCTACCCTACATGGCCAGATCACACTGGATTGCTAAACACAGTTCTCTGTTGTGGGTGTGAGATACCTCCACCGGAGTTGGTCAGGGAACCAGATGTCCCCAACAGTAAGCTCCCTTTTATAATATTGAGACAAAGTCTTAGTACATTGCCTAGACTGGTGTCTTGAGTCATATAAGAGACACATGGCATCATGCCTGACTAGAGTTACTTTTCTTTTTGGTCGCATACATACATACATTTATTTGTCTATTATCTATCTCTCTATCATTTATTTATTATTATCTGTCATTATCTATATTCATCATCTATCTATCTATATCTGTCTGCGTGTGTATACTATTTGTGCACATGGGTGGAGATCAGAGGACCGCTTGCAGGTGTTGGTTCTCTTCTTATACCAGCTGGCTACAGGGTTTGAACTCTGATCTTCAGGCTTGTGATCAGATGTTTTACATGCTGAGCCAACTTGCCAGTCTTTATCTAGACTTTTACTTAAATTTCAACCTCTATATTTGGGCTAATTTTCCCAACTTACAATATTATGAATTTTTTCAACTATTACTTTTTTATTGTCTTTTATCTCCGAATATTAAGATGTATAAATACACAGACTGATGGTGGGTATAGGTGTAGAAGTCTTCATTGAAAAAAACAATGTAGACCAATGTGAGTGTATTTTGTGTGTGATGTAATATTAAGTAGTGGTTATTTTATAAATGTGGTTTGCTGAAATGTGCCAAACTGGAGAACACTGTTTTAATTTGTTTTAAGTTCACGGCCATCTTGGTGGATGTAAATACTATTATCTCTGAGATGGAAACCTAACACATGGAGTTTATACTAAGGAGGGCCAGAAAAGCAAGATGAAAACTCACAGCAGCTGGTGAAAGAGCCTGAATTCTTAACAACTACATTTTTTTAAATTTTTTTTTCTTTGAATGATAAAATATGATGTGAAATGCTACAGCTTTAGAATATGGACTCTTCCTTAGAAGTTATTCCCTCTATTCTAAGTGTTTAAGTCACAGGACCAAACCAGTATTTGTGGAAATTGTAAGAATTGAGTCTTTCCTGTTGATGCTGTCTTTGAAGAGGATATCTCTATGAGAATCTAAGTAATCCTTTAATTCACTCTACAGAGCAGATGGGACAATGGGGTTTTTGATGACTAAACAACCATGACCTTAATACGTTTACATTCACACAGTATTAGATCGGTTTTGAAAAGGTACAGGTGTGTTTGGGTAGCTTTCTCCCTAAGTAGTGAATTTGTAACATTAGCAAAAATGTTTTTGCACCTGGATTTGGACAGTGATAACAAACTTTCTCAAGCTCAGAATAAATTAAGACTAACATTTAGTTTTTTCTGCAATTTAAAAATATTTGAATTATAAATAGTTTTGGAAAAAACCCCATAGCAATAAATAAATAAAACTTGTTTACATAGGTGCTATAACACCATTTCCTTTTGCTCCTTGCAACTATTTAATAATCTTCAAGAAAAAAAAGGGTAGATATAGGAAATTATTTCTCTGTAGATTCCAAGGTTTGAGAGTGATTCTGCAACTTTGACTCTTCTTTTTATACCCCTTCCCTCCACTAACTGGCAGTTCTCATCTTGGTCCTCTGGAGCATACACCTCATCCAGTAGTAGATTCCTTACATTGGCTGTTTTTTTTGCCCATGTATCTCTGTATCTGGAACCAGATTCTCCTTTTGATCTGTGTGCAGGGCCTCTCGGTAGAGGTCTCCCCAGACTGTCTGTGTGAATGTGAACTCTGTCCGTCTTGCCAAGTGCCGCATCTTTCTCCGAACCCTCCTTAGCTATATCTTGCTCCTCAACTACTTAGCCAGATGATGGTGGCACAAGCCTTTAATCCCAGCATTCAGGATGGAGAGGCAGGTGGACCTCTAAGTTTGAGGCCAGCCGGATCTACAGAGTTTATTCCAGGCCATATAGGAATGCTGAAAAACAAAACAAAATGGAACATAAAAAAATATAATTTTGGGTGTTAGTTATGTGCTTAGTGAGTTGCTCCTGTTTGAGATTTTTTAAATTTATTTATTTTTCTTAATTACAGTTAATTCACTTTGTTTCCCCCCCCCATAAGGCCTTCCCTCCTCTCCTCCCGGTCCCATCCTCCCTCCCTCTTCTTCACGAATGCCCCTCCCCAAGTCCACTGATAGGGGAGGTCCCCCTCTCCTTCCTTCTGATCTTAGTCTATCAGATCACATCAGGAATGTATGCATTGTCATCTTCTGTGGCCTGGTAAGGCTGCTCCCCCCTCAGGGGGAGGTGATCAAAGAGTAGGCCAATCAGATTATGTCAGAGGCAGTCCCTCTTCCCATTACTATGGAACCCACTTGGACACTAAGCTGCCATGGACTACATCTGTGCAGGGGTTCTAGGATATCTCCATACCTGGTACTTGGTTGGAGTATGAGTCTCTGGGAAGACCCCTGTGTTCAATTTTTTTTAAAGATTTATTTATTATTTATACAACATTCTACCCGCACACCAGATCTTACTATAGATGGTTCTGAGCCACCATGTGGTTGACTGGGAATTGAACTCAGGACCTTCAGAAGAACAGCAAGTGTTCTTAACTTCTGAGCCATCTCTCCAGCCCCCTCTGTGTTCAGATTTTCTGGTTCTGTTGCTCTCCTTGTGGGGTTCCTGTCCTCTCAAGATCTTACTATTTCCCACTTCTTACATAAGATTCCATGCACTCTTCCCAACAGTTGGCCATCAGGCTCAGCATCTGCTTTGATAGTCTGCAGGGCAGAGCCTTTCAGAGGCCCTCTGTGGCAGGTTCCTAGGTTGTTTCCTGTTTTCTTCTTCTTCTGATGTCCTTCCTCTTTGCCTGTTTGAGATTTTTGAGTTAATGGTTTTTATTTGTGGTAAAATACATAGCAAACTCATTGTCTTAAAGCTTAAGTGGACAGTTGATTAGTATTAAGCCTGTTCACAACAAAGTGCAATCAGTTATCAGAACATTTCTTCTTTCAAAGCAGCAACGCTAAGCTAAGTGAGGCCCCAGCCCCTATTTGGCATCCCCGGCATCTGGCACCTGATCCGACTCTCTGTATGTATGCATGTCACTACACTGGCTATGCTACATAAATGGAATTGCACATCTTGTTTATTTTGTAACTATATTTAGCATATCAATGTCCTCAAGTTCATGAATGTAGCACATATCAAGATTTTCTTCCTTTGAAAGGCTGTTAACACCATATATGTATATATATATTGCATTTTGCTCATCCATCAGTGGACACGTGGGTTGTTTCTTCCATTGGGCTTCTGAAAATAAGGGAGCTGTGAACATGGTTAAATAAATATTTTTTTAAATCTGATTTCAATCTTAGATATACCTAGAAATAATATTGATAAACACATGGCAATTTTATTTTTAGTATCATTGGAATCATAGGACTGCTTTCTTCACAGTTGCGCCATTTTACACAATTGTTACAACAATATATAAGATTTTAAATTTCTGCACATTCTAGTTAATCTTTGGTCATTTCTCCCTTCCTTCCTCTAAGGTTGAGGCCAGCCTGGTGTACAGAGGAAGAAGACCTTTCTCCCTCCTTCCCTCCCTCCCTCCCTCCCTCCCTCCCTCCCTCCCTCCCTTCCTCCCTCCCTCCCTCCCTCCTTTCCTCCCTTCCTTCCTCCCTTCCCTCCCTTCCCTCCCTCCCTCCCTCCCTCCCTCCCTCCCTCCCTCCCTTCCTTCCTTCCTTCCTTCCTTCTGTTTTCTTTTGGATAGTACTACCATCTGAAATTATGAAGAGTGGCAGTTATTTGTCTTCAGTAGCACTTAAAATTTTACAAGTATATTATTAAACCAATATTCCTTGATGGGTCTTGGAAATTTTGCTAGAATTATCATAGGGCATTTCCATAATCAAGGGATATAAGATTTTATCATTGTTAACTATTTAGGTGTCTTTATGTGGATATGTGTATGTGAGTTTCCAAGGAGGCCAGGGGTGTGAGATGCCCCTGGCTGTAGTCAGTTGAAGACTGCTGGAAGCCAATCCTCACTGCAAGTCACTTCTCCTGCCAAGCCCTGCTCCTCACTGCAGTCACTTCTCTAGCCCCAGACTGCTCAGTGAGGGTCTTATCATCTTGTGTTGATCCGAAAGGATGGCAGTGAAGAAATGGCTGTCACTGGCCTGCTGTCAGCATGGTTTCTGCCCTGTGTTCTTCAGGGGCTGATGCCAGGCATCTGCTGTATCTTGATAATCACCCCTGAGATTATCTAGATTTTGATGGTCAGTAGAAAACTGTAGCACAATAGCCACCACAAAATCCTTGTTTATTCTAGGCTTCTAAAATGTTATTTTTAAAAATTAATTGCAGTTTGTTCATTTTGTATCTCAGGTGTAGCCCCTCCTTCATCCCTTCCCAATCCCACCCTCCCTCCCTAATCTCCTCCCATGCCCCTCCCCAAGTCTACTGATAGGGCAGGTCCTCCTCCCCTTCCCTCTGATCCCAGCCTATCAGGTCTCATCAGGACTGGCTGCATTGTCTTCCTCTGTGTCCTGGTAAGACTGCTCTCCCCTCAGGGGGAGGTCATCAAAGAGCCAGCCACTGAGTTCATGTCAGAGACAGTCCCTGCTCCCATCACTAGGGAACCCACTTGGAGACTGAGCTGCTATGGGCTACATCTGTGCTGGGGTTCTAGGTTATCTCCATGAATGGTCCTTTGTTGGAGTATCAGTCTAAGAAAAGACCCCTTTGCCCACATCCTTTGGTTCTGTTGCTCTCCTTGTGGAGCTCCTGTCCCCAGGTCCTCAGGTCTTTCATCTCCCCCTAATTTCACAAGACTCTGTGCACTCTGCCCAAAGTTTGGCTATGATGATTCTCAGCATCTGCTTTGATACTCTGCAAGGTAGAGTCTTTCAGAGGCCATTTGTGGTAGGTCTCTGTCCTGTTCCCTGTTTTCTCCTCTTCAGATATCATTCCCATTTGCCTTTCTGGGTGAGGATTGATCACCTTACCCAGGGTCCTCTTTCTTGCTTAGCTTCTTTAGGTATACAGATTTTAGTATGTTTATCCTGTAATACATGTCTAATATCCACTTAGAAGTGAGTATATACCGTGTGCGTGATCTTTTTCAGTTCCCACCATTTGCCTGCAAATTTCATGATTTCCTTGTTTTTTTATTGCGGAGTAATATTCCATTGTGTAGATGTACTACAATTTCTGTATCCATTTCTCAACTGAGGGACATCTGGGTTGTTTCTAGATTTTGGCTATTACAAATAAAGCTGCTACAAACAAGGCTGAGCAAATGTCCTTGTTGTATACTTGAGCATCTTTTGGATATATGCCTAGGAATGGTATTGCTGGATCTTGAGGAAGCACTATTCCTAAATTGTCTGAGAAAGTGCCAGATTGACTTCCAAAGTGGTTGTACCAGTTTACATTCCCACCAGCAATGGAAGAGGTTTCCCCTTTCTCCACTTCCTCTCCAGCATGTGTTGTCACTTAAGTTTTTTATCTTAGCATTCTGGTGGGTGTAAGGTGAAATCTCAGGGTCGTTTTGATTTGCATTTCCCAGATAACTAAGGACGTTGAGCATTTCTTTAAGTGTTTCTCTGCCATTTGATATTCCTCTATTGAGAATTCTCTCTTTAGCTCTGTACCCCATTTTTAAATTGGATTAATTGATTTGTTGCTGTTTAACTTCTTGAGTATATATTCTGGATATTAGTCCTTTGTCAGATATAGGTTGGTGAAGGTCCTCTCCCAGGATGTAGGCAGTTATTTTGTTCTGATGACAGTGTCCTTTGCTTTACAGAAGCTTTCCAGTTTCATGAGGTCCCATTTATTGATTGTTGATGTTTCCAGATCCAGTTCAGCTTTTCTAAACAACAAAAAAATATGGTTAAGTACTATTTTGAGAAATGTAAACAATTGCTAAATGTGTATGTTAGCAACTGATGTAATTGTGGTTTAAAATATTTATGAAATGAGAGCTTGGATATAGGTAGTTTCATGATTAAAAGCAGAAAGAAAAACATAAGAGACTCAAGCTGTTTTCAAATGTTGTTACTTCTGACAGTTGAAAATAAGGTATTTCAGTTACTGCCAGATCTACAACTCTTAGAAATATGTCACTAGATAAATACGTAAACTTAAAATTAATGCAGCTGTGAGAAAATGTGTTTAATATGTATTATAGTGTGCAAATTCAAATAGCATCAAATAAATTTTCAAATGTGCCAAGACTCACCATTTTCACAGACTTGTCAATAAACTTTCAAAATAAATTTTAGCCCTTTGATTTGTTTTGTTCTTCGCAGACTTTTTAAGATGCCCCCATAGAGTTTCCTAGATTATATTATACTTGAAGTAGATAATGGGTTTGTAAGTGCATATGGGAGCACAAAGAAAACATGTTTTTAAACGTCATCAAGACATAAATACTGATGCTTACTTTATGGATTGTGTGAATTCTGATTTTGTTTTGACAGCTTTTCTCTCTTAGTTTTTGTGGTGGGTAGAAAAATGTTCTGAAGTAGTACACTTATAATTCAGTCTTCACTAACAGGAATTATTTGAAGCACCTGAAATCTGATATAAGCCCTAAAGAAAGGTAGTATGAAATAGTAGCATTCATGATTACAAAGCAAAGAGGCTTAGAAAGAGCAATATATTTTTTGAAAAAAAAAAAAAAAAAAAAAAAGACATGCACACCCCTTGGAATGTTTTATCAAGACAGCGAGACAGAAGCAAAGAGCAGTCCTGCTTTATTTGGCATTAGTGCTGTGTTCGATTTTGGTCTTTGCATTTGGCAGAGACTATGGAGACGCTGGAGGAAGTCCAGTGAAGATCAGCAGAAGTGATGTAAGGAATAGGGACTGGGTCCTAAGAGAGGGTTCAGTGGGATCAGAACTGTTTAACTTGGAGGAGGGAAGACGAGGAGTGATTTAACTGTCTTCAAGTATTTGAGAGGTTATTGTATGGAAGATGCAGAACAGATGTTCGTTACTCTCACAGGAGACCAAATAAAAGGAAATACTTTAAAATCGTAGCAAGAGAAAAAGTTCAGTTGGTCATAAAGATGGACATAAGTAGAAAGGGGGATTAGACACCGAGACAGGTAACTCAGGGATATGGGGAAGGCCACTCCTCGGGGATCTTTAAACCTGGAAGTACATAACCATCTGCCTTGGGTGATTTAAGCGTCCTCCCACCTCTGTTCAGGGAGCTCTCCTACCTCAGCTTTTGACACGTGTATCTCTGACATTCTAAGCATGTTGTTGTCACCTGCACTGAGCTGTCGGGGAGTCTGTCGGGTGTTTACTAAGACGTCGGAGCTGGAATTCAGCAAATGTTGATATTCCGGGTCTAGCTGATGTTTGTATCTGTTCTTCTCTCAGCTGCACAGAGCTTAGTGGCTGGCTCTTGGAATAGAAGATATTTCATACCTGTGCATTTGTGGGACTGTTTGTGTCCCCTTCCACCTTTCCCCTGAACTTTCTGCATTGATACTGTGGGGGATCATAGCAGTGGCTTTTATATTTAAGATCAGACATTGCTTTAAATGATTTTATTTAATCCTGGAAAGGTAATATGTTTCCCCTTCCACAGGTGAAGAAGAAATTGGCTTAGGAAACTTTAGTTATTAGCCTGGGACACTTCAGTAGGTTAATGAAGAATTCCAAGCTTGGATTGCAGTCAGTCCTTCCTGTCCTATTAGACTTTCTATTCAGAAGCACACACACACACACACACACACACACACATACACATACACACACACATATGCACACACACCTTTATGAATACAATCTGATGATTTCATTTAGTGTCACTCATATGTATGTGCATTCAGGGCTGACCACTTGGGATTGAATACCTGTCAGGGTCCTCATTTCTGAAGAAGATTCTTTCCTCTCAGTAGTCATCAATGCCACATTGGCATGCCAGTTGGTGCTGTCATTTTACCAGCTCTAGTTTAGACTTACCAGCTCTTGTTGAGACTTCATGGGTGTGGCTTCCCTTACATATGCAGAAGACACTGTCAAACAACAGGCATTCGGTTCCTGTGACTCTCATAATCTGTCCCCTCTTCTGGGTTGTTCTCTGAGCCTTCAGTGCAGGGTTATGCTGAAGATATATCAATTGGGATTGGTTCCCACATGATTAGTTTTTTTCTGCATTTTGACCAATTGCAGCTTTTTATAATGGTCTATGCTGCAAAATTGGCCTATTTGATGATGGCTAAGAGCTATACTTATATTTGGCTATAAGTATAAGTATTTAGAATTCAGTTTAGAAATGATGCAGGATTAGGGAAGTAGGTTCTTCTCTGGAGTCCACAGCCTTACCTGCCATGGACAGCTCAGTAGGTCTTCACATACTGCACATGAATTCTTGTCTATTGAGTGGACCTTAAGTCTAATTAAATGGCTCTTGGTTACTCACAGGACACAAGTGCCACTATTGTATCTTTCTGATATCTTACCATTTTGGGTATTGTATTTTATAGCCTTTGCAGCTGGGTAGGACGATTGATTACGTTTTAACCTTGGCAGGTTGCATATCTTCTTCTCAGATTGAGAGCTAGGTCTCAGGGAGGGAGTTCCAGGTCAGTTCCAGATTGATTCCTCCAACTCCTGTACCTGAAGTGTGTAGTGTCCTCAATAGCAGAGTCTTATCTTTATGTGCTGGGAGCAGCCAGGGCCAATGGCAATAACCTGTGTTGTTTGGGGATCTCTTTATAATTTTCATATGTTCTGGAATTTGAACATTTAGGCTTCTGGAAGGCCTAAAATGGGATATTGAAAACATCTACGGCTTAGTTAAATTCTGAATAATGATAAACTATAGCCATTTTAGAGGCAATTTAGAGAAGTAGCAGCCTACTTGCATAAATTGGTATTTAATTTTCCAATATGTAATTGTTCTCACCCATTACTTCATTTCATTATTTCCCATACTTAGAGTCAACTTAATTTCAGTTTTTGCATTTAATATAAACAGTACTTCTAGAAAAAAATTCAGGTGGATAAAAATAATATAAACGGGCTAATTTTTAGAGAGAATCAACAAAATTAATATTGCATAGCATTTATCTTACTGTTGGAAAGTGCTGTCTTTCTTATTAACTTACGCAGTAGTGCACTCTTCCTTTACTAGGCATTGAATGTGAATTCTTTACTGTTTTACTATTTGCTGTGTGTGGTGTCTAATTCTCGAGATGCTTATAAGACAAATAGGTGTTAAGATCTCTTCAGCAGTCTTTTCTGGTGTTGGTGTGTGTGCATTTTCATGTGTGCTTGCCCGCATGTGTGGGAGGCTACACATATACATGTCTGTGTGTGCGTGCAGAAGCCACAGGGCAATCTCTGGTGTCATTCCCTGGGAGCCGTCCTCATCGTCTTTTGAGAAAGGGCCTCTCACTGTCTGTAAAGTCACGAAGCAAGGTAGGCTTTTTGGCCAGCAAGTGCCAGGAATTTACTCGTTGCTGACTTCCCTGCGCTGGGTTGTGAGTGTGCACCTGCATGCAGGCTCTAGGCAAAGAGTTCAGGTCCTCAGGCTTGGGCTGCAAAAACTTTAAGGACTTAGTTCTCTGTCCAGCTCCTTTCAGTGTTATTTCTTTTTTTGTGTGTGTGTGTGTTTCTAATCATTCATTTACTTGGTCAAATAAATGTATATGACTGTGAAATAATGAAAGATTTTAAACATTCTAGAATATATTACAACAATGGGAAGTTATACAAGAACTCAGAGAAGTCATAGGGAAAAAGACAAAAATCACATGGATTACAATAGCAAATTAACCGTTGATTATGAACCTCAAAAGTACATGTTTGGAACTAAACAGAAGATTTCCACAGAAAGTAAGCAAAAAACTATTTGACATTTGACCCCACCTCTAATTCTACTAGTAGAATCAACACTAACAGTCATAATCTTAGTCTTAGATGTTGTAGTTTCTCCAAATCCTGTTGACCAAAGAATGAAAAAAGGAGGGGGGTCAGAATCTAGAACAGGGTCTCAGACTCATGTGCTAACCTTGGACTTTCAGCATGGGTAGGTCAGTGGTGGAGAATTAGAAACAAAATCACAAACATTTCCCCTAAACACTTCAAAGTTGCAAAGAAATGATTGCTAGAAACTATTGTTCCAACCCAGGAGAATCTCTGGCAACTCTTTTGAGCAGTGACGTTTACAGATAGCTATGTGTGTCACCAGCCCTCCAGTGATGGTGTTGTGCAGCCACACCTCAGTATCGTCTAGACACCTTTTCCCTTGGATTTCCTTCAGTGTGTCCCTGGCACACTTGCCTTGTAACTTTCCACTTTTCCCAAGATGAAAGAGTTCTTCCAACTTCAATCGTGGTTGTTTCATTAGCTGAAGCACAGCTTTCCCTACAAATAGGCCAGCATCCTGTTTATTCCACTTCCTCTATTCCTCCTCTTGATGCAAGTGCTGCTGCTCTTAGTGCTGTACACTAATCTGAGTGGGACCTAATTCTTTTTTTTTTTTTATGCAGTTTATTCAGGAACCTTGAATAATCATCTGACCCTGGGGAAAGCCAGCCCACAGCTTAAATAGCCTCTGGGTAGCCAACCCCAGCATGCCACGTGGGCAATGCAGATAGGTCCACATACATGGAAGCAAGCCAGATCCTCAGCCTTAGCCAAATGTGGAGTTGTTCGTGACAGAGAGCACTCACCATCGGGAAGGTGGAAGGCGGAAACCAGCTCCATCTTTAAGGCACAGCATTACGCAGCTCTCTACAGTTCCCCCTTTTTGTTTTAGACACATCAGGCAAGAGTAGAGGTCTGATCTCTGATATTAGAAATAAATTGGGACTTTGTACCGATGTTCATTTAGGTGTCATCCACCCAAAGAGCATCAGACCCTTCCAATACCTTTTTCTCAGAGGCGGGACCTGGGGCATCAACCCGCATGCAATCAGACTTGTTCTTCTCTGGGTCGAAAGCGGCTGACCCTGAGTGCAGTGCTTAGCCTCGCATCCTGAGCATAACATTTTAGCTTTTTATGGTAGCCAACCATGCTTGGGGAGACTGTCCTGCTTCAATGGCTGTAAAGGCCTGAACGGTCATGGCTGCATTACGCTGTTGTGAGACGCTAATCTTGCATATATACCACAGGCAAACCAAGGAGACCAACACCAGAAGGCCTGCTAACCCTCCCATGCCCGCCCATTCCTTCAGATGATTCATGGCTGCAGCAATCCATGATGATAATCCTGTGGCTAGTCCTGCGTCTGCTCTGGTAGAATTTACCGTGACAATGTTCAGTGTTATTTCTAATGTGAGATTTCTCTTTACTTAATAATTATGCATTCTAGAATTTATACTTTTTTTTACTTTATAGTAAGGAGAACAGTATTTCTGATACAACAATAATTAATATTTATTGGCAATTAACGTGCCCATTGAAAGCATCATCTCTTGTATTTGCTCTGTTGTCTGTATGACAAGTATTACTGTACAAGTTTTGCAGGTACTGTCTCTCTGAATATTCACAATCATCCTAAAGACTGTGGGCCTTTTCCAGGTCACTTTGAAGACAGCATTGGATTTACTCAATGTAGTGTTAAGTATCTTATGAAGGTCACTTAAGTAGTACATGAAAGATATAGGATAGTATCCAGGCAGTTTGGCAAGTGTGCTTTTGGCTACATAGTGTTTGTCTTTCTATTTGAGATAGTCTTGTGGTAGTTCCAATAGCTCCAAGCTGCTCTACTTTATTTCTGACCAACATTTTGAATCAAAAGATAAGTATGCGTTTATCTTATGCTACCACTAAATGAGTATTTTTATGATAATTTTTTGGCTAAGAAATTAAACAAGAAACATTCCTTTTCATTAAGGACCTTTCAGCTCAGAGAACTGTCTCAGTCATTCAAGTATATGTATTGAAGAAGAGTCCTAATGGTAGAGAAGCAGCATGAACAATATAGTCAAGAAGCATGGAGGACTGAGAGGTTCAGGGCCGCAGGTTGAGTCTTACCTCGGGAGAAAAGCTGCAGGGTTTTGTTGAAGTAGGGAAATTGTGAGAATGTGCGCACAGACAGTATGGACTATTGGGAATATTAACATTCCTGCAGCTTTTGCTCATCAAAGACTTGGGAGAATGCGGTGTCATGTAGAAACGTGCCTCGACTCTTTAAATTATGGACTTTAGGAAATAGCACGTTGACACTTACATGTCTGTCCATCCACATACGTATTCATTGTGCCATCCAATTACTGCTTAAAATTACTTTAATTCATTACAATAGTAATGGCCATCTTTGGGCCCATGAGCCACCTGTACAGCAACAGTATGGGCATTGGTTTAATTGGAATGTGTTTAACAGAGAAGGAAAGGAACGAAATTGCACAGCAAATACAAAGTCACATGTGACCCAAGCACTGGTGTCATTTTTATTTGGGTGTTAATTGTGGTGTTGGCTGCGGTGTTTAGGGGACTGTTAAAGCAGCAGGCATCTCCAAGAAGCTCCACAAGTGGGCAAAGCCTGGAAGTACTGTGTATCTGTGTATAAACTCACCTGTGACACCCTTCCGGGTGGGACCTGGGAGCCAGAGCTCTTTACAGTTGTGGAGCCAAGGATCACCATTCACACCTTTAATGAAATGCTGTTTGTACTACAACTGTTAGAGCTGAAACTTTTATGCTAGGGAAAGAAGGAAAACTACAGTCTAGGAGTAAAGTGACCAAGAAACCAGAAGCACGGTCGGGAACATCTGTCTCTTTGATTCCAGATGAAGGAACAGACCACACACCCATTTTATAGCTCAGCCTCATGAGTCACCAGAACCCAGGATCTTAGTTAGGAAAGGTTTATGCTCTCTGTCTTCTAGACATTGTGGTCACTCCTCTTTTACCTGTCTGTGCGTATGTCATTAATTTCTGCCCTTAGCCTTAATCCTGTGTCTCGATGTCTGTGTTTATCTTGTAAAATGTCTGCTGAGTGTTAATGTCTTTCTGTCCAAACACTCAGAACTGATAAAATGTGAGTCACACTTCAAATTTCCAGGAGAGAGAGAGAAAATAAAAAAAAAAAAAAAAACAACAACACATGTTTGACCTAGATTCACACTCTTCTAAGAAGACAGAGTCATCTTAACAAGTAGTGGATATAATTCCTGTCTGGAAAACCCACCTGTGTTCTTGGGGAGGGGAAGGTCATACAAAAGCTGGATGGGCAATTTCTGGGTAGTATGGCAGGTCTGGAAAACGCAACTAGAGAATACTACCATTCCAAATCCAGATTTTAAGTACAGAGCAGCTAAAAAGAATTTTCAGAATATCAGAATATTTTTACATAAATCTAAAATAAATTTTTGTTAAATTTAAAAAATAAAATGAAGCAATGTGATTAGGTCATGATTTTTCAAAGCTTTTCCTTTAGTTCTTTAGCTTTTGGCAAATGAGCTGATGCCACAAGATAAAACAGATCCCAGTAAAATGTGGTGGCAGAAATACTGCAAGGGAGCATGGGAGTGCTCAGTGTCCACACTCTGAAAGAGATGTGCTGTTCTCTCACGGGTACCATTTTCCTTCTTCCTAAGCCCCCTGTCCCCACAGCATTCATACAGAGCTACCCAAATTATTCATCTTTCTTGACATATTTATCTAATTATTTTATTATTTATTTATCTATTTATTATTTATCTATCTAATCCTTCATTTTGACACATTTAATTTTTTGTGAGGGTTTTATACATATATCTATATTGAGTACGGTGAGAGGCGGGACTTAGCGTTTGGTTCAGCATTGTGACCTTGCCTGTCTAAGCTGCTGCCTGAAATAGAGAAATGCCGAAGCAGTGGCTGTTGTAAATGAATAAGGGTAAGTTGGGACATCTATACCTGCAGATCAGGGCATCATTCAACCCACAGGAGAGAAGCTGCTTCTTGTGTAGATGGCAGTTGAGACAGAGACCCATGACTGGCCAATGCGCAGAGAGTGAGAGACTTTGGAGCCTTCATTCCTAAATGGACGACTGAACCTATCCCCACCGCCACGTCTCCCCAGGGCTCAGGGGGCTGTGTGGAAGAGGAGGAGGAAAGGTTGTCAGAGCCAGTGGTGATGGATGGTGCAAAGGAAACAGCATCTTCCATAGGCAATAGGGCTCATGCACATCTTCACACACAAAGACGGGACAGCACACACAAGACCGGCACAGGCACAGGTTCAAACCAGAAGAAATAGCAGCTAGGAGAAGGGGAGGTGGACACAGGTGACACGCAAAATTAAGAAGCTATTTGCAAAGGATACCTGGTGGGAAAGGAAAACTCCGTGTCCTCTGATGGGCTGTTGCTGGTTATACCAACCACACTCCAGGGTAGGCCCCATGCGCAGGGGTAGGTGGCAAACATAAAATACACTCCCTACATTTTGTGTGCACATTCCACGTTGTTCAGTACCTTTTGTTTTACTGATTATTTTTTTAATGAATTAAATAAAATTTACTAGAAATAAGAAATTTTATTATCATGTTAATGAGTTTGTAATATGATACAATTATTTCAGAAAAATATTTTTATTATCTTTTTATTGTTTTATTATTCCAGTTTATTCCTTTTGTATTCCAGCTGTCCCTTCTCAATCCCACCGTCCCTCCCTTTTCTCCCATAGGTTCTCCTTCCCTTCCAGATGACCCTAGTCTATTAGATCTCATGAAGACTGTTTGCACTGTCTTCTGTGGCCTGGTAAGGCTTTTCCCCACTCGGGGTGGGGGGTGAAGATGATCAAAGAGCCACTCATTGAGTTCAAGTCAGAGACAGCCCCTGATCCCATTACTAAGGAGGCTGAGCTGCCATGGGTTACATCTGTGCAACCCATGGTTATTAACCCATGGTCTAGGTTATTTCCATGTATGGTCCTTGGTTGGAGCATCGGTCTTTGGTCTTTGCAAAGACCACTGGGTCTAGAGTTCTTGGTTCTGTTGTTCTCATTGTGGAGCTCCAGTCCCCTCAAGGTCTTTCACCCTTTTTTCATAAGATTCCTTGCGCACTCTGCCCAAAGTTTGGCTATGAGTCTCAGCATCTGCTTTGATACCTTGCTGGGCAGTCTTTCAGAGGCCCTTTGTCGTAGGCTACTGTTCTGTTCCCTGTTTTCACCCTCTTCTGGTGACCATCCCATTTGCCTTTCTGAGTGAGGATTGATCCTCTTACTCAGGGTCCTCCTTCTTGCTTAGCTTCTTTAGGTGTACAGATTGTAGTATGTTTATCCTATATTGTATGGCTAATATCCACTTATAAGTGAGTATAAACCATGTGTCTTTTTTCTGTTTCTGGGTTATCTCACTCAATATGATTGTTTCTAGTTCCTACCATTTGCCTGCAAATTTTATGATTTCCTTGCTTTCAAAAGATGAGTGGTATTCCATTGTGTAAATGTACCACAATTTCTGTATCTACTCCTCTGTTGAGAGACAACGGGGTTGTTTCTACATTCTGGCTATAAAGCTGCTACAAACAAGGTTGAGCAAATGTCCTTATTGTAGAGTTGAGCATATTTTAGAAATATGCCTAGGAGTGGTATAGCTGGATCATTTTTTTTAACTTTTATTAATTACACTTTATTCATTTTGTATCCCCCCCATATTTGTTTTGAATTTTTATTTTTTTGTTGGAGAGAGGGAGAAAGAAGTTGGGTGGATAGGGAAGTTAGGAGGATCTGAGATGAGCTAGGGAGGTGGAGGAATATGGTCACAATATATTGTAGGAAAAAAAATTAAAAAATTTCTCATACACACACACACACACACACTGATATCTTTTATACACAGAGACTGTGTCACTCCTTGACAAAGATTCTCCTAACAAGGATGAAAATGTAACTTCTGTCTCTAACACTGCTTGTCTGTGGCCTCATGTCAAATGGCAATCTGGCAGTTTTTCTGGATTAGCCAATGTGGGATTCAGGCCTAAGAAATGACAAGGCCCTGAAGCTGCTAGTAAGATTTTATGTTTTGAGCTGTTTCTCAAATAGATTTGAATTGCAAATTGAATCAAATAAAACTACTCTGTAAACATTTAGTACTTGCATAAAAATGAATATGTCTTGTAGAGTGGATTACTAAAGTGTGCACAATCCTGAGGACATTGAATCTGAGGGAAATAAACTTTTGATTTCTTCTAAAAGTCTGGTGGTTGAAGTTCAGTTATATAAAATTAATAATGTGTATCTTGCAATATTGTTTAGTTTGAGATGTATCACTGTGAAAAACTACTGTGTATTATGTTTTGGACATTAGATCCGTTTACTATGATTTAGCAATACCTACAATTAAGTAAAGCCTCAACAATTGAAATTTCTGAAATAACATTAATAAAAAGTTATTAGGTTATTCTGCAGCCACACTTTTCTGCTGAAAAGATTCATAGTGAGTGAGTTTGATTTTTTTTTGTTGTTGTTTCTTTTAAATTTTATTTTTCTCATTAGTTACATTTTGTTAATTCCATATCCCAGCTGTATCCCTCATTCCCTCCCCAATCCCACCCTCCCTCCCTCATCTTCTCCCTGCCCCTTTCCAAGTCCACTGATAGGGGAGGACCTCCTCCCCTTTCATATGACTCTGTTTTGTCAGGAATTTTCAGGACTGGCTGCAAAGTCCCCCTCTGTGGCCTAACAGTACTGCTCCTCCCTTGGGAGGTGGGGAGGTCAAAGAGCCAGTCATTGAGTTCCTGTTAGAAATAGTCCTTGTTCCCCTTACTATGGGAAACCAATTGATTACTGAGCTATCACGGGTCACATCCGAGCAGAGGTTCTAGGTTGTATCCTCTCATGGTCTTTGGTTGAGTGTCCATCTCAGAAAAGACCCTGTGCCCAGATATGTTTGGTCCTTGTGGAGCTCCTATCCTTTCCACATCAAACTCCCCTTCTTTCATATGATTCCCTGCTCTCTGCCGAAGGTTTGGTTATGAGTCTTAGTATCTACTTTGGAACACTGGCAGGGTCTTTCCGATGCTTTCTGCGGTAGACTCCTGTCATACGTTCAATGCATATCCCATTTGTCTTTCTAAATGAGGATTGATCATCATACCCCGTGTCCGCTTTCTTGATTATCTTCTTTAGGTGTATAGATTTCATTATTTTTAATCATATCTTTTAGGTCTATATAAGCGAGTATATTCCATGTTTGTCTTTCTCCTTCTGGGATACTTCACTCAGGATGATCTTTTCTAGATCCCACCATTTGCCTGCAAATTTCATGATTTCCTCTTTTTTGATTCCATTGTGTAAAAATACCACAATTTCTGTACCCATTCCTCCGTTGATGGACATCTGGGTTGTTTCCAGGTTCTGGCTATTACAAATAAAGCTGCTACAAACATGGCTGACTGAAAAGCTTCTGTAAAGCAAAGGACACCGTCATCAAAACAAAACGACTGCCTACAGATTGGGAAAGAATCTTCACCAACCCTTTATCTGACAGAGGGCTAATATCCAGTATATATAAAGAACTAAAGAAGCTGAAAAGCAACAAACCAAGTAATCCAATTAAAAAAATAGGGAACAGAGCTAAACAGAGAATTCTCTGTAGAGGAATATAGAATGGCAGAGAAACACTTAAAGAAATGCTCAACGCCATTAGCCATTAGGGAAATGCAAATCAAAACGACCCTGAGATTTCACCTTACACCCATCAGAATAGCCAAGATGAAAAACTCAAGTGATGACACATGCTGGAGAGGTTGTGGAGAAAGGGGAACCCTCCTCCATTGCTGGTGGGAATGTAAACTGGTACAACCACTTTGGAAGTCAATCTGGCGCTTTCTCAGACAATTAGGAATAGTGCTTCCTCAAGATCCAGCCATACCATTGCTAGGTATATACCCAAAATTTGCTCAAGTGAGTTTGATTCTTAAGCCTTAGAAAAATAGTGCAAAGCTATTTTGGAAAGTTTGAAGAACCACTGGGTGATTACATTTTAGAATTTATTCGATGTCCATAAAGATAGGTACAAATCCACACATGGCAGAACACTGCAGTGGCCAAGATTGTACCCTATGAACAGAGGAGGAGGAGGTTAATGTCTGGAATAACACAAATAGAAAATTTATGATATTACTTTAATAGTGTTCTGAAAGGAACTATTTCATGGAAAAGTTAAGAGAACAATTAGAAACTGTCATTAATAGAAATGCTGGAAGGGCAGTTGGCACCTATCTTTGTGTAGTCTCAACACCTCATGGTTCAAAGGGAAGTGAGTATGAGTGCCATTGATTATGGCATGTCTTTTGAAGGTCGGCATGATATCACTGTTTAGAACTGTGCTTTGAGACTGATACTCCACCATGGACCATGTATGGATATAACCTAGAACCTCTGCTCAGATGTAGCCCATGTTAGCTCAGTAACCAAGTGGATTTCCCTAGTAAGTGGAACAGGGACTATTTCTGACAGGAACTCAATGGCTGGCTCTTTGACTTCCCCATCCCCCCAAGGAAGGAGCAGTCCTGTTAGGCCACAGAGGGGGACTTTGCAGCCAGTCCTGAAGATACTTGATAAAACAGGGTCAGATGAAAGGGGAGGAGGTCCTCCCCAATCAGTGGTCTTGGAAAGAGGCAGGGAGGAGATGAGGGAGGGAGGGTGGGATTGGGAGGGAATGAGGGAGTGGGGTACAGCTGGGATACAGAGTTAATAAAATGTAACTAATAATAAAAATAAATAAATAAAAAATTTGGAATAAAAAAAAGAACTGTGATCTGTTATATAGTAAATGTGTGACTGTGTGCAGTCATGATTTATCATATATTCTGTTGTTTTCATTTTTACATCATTCACTTTTTGTTTTGTTTTGTTTTTTTGTTTTGGTGAGGGTTTGACCAAGGCTTACCCTTTTTTTCTTTGGAGGTTAGAATTTAGAGTACATATCTGAGAATATGTTCAAAGCAGGTATAGCTAAGGTTCTTATCACATATGCAAACAAAGGGGCTACTTTTTTTGATCTTGTATATATACACATGTTTTTGCATAGTAAATAATCAAATTACAGCAAGTTCCTCTGATGAATTTCAAGATCTTTCCATGAACTTCACTCTGCCAATCATTGACTTAAGGTCAAGTAGAGACAACTCTCAACATGATGCTAGCTGAAGGCTGATGGTAGTAGGTATTTCACAAATTGCTTCATTGTATTGTGACTATTAACTTGAAGAATATTTTACAGTGATCTCTGTGTTAAACTTTGAGGTCCAGACATGAACACCAGAGCAGGAGGCCTATATTTCAGTAGAAGTTTATCATGTATAAGCAGTACTGTGTGAGAGCAAGCAGGCATCCTCTCACATCGTATCAGAGCTGGAGGCCTACCACAGTGGTTCTTCATCTGTAAAAATTCCCATGCGTGTACTTTCACACGATATGCCTTTTTTCCTGGAAATGGCTGCTCATTATGTTTTCAGTCTCCATTCTGGTGGTAATAGCTATTCTTCCTGTGACAAGGATTAGCTTGGAGACAGTTGTTTCACAGTTAGGTGTCAATTTAAAATATAGTCATATTTTATACTCTGTTAATTTTGGAGTATTTCCAGTGGTTCTTGTTTCAAATTCTGGGTGATGCATTGCAATTTGGGGAAGTTAGGACAGTTCATGGTTGTGAGGTCCCCAGTGCTCAGCTCTTTCTAATAATTATTTATTAGTTTACTTAATTTACTTTCTTGTTGAAATAGGGTCATGCTGCGTAGGCCTGGCAGATCTTAGCTTGACAGAAATCCCTGGGGAACTGTGATTACAAGTGTGTCCCACTGTCATCCTGGGCAATGCCATCATTTTAGATTTGATGCTGTTCCCACCAAAGCGTAGCTTGGGTATTGGACTTTGTGCTCCAGATCTTCAACAGCATCCCCCAGCTCTTTCTCTAGATCACTTTTCCAATTCTTTCGTCACAGTTATTTTCACCATGAGAAATGGTACCTCACAGAGGTCTTGGTGATCTTGGTCTTTTCTCTGGTCCTCTGCAAATCCAAATACCCTACTGTTCTAATCAGTCTTCTTCATCCATTTACATCATTTCAAGAGTTCACAGAATGCCGTTATCTATGAACATTTCATTTTTAAAGAAACTGAGCACTAAATAAACTAATTTAAGAGACCAATGTAGTTGTCAGTAAAAGCTCATTATGAAAATTATCTGTTAGTATAATTTCCCAAGGTGTTGTTCATTTGTAATATATAAAAAAAAGTCACTGTATTTTCACCATCTTAATGGGTGAAATAAAATATAAAAATGTAAAATAAAAAACCCTGAAGGCTGTTGAATTAATTAATCCAAAAAATGTTAAGAGTTGTTCTCTAAATACTAAAAAGATAACAAAAACATTGTCTTGATTAGTAATGCTGAAGCATTGGAGAAAATGATGCAATGACCTGTCATTCCGCCCAGTTCTCAGCTACACAGCAAAGCTGTTGGTATCATACACCTGATGGGAATCAGGCCTCTGCATTTTATCAGAAAATACAGTGTTCCCCTCACTGGTCTCAAATCACTGATTTTTTTAGTTCCTCATTAATAAGTAAGACCCGTTAGCTTTTCATAACACATTAGCTAGCTATTTCCCAGTATCATCATATACGCATTTTAGGTCTCTAACAAAAAGGATTATTCACAGTGTCATGCAATTTCTAGCTTTTTGGTTTTTCTCATCCAGTGTTCCTCATCTGGTTGTATATGGAATTATTGAATTTGAGCATCGATTCAGCTAGTGAGTACAGTGAGAGATGAGCAAAGTCACACTCTGTGCCTTCAGGGAGTAGACAGTTTCTCCTGGTCAAGTAATTAAAGTACAGTGAAGCACAAAAAAAGTAGATGATGATAGTTTTGTATTCATATTCCATACCAGTAGCTATGCTGGGAAAAACCCAAACAAACCGTGTTCTGTACTTCAAATGTTGTAAGACAGACTTTACATTCATCTCTCTCAAATATAAACTGACAGTTCTGTGCAGAAAATATTAGAGATGTAAGCACATACCAGAGCTCAAGCAGCATTCTTAGCTACGTAGCTTCTTCTCATGTTTGCTTATCCTTCCCTCCACACACCCTTCTCTAACACCTCTCACCCTCTCCACTTTCTTCCTTCAGCAAAGTTCTGCTATTTAGAGCTAGATGCAAAATTAAGATTAGAAAAGTCACCATGGAAGTGGACATTTGGGAGTTCCTTAAATGAGTAACATGCAGTGTAGGGTTAGGGTTACCAGAGTTAGTAAATGAAAATCTAGGGTGCTAAATTGCTAAAAGACCTTTCCTCAGAAAATTTAAGCTGGCCCTGTTGTTCCTAGACTCGGAATTAGAGTCTGCTGAGAGCAGCGCTCTCTTCTAACGTGGCACTTAGCCTCAGTGAACACTGGGTCGCAGTTCCTTTGCCCCTGCCATGGGAGCTCTTTGACTCTCCTTCACTCCGTTCAGGGAGCCAAACATGTCCTTGGGCCTCGAGACCTGGGTCCCACTGGATCACCCTACCAGCAGTGCCTATCTTGCCGTGTTGTTAAAGGGTGATATATTGAACAGATTCCTGACTGCCACAATAATTTTTCCTTTCCCCCTTGCAAGATAGGGCCACCCCAATGGTTTTGCACCCTGCCTGTAGGCAATACATACTGCAGACCAGTGGCTGAATGTAGGGTGTTAGTGGACTGAGGCCGGACTTTATGCTACTTGTAGAACCTGTGTGTCACCTCCAACAGGAAGGCTGTTACTCTCATACTGCCTTGAAAAGATAGATTTCTCTTTCCACCTCTACTGTTGAGACCAATGGATACTATTCAACCTCTGCAGGTAGTATTTTCAGATGGTCAAGGCTCAAGCCATCTAAAGGCATTAGACCTTTTGCTCTTACTCATTATACCAGTGTTCCTCCATATTGATAATTTTGTTGTTGTTGCAGGCCAAGTGTGTTCCCCACTCAACTTTTGTCTATGCTGGAAGAGTAAGAGGTTTCCCTTGTTCCATTGGAACTCTTCTTTCTCCAACTATGCCTCTTTCTGTAACCTTCCACCTATGTGAGAGAAAAGAGGGTATGGAATATGGGGAGAATGCACTCAACATACAGTATATACTTGTATAATAAACAAAAAAATCAAATAAAAATTGTTGATGTGGACAGGAGCTTCTCTATTCTAGGTGAGCCCGACCAGAGTAGTGCATAGTCCACCAACTGTCCGGATGTAATGATGTTCATCTTTTTCAGAAGACAGCTTTTCATCTGTCTGCATGTGGAGGGACACGATGTCTTTAGGTTGCACAAGAACTTATGTGCCCTCTTAGAACAGTTCATAACCCTTGCCAGTTTGAATGTGTCTCCTTAATGTGCAAGTACTGTGATCTCAAATGAAAATGAAATGCTGTTGGGAAGTAAGGGCTAATAAAAGAAAGTTGCGCCATAAGGGATGGGAAAGGAATGATTAATGCCCTGTTGTGAGAGTGGGTTCTATAAAACAAGAGTTCAATTTCCCCTTGTTTGCCTTTGGCCTGTCTTTTCTCATCTACCATGGGATGATGCTGCAGGTGTTAGGGTCTGGAATTCCCTGAAGGAAAGAACCAGACTCAAGTAGTATGTAAAAGCAAAGAGTGTTTATTCTGCAGATAATTCCAGCATACTGGGGTCACCACATGTCACAACTCTGAGGGGAGCTCAAAGGCCCCTTTTAAAACCAAAAAGGGAAATTCCTACTGTGGCTAAGTGATCTTGTTTGGGATTAGCTGGTGCCCATGGAGATTATGTGACTCTGATTGGGACTTCTGGCTCTTTGGAATTAAGTCCTTTCATTCCCCCACCCCCCTTCCCCACATGTGTGCAATAGGATTCCATCTCAAATCCTTGAGTTGATCTTTTGGATCCAAAGGTTGGTATTGAGATTTTAACACCATAAGTTGGACCATGGAGATCTGATCTTTAACATTTTTTTTTTTAATGCTAGAAATAATCATGCAATGGGCACAAAGTATTACCAGGAGAAACAGAACTAAGAGCCTATTTTCTGGTATGTCAATTGGCACTACAGGAACCCATTTGTCCCTTATGACAGGGAGCCCCTTTTGATGTAGCATTTCAGCTAGGTGGGATAATAGGCAACATTTTCTATTCTGTAACTTCATCCAGCTGACATTAGTGCAATATTGTTGGGGTCCAGGAAGGCTGCAAGGCTATAGGGCACTTATCAGAATATATGCTTCTGATAATATGATGCTAATCATATGATTAGTGATCCAGTTTAAGAGACAGGCAATTACATTGGGTGTACTGGTTTATATCAGCTTTCATCAAGCTCAGACCTCAGCTGCTCACAACCCCTAAATGGAGCCTGTCAGCCAAGTAAAAATCTGCTAAGACAAATATAGACTAGGAACATAAATTAAAATTTGTCTAGTATTTGGGGAAAGTGAGGAATCCCAAGACCAAGGGAAAAAGCCCATTTCAAAATCAGGTAAGTGTACTTATCTGGAGTCTGTTTGAGTTGTGGCAGATCTAGGTCATGACTTTTTGATTTCCTGAAGCTCATATGAATTTTAGTTTCCAAAGGGAAGTATTTAGTATCGCCATTATATTGAGTTCCATATTTTAGAAAAACCAGCTAACAGGTGCCTGTAAGAGAGGAGGAGTAGACTCATGGTGCTGAGACCTAGTAAAAGCTGTAGCTTTGGGTTAAAAAACCCACAAACATTATTTTCTCAGTCCAGAGGGCGAGATATACAGATTGGACAGATGTGTTCTAGAATGATGAGGAACACACGTAAGTCTATATTTAGGAGACAACCAAAGTGAGTCTGAAATTTTGAACTTGTGACTGAATAGTAAGTAGCCAGAGCGCCATCAGCTTATCAGAACTTTAATGATCGATGTCAATACTCTGAACCTTTGAATCGTATAACAGCACAAGTACAACAATAGCATACAGCAGGGAAATAAATTTGATTTCTCTCAACACTTCCCATTTTTAATATGCCTTAAATTACTTTCTTATAGCTCTACATCTTGCATTTATATACCTTCGAACGCCTTCTTAGACCCTCCAATCTTCATACCTTGCACTTAACCAACTTTGAAACAACTTCTTAGGCCCTCCAATCTTTATACCTTGCATTTACAAACTTTGAAAGACCCTCTTAGTCCCTCAAAAACTTTCTCAGTAGTTTTCTTTTCCTCTTAATTTAAACTTTCATATCCTCAGACCTTGCATACACTTTATATCTTTCTATCCAGTTATTCACCATGAGACACAGGCAGTTAACATGAACGCTATGTGCAAGACAAACCTGTTTGCTTTTTAGATAAGAGATCTGGTACCTAGAAGTTTTAACTAGCTAAAGAAACGAATAATGAACTAACAGTGGATATAATTGTCTGTTCTTTATTTTCAAAGCTACCATTAGCTTAGTTTAGCCATCAATGTGATCAGAGACCTGAGAAGGATAAATTGTAACCTAGATGAATCTATGTATGACTCAAAATGACAAAGATGACTAGCCAGTCTGCCATCTAGACAGTTGACCTGTCTCTTGTGGTTTCATGGCATCATGGGCAGAGGGAGTCTGGCTGTCAAGCACAGAAGACAAGAGGCTGTTTCTGTGGAAAAAGAACATGAGGGACTGACCTCACCTGGTTTTCAGCAATGTTAGATAATAACTCTCCAGGTGTCCAGTTTTGTCTACAGTTTAGGCTGGGCCTTAGCAGCAGGCCAGTTGGACAGTCTTCCCCAGTGGTCAGCATACCACAATCCAGATTTGAAGTCATCCATCCTTGTGCCCAGATCTTCTCTGAAACCATGGGGAGCTACTGCTGGGATTTGGGACTCTCTGTGTCATAGTTAGCTTACACATGTTAAATGCTGTATTTAGCAGATCTCTGACAAGCTTGAGGGTGCATATCTGAGTAAATTTTTGTCTGTCTTTAGTTATCTGCCTTAAACTGCATCCTGTCAATATAAAACAGAATGTTGCAATCTATAATTGTGGCATATTCTGTAGATAAGTGTTTTATGACCATATCTATTTCAAGTAGCTCTACATAGGCAAACTTTGTAGTTATCCATCCTAGGCTTAACCTTGAAAATGTAAACAAGAGACTAGGTAAAGCTCAATCTTGTAACCAACTGTATAAGATATTAGCATAATTTTAAGTATATTTCTGAACTAATATCAAAGCAAAACTGTCAGTCATAGATATAGTTTATAAGGGGACTGGCAAATCTTGCTGATCCTACCATATCACATTATTGAGACTGAACAGCACTAGGTTAAAGGACAGAAGTTGCACTTGGAGCTAAATGGGCTACTGAATGCAGTTGGAAGCACTCAATATAGATGATGGAGGACCATGACTCTCCCACAACCAAAATGGCTGCCAGTCATGACTGCCCTTAGTTAAGATGGCAGTGAAACCATGGCTTCTACCCTCTTTATTCCTGAATCAACATGGCAGTCAGCCATATGTTGTTACAGGCCTCGGCAGGCAATTTAAAAGCAGCCATTAGATGCTGCTGCTGCTGCTGCTGACGCCTTTTACAGTATAGTACTATGGAGTATTAACAGTTTCCTGTAACCAAGTTCTAACATTGTAAACAATTGAATATTTCTAAAACATCCCAAATTAAAGTATCTTTAGAATCACCCATTTCCAGAGTCAGCAATACAGTAGCTTGTTAATC
This sequence comes from Meriones unguiculatus, assembly GCF_030254825.1. Classification (NCBI taxonomy): domain Eukaryota; kingdom Metazoa; phylum Chordata; class Mammalia; order Rodentia; family Muridae; genus Meriones; species Meriones unguiculatus. The sequence goes on from NC_083351.1 coordinate 170,348,593, forward strand.
TGAATCAATCTTTGTAACCTTAAAAATTTACCACATATACAATATGTTATAAGAATATAACCTTGATTTTTATATATATAAGAAGAAATCCATGCCAATTTAAATGAGACTTTTTGATTTCTTAATCTAAAAGGATATAGGATAATAAACAGAAAATTCATTACATGATGAAGAGGTTCTCTAATTGTTTCACTATACCACATGGCTGTCTCAAGATGGAGGCTGTTATCTCACATGGCAGGCTGTAGATCATATGCTCCACAAGGTTATTTAACTTTTTTATTACAGATGTTACAGATTTAATCAATGACCAAGACATATAGAGCATATACATTTAAGACCAATCAAAAATAAATATGTACTGGTCATACATACGGTGAAGACAGACAGACAAAGCTTTCCTTACTTTCTCCAGCTGCAATTTCAAGGGAGGAACATTCTGTTAGCTGTTGAATCCAGGCAGGACTGCGGGACTTGGGGCTTGCCAGCAGTTTTGCTCTGCTGCAAAGAGATTCAGGAGTTCAAGGTGGCAGCCATTCTCTGGCACCCCCTCATCTCGGCCCTCCCATACACACCGCTGGAGTGCGCCTTGACCCCTGGAAGAGAGGTGGGCACTGCCATGGTGGAAGTTTGTTGCCTCCCCTCTGGAAGCCAGGCTTCCTGATCACAGTTCACAAGTGGAGCTAGCTGCAGCCGACAACTTTCTCCCTCTTCCGGAGGCTGACCTGCAGACACACATCCCCTCCTCCTTTGAGTGCATTTTCCCAGGGATCTCTGTACCCCATGCGTTCTTGTGGGTGCCCTTGGCCTGGGGGTTGAAGGATGAGGACCTTATCGGAGTAGCACCTCAGCCCCCGCTGCCTGCACATGCACACACACCTATGGCCTAAGTGCCTCTGTGGGGCCCCTGCCAGGGATGTGGGTCACATATGAACTGGAGCAAGGGCTGAAGGGGGTAGATGAAGTTTGACCCATGATAGAGTAACAATCTGACAACCATAATAATGAGACAATTACAGCAGTTATTACAATTAGACAGACACAGACAAATGGACAGATGTTTCTGGAAAAACGGAAGCAAAAACCAAAGTCTTGGTCAACCGGAAAGTTGCCCAAACTGAAACCACATGAGCACCTTCAATTTCTCCCAAAGAGGTGTCAGGAACGTCCTCCACCACCTGGGGGGTGGGTGGTGTGTGTATGTCTCCAGCTCATCTGCTAACAGTGAGGGCCAATTCCGGTATCAAAGGAAAACAGAAACAAGCAGAAACCAGTACACCTGCTGCGGTGCTCCTCTTGACTGACTAATCTGCAGGGAAACGGAAGGTTTCCTTTACATGCTCCACCACTTGTGTAGGGGGGCTTAGGTGAATTCCTGGCCAATGCACTGGTAGGGTCTGGTTTGCTGAAGGAAAAACTCAGACTCAAGTAATATGTAAAAGCAGAGAGCATTTATTTTGAAGAAGAATTCCAGCATGCTGGGGTGATCACCTTCACAAAATGTCAGCGACACGGAGGGGAGCTCAAAGGCCACTTTTAAAGCCAGAAAGGGGCATTTCGTAATGTCACCTCGGCTGTGATTGGCTGGTGGCCATGGAGGCTATGTAACTCTGATGGGGACTGGCTGGCTCTTTGGAATTAAGTCCTTTCACAGGAAGGTTCTTGCCATTCATCAGTTTCTTGATCTTGGACTACTCAGATGTTAGATCTGTGAGATAATAGTTGTTTCATTCATTACAAATTGCCCCATCTTTGCCCTTCTTTCAAAGAAGCACAATAAATAGTAACTACAGTGGACACCTGAAATGTGATGTAGGTATAGGAAGGAATGACCTCTTTTTCCTCCGTGTATAACTAAAAAAATAAAAATAAATAGAGAGAGAGAAAAGAATGAGAGCTGGAGGATCTACTGTTGTTTCAGTAGGTATAGGTTAGAAAAAGTTCTTGAGGATTTTTAAAGTAAACTAAAGTCTAAGCAAAGTACAACATTAAACATTATTTCACAGAAGCCTGACTCAGTCCTTCTCCAAGAAAAAGAGGGAGCAAAAGTCATCCTTCATTTCATGAAGACATCCCCAAAGCTACTTGTATTCTAAGAAGCCATGTGTGCTAGCATGTGGTAAGGGGAATATGTTTATCATCTCCAATTAAAGAAACGCTTAAAGGCATTAAATAATTTGCTAACCTTTCACCAGGAAGACAGGATTACCTGGAAGAATTGTGGAAGTATACGGAAGTGTACACAGGCAGTACTACAATACTCTCCTTGCAGGTCAAATTTCTAAATTAAAAACATGCAAATGAATGAATTGACGTATGGTGCCAGGCCAAGGAAAGACACTGTGATTCTTTACTGGAGCAGTGTGGTCATTTGGTAATATACATGTGTTGAACTTAAATCTAGAGTCAGTGTGCTTTTCCTTTTTTTCTTTGGCTTTTCAAAGTACTTAAGGTCACTCTGATGTCTGGTGTATTCTCATTTTTGACAGTAACTGGATTTTACCTGTTGCTTAATATTTCTAGTCATTAGTCGTTTTGTTACCTTTGAATGTCTTAGCTCATAGTCTTTCCTATGTTCTGTTTTTGTTTTTCTTTTTTAAACACTGTATTCCTTCCAAGCGCAATGTCTTATTTATGGTAGACTGTCAGCAAATATGTGGAATGATCAACAGATGATTAATGTACGACATTGAACTGTAAGCCATCGCTGTGTAACAAACAACAGGGACACACACTTAGTTCTTGGGGATGCCTTTAAGCGTTTCTTTAATTGGAGATGATAAACATATTCCCCTTACCACATGCTAGCACACATGGCTTCTTAGAATACAAGTAGCTTTGGGGATGTCTTCATGAAATGAAGGATGACTTTTGCTCCCTCTTTTTCTTGGAGAAGGACTGAGTCAGGCTTCTGTGAAATAATGTTTAATGTTGATTTTATGTTCTGTTATCTGTGCTCAGTCTTTCACTTGGAGTATTTGCAAGTGCAGGTGTTCAAACAGACTAGTGTTCATGTACGGAGACCCTTGCCCTTAGCAAGCCTCTGCACCTGCAGCCATAAAAGTCAAGATAGATAATGGACTGAATTTTAATCACTTGTTACCTTGTTACATATTCACTACTTGAAAACATTTCCTTTATTGTGGCATGGTTAGTAAAAAGGGCAGTGTTGATAGTTAAGACACTAAAAGGCTGGGGAGTGATTTTACATGGGGGAATGATTAGAGTCTCTTGTAGGAACATCAGAATCTTCAGTTAATGTGAAAGAGTCTGGTAAACAGTAAGCTCCATGACAGCTGATCTACCAAAAATTTGTCAGTTCTGTGAGGGGGGGTGTTTAAATGTTTGGAGGCTGCTGGGTTTATTTGTCCAAGTACACAAAAGAAAGGGATCATGTAATCATTAGCCAAGAACATGAAGTTCTCCTCACATCTTTGTACCTTGATTACTTTGAACATCAAAGACAGGTTAAGGAACTTAACACAGAGCCTTCAGCTTGTTTCAATTCCACTGCATGTTCATAAAACATGAGTCTGATATTTAACATTTAAATGTGTCTATATCTGTCCATCTTTGTTTATTCAGTGCTCATTCACTTAATAATTCCGGTTACTTTTAATGGATCCGTGAAAGGGCAAAAGACTGTAGGTATGTTAGTGTTGCCTGTACTGCCTGAGAGAGTGTGATCATTACACTCTGCTCAACTGCCCATGTGAGTGTGACTGCTACACTCTGCTCTACTGTCTACCTGAGTGTGACAGTTACATTCTGCTTTCCTGCTTTCTAGAAGGCCCACGATGTAGACTGCATCTTAGCATGGGGGGTTTCCAACATGTTTCAAAAGGAATGGCGGCATAAGAATGGCCATTCTCTTCCTCAGGGAAAGTAAATGGAAAGGATGGATGTAAGCTTAGGCTACACATGGGATGTGGTTCTCAGAGAACCAGAAGAGGTTAGCTGGGGCTTTCCAAACTTGCCCATTTGTAAGACTCTTCTGGGTGTGTTTGAGCTAAAACTGAGTTCTGTATCTCTCAGCTGCACAGAATCAGAGTCTGTATATTGAGCAAGTACTTGAGCGGATGCTTATACTCAAAACAGACACAACGAGCACCCAGCGGTGGTTAGACCAGGTGTTTCAGACTAGAAAACGTGTGAGTTCAGTGAGATACAGACTGCATCTGGCATTTCACGGTACCTGGCATGAGGTAGATATAGGCTTTGCTTTTTTTTTTAAGATTTATTTATTTATTACGTATACAATGTTTTATCTCCATGTACACCTATACGCCAGAAGATGGCACAAGATCTCATTACAGATAGTTGTGAGCCACCAAGTGGTTGCTGGGAATTGAACTCAGGACATGCAGAAAGGCAGGCAGTGCTCTTTTTCTCTGAGCCATCTCTCCAGCCCCCAGGCTTTGCTTTTTTAAACCTACTTTATGTGGGGTCCATAAATGCCTCTACTTCCTTTAACCCCCCCCTTTCTCTAGGTATGAGAGAAAGAAGGTTAGTAGGGGCTGGGGATCTAGACCTTTTAGACTAGGTCCTTGGGGCAATTCCACTCTTCATTGGCAGGATTGCAATAGTCCAGCAAACAGTAAACAGCAGCAGCTTCCTTGAAGCGATCTCTGAAGCATGTTGTTGAATATTAATATTTATTATTGATTTATCTTCTAGTTAAGCAGTGGTTATCCCTAAACCAGCTGTATACCCAAATCACCACACAGAGACTAGGATGTATTTAGTTTACGTAGAGTACAATGCTGGGCAATAATTACTCCATCCTAAACCTCCAAGCCTCCATTCAGATTTCCCACATTATACTTGTTTTTAGTCATATCTTAGGCCCAGTTCATCTCTCCTCATGGTTTCAAGTCCTTTCCTGCCAATCTTTCCTCTCTGACTCTTCCACTTGCTTTCTTCTCCTCCCCTCCGGACTAGGATGTCCTACCCTATTCTCTTCATTGCTCAGTATTGGCTGGTTGTTTTATTGAAAATACAGAGAACAAATGGTGGCATATTTACACCAACTTCAGACAGGTGATCCTTAGAATAAACATCACAATGCAATTGAAACCAGATAGTGGGGTAGAAAAATCAGCATGTGAATGAACAAGGGTAAATTGTATACATTCTAAAAGAACATTATACCAACATTTCCCCCTTTAAGTCCAATAAAAGGCTCCTTTTCTTTCAATACAATAATAATTGTGAAACAGTTATGAAAACTATTAGGTAAGATTTACATTGTACAATCAATGCTCAGTCCCATGTGCATTTGGCAACTTAGGAGAAAGTATTTGATTATCCTATCTTGACAACTTTAGAGTTCTATACTTAAATTAACTTTTATCCTTATTGGTATTACTTATATGAAAACATTTTTTTTAAATTCTAAACAATTTAAGCTTAATTTCAGAACTATTTGATCTTCAACCTCACCAGAGACTTGAGAAGGAACAAAAATTAGTTACTTGAGTAAATAGGATGTGCATGTTAGCAAACTCCAAAAAAAAAAAAATAAAAAAATAAAAAACCACTGACAGAAACTGTTTGCTGCCTGAACAATCACCTGAAAACAATCACCTGAAAATCTCCATGATGTTGGACCATCTTCAGCCTTGTATATTTGACAGACATATATGTGAAGCAGAAACTATTTAGGACTTGCTTACCCTTTCTTGACAGACTTCAGCATTCAACTTGTCATGCGTTTCAGCTTACCCATTTTTGGCAGAATTCTATCTGTTGTGAAACAAGGGCATTTTCTTTTTTGCCTGGGTAGATCATTTGCCACATTTGAAGCCATCTCCATATGGAGGTTCTTCGATGTTCATCATCTTCTTTGAAGTAGGCTGGGTGCTGCCGGGAGATGACCTATCTCATGGTCAACGAATCTTTAAAATAATGAAAACATTTAAAAATGCCATATTCTGTAAGTCTATGAGGTTATTGAAGACTTACCTATCTTTATGTAATCGACCTGTGTACAAAATCATATCTGTCTCTTAAACCTAGGATGTATACTCCTGTGATGAATTAGCCTAGTATATGACATGGCTATGAGTTGATTAACTAGCAATTAACTTGCTTTACCTAATACCCTAAACAGTTTGTAATAACAGTTTAAAAGACTTGGAAGTAACCTTGAATTTGTATCAATATACTAAAATTACCAATGTATTAAAAACAGACTTATTTTTGCATCAATATACAAAATCCTATACCAGAGTTAAAAATAACCTTATTTGAGAATAACAAATAAAACCTTAAGTTGAGTAGATTCAATAATCTACCTTTTATTTTATTATTACTATAAGACATCCCTGTATTCCCCTTTCTTTCTTTTCAACCCCTTTTCTCCTTATCTAAAAAAGAAAGATAGAGAAAAGAAATAGGAGAAGAGAGAAATCCCTGAGTCTAACCTTGTTTTCTCTCTGAATAAGACCACTAATAATTTATAACCATCTCCCAATGACAATAAACACTCATAGCCACAGAAAATATCCAAAAACCTACCCAACCCCCGTTAAAAGAAATTGGATGTCATTCTCATGAATTTTTTCTAGCTGACTTTTTGGACCCACAGAAATCCTGTTAGGGTGCCCAAAGGATATTGGGGAAAATGGTTAATTAAGCAAGCATTAACATTTGTGATCCAGTCTTTGAATGTTGAGAAATTTCAGGCTTAATAGAAGTCCTGTTTGAAACAGTCCAAACTGCTGGACCAAATGAGATTAGTAGCTTTCTTCAAAGCTCTCTTGGAAACAGGCTTTGATGAGAAATATCAATTGAAGCAGTTGAGGCAGGAACAAGTAGAATTCTGGAACATGCAAGATGCTGGAACGCATGTGTCAATGTCTCAGCATGCTGGACAAATGAATTCTGTCGAGTTTGATCCAGCATCTCTGGTGTCCAGACCATTTGTTCTGCAAACTCATAATTTCTCACAAGTATTGTATACTTCTAAAATTAAAAATGTATAAGATGTGCAGGATGAAGCTAAACTGTAAACCAATTTTATCTATGCCAAGTAAAAGAATGGCATACTAAAATTTGAGGTATTGTAGCCAAGGATTTATTGGTCATGTATTAGTGAAGTTCTGGCTGGAGACATATTTTATGTCTCAGTCAGTTTTAGAGTTGTTCCCATGTGAAGGGATCAGCACTTTATGTTACCTGTTTTGTTTGGTCTTTGTGATTTCTTTCTTCTTGTTTGTGGCCAATGTCTTCCTCTGTCTAATCTGATTTTTATTAGTTTTGATGGAACCCATAATTTCTCTTCTCCTGTATGAACATAGGCAAAACCTCTTCCCCAGCGTAACACATTCCTTGTTCTTCATTTTGGAATTACGTCCTTTTTATGCTTCTCTAACTTAGCAGTCCTTTCCAAATTCCACTGTGTTTTAGCAGGTGTACTATTTATCTCATTTAAACATTTTAAAATTGATGTCCTTATTTAATATATTTTGGGGAGATATTACATTTCCCTTCTGTTTTACAACCATCTTTTTAAAATTAATGTTAGAAATTTTCATAATTGTTTGACCTGTATGATTATAAGTTATATCTGTAATAGGTTTCATTTCATAATTTCTAAAATATTGTGGAATTCCAATGGATATACATGCTGAAGCACCATTAGTCCCAATTCTTTTTAATTAATTTCTTTATAAATTAAAGTTTATACACATGGTATCTCAGCTGTAGCCCCCTTCCTCATCACCACCCAATCCCACCCTCCTTCCTTCATCTCCTCCTATGCCCCTCCCCAAGTCCACTGATAGGGAAGGTCCTCCTCCCTTTCCATCTGACCCTAGCTTATCAGAATCTCATCAGGACTGGGCTGCATTGTCTTCCTCTGTGGCCTGGTTAAGGCTGCCCCCTCTCATAGGGGAGGTGATCAAAGAGCAGGCCATTGAGTTCATGTCAGAGACAGTCCCTGTTCCCATTACTAGGGAACCTGCTTGGACACTGAGCTGCCAATGGCCTACATCTGAGCAAGGGTTTCTTGGTTATCCCCATGCATGGTCCTTGGTTGGAGTATCAGTCTCAGAAAAGACGACCCCTAGGCCCAGATTTTCCGGTTCTGTTGCTCTCCTTGTGGAGTTCCTGTCTCCTCCAGGTCTTTCTTTCTCCTCCTTCTTTCATAAGATTCCCTAAACTCTGCCCAAAGTTTGGCTATGATTCTTAGCATCTGCTTTGACACCTTGATGCGTAGTCTTCCAGAGGGCCTCTGTGGTAGGCTCTTTTCCTGTTTCCTGTTTTCTCCTTCTCTCAATGTCCATCCCATTTGTCTTTCTGAGTGAGGATTGATCATCTTACGCAGGGTCCTCCTCCTGGTTCAGCTTCTGTAGCAGTACAGATTTTAGTATGTTTGTCCTATAATATATGTCTAATATCCACTTATTCCATGTGTGTCTTTCTGCTCCTGGGATACCTCACTCAGGATGATCGTTTCTAGTTCTCACCATTTGCCTGCAAATTTAATGCTTTCCTTGTTTTTAATTGCTGAGCAGTGTTCCATTGTTTAAATGTACCACAATTTCTTTATCCATTCCTCAACTGAGGAACATCTAGGTTGTTTCCAAATTCTGGCTAGAAGAAATAAAGATGCTGCAAACAAGTTTGAGCACATGTCCTTGTTGTATACTTAAGTATGTTTTGGATATAAGCCTAAGAGTGGTATGGCTGGATCTTGAGGAAATACTGTTCCCAGTTGTCTGAGAAAGTGCCAAATTGATTTCCAAAGTGGTTGTACAAGGTTACATTTCTACTAGCAATGGAGGAGTGTTCCCCTTTCTCCACATCCTCTCCAGCATGTGTTGTCACTTGAGTTTTTGGTCTTAGCAATTCTGATGGATGTAAGGTGACATCTCAGGGTTGTTTTGATTTGCATTTCCCTGATGACTAAGGATATTGAACATTTCTTTAAAGTATTTTTCTGCCATTCCATATTTCTCTGTTGAGAATTCTCTGTTTAGGTCTGTACTCCATTTTTTAATTCGAGTACTTGATTTGTTGGTGTTTAAGTTCTTGAGTTCTTTATACATTCTGGATATTAGCCCTCTGTCAGATATAGGGTTTATGAAGATCCATTCTCAATCTGTAGCCTGTTGTTTTGTGCTGATTATAGTGTCCTTTGATTTCCAGAAGCTTTTCAATTTCATGAGGTCCCATTTACTGATTATTGTTCTTAGAGCCTGTGCTGTTGGTGTTCTGTTTAGGAAGTTGTCTCCTGTGCCAATGAGTTCAAGGCTCTTTCTCACTTTTCCTTCTAACCAGTTTAGTGTGTCTGGTTTTATGTTGAGGTCTTTGATCCATTTGGCCTTTAGTTTTTATCAGGATGATAAATATGGATCTATTTGCCTTTTTCTTCATGTAGACATCCAGTTAGACCAGCATCATTTGTTGTAGATGCTGTCTTTTATCCATTGTATGGTTTTGGCTTCTTTCTCAAAAATCAAGTATCTGTAGGTATGTGGGTTTATTTTTTGGTCTTTTGTTTGGTTCCATTGATCCACCTTTTTTTTTTCTATTCCAGTCCCATGCAGTTTTGTTTTTTTATTTTATTTATTTATTTATTGCTCTGTAGTACTGCTTGAGATCAGGGATGGAGATACATCTAGATGACGGTTTGTTGTACAGGATTTTTTTTTTTTTTTTTAGCAATTCTGGGTTTTTTGTTTTTCCATATGAAATTAAGAATCATCTTTTCAAGGTCTGTAAAGAATACTGTTCGTATTTTGATGGGAATTCCATCTGTAGATTGCTTTTGGCAGCATAGACATTTTCACTGTTAATCCTATGGATCCATGAGCATAGGAGATCTTTCAATTTTCTGATATCTTCATCAATTTCTTTCTTCAGAGACCTGAATTTTTTTTTTTCAAACAGGTCTTTCACATTCTTGATTAGAGTCACATCAAGGTACTTTATGTTATTAGTGGCTATTGTGAAGGGTGTTGTTTCCATAATTTCTTTCTCGGCCCTTTTGTCTGTGGTATACAGGAGGGCTTCTGATTTTTTTGGGTTAATTTTGTATCTAGCCACTGAGCTGAAGGTTTTTATCAGCTGAAGGAGTTCTCTGGTTGAATTTTTGGGATCACTCATATATACTATCATATTATCTGAGAAAAGTGATACTTTGACTTCTTCTTTTCCAATTTGTATTCCCTTGATTTCTGAGAACAGTGATACTTTGACTTCTTCTTTTCCAATTTGTATCCCCTTGATTTCTGAGAACAGTGATACTTTGACTTCTTCTTTTCCAATTTGTATCCCCTTGATTTCCTTTAGTGGTCTTATTGTTCTAGCTAGGACTTCAAGTACTATATTGAAGAGATATGGAGAGAGTGGGCAGCCTTGCCTTGTCCCTGATTTCAGTGGAATTAATTTAAGTTTCTCTCCATTTAGTGTGATGTTGGCTATAGGCTTGCTGTAAGTTGTCTTCCCTATGTTTAGGTATGTGCCTTGTGTTCCTGATCTCTCCAAGACTTTAAACATGAATGGGTGTTGGATTTTGTCAAATGCTTTTTCAGCATCTAAGGAGATGATCATGTGTTTTTTTTTTCTCCTTCAGTTTGTTTATATAGTGGATTACATTGATGGATTTCTGTATATTGAACCACCCTTGCATGCCTGAGATGAAGCCTACTTTGTCAAGGTAGATGATATCTTTTATGTGTTCTTGGATTTGGTTTGCAAGTATTTTTTTTTTGAGTATTTTTGCATCAATGTTCATAAGAGAGATAGGTCCGAAGTTCTCTTTTTTTTATTGTTGGGTCTTTGTGTGGTTTGGGTATCAAGGTGACTGTGGCTTCATAAGATGAGTTTGGTAATGTTCCTTCTGTTTCTATTTTGTGGAATAGTTTGAAGAGAATTGGAGTTAGCTCTTCTTTTTATGTAGGTCTGATAGAATTCTGCACTGAAACCATTTGGCCCTGAGCTTTCTTTTGGAAGAGAGACTTGTGATTACTGCTTCCGTTTCCTTGGGGAATATCGGACTATTTAATCTGTTTACCTGATTGTGATTTAATTTTGGTAAATGTAATTTATGAGGAAAATTGTCCATTTCATTTAGATTTTCACATTTTATATCATATAGCCTTTTGAAGTAAGACCTAATGATTGTTTGTATTTCCTCAGTGTCTGTCATTATGTCCCCCTTTTCATTTCTGATTTTGCTGATTTGGATAGTTTCTCTGCCTTCTAGTTAGTTTGGCTAAGGGTTTGTCTATCTTGTTGATTTTCTCAAAGAACCAGCTCTTGGTTTCATTGATTCTTTGAATTGTTTTATTTGTTTCTAATTTATTGATTTCTGCTCTGAGCTTGAATATTTCCAGCCATCTATTCATCTTGGGTGTGTCTCCTTTTTTTTCGAGGGCTTTCAGGTGAGTTATTAAGTTGCTTGTATGAGATGTTTCAAATTTCTTCTTGAAGGCACTTAGTGCTATGAACTTTCCTCTTAGCACTGCTTTCATTGTGTCCCATAAGTTTGGGTATGTTGTGCCTTCATTTTCATTGAATTCTAGGAAGTCTTTAATTTCTTTTTTTTTTTTTTATTTCTTCCCTAACCCAGCTGTCATTGACTAGCAAGTTACTCAGTTTCCATGTATGCTTAGGGTTTTTGCTATTTCTGTTGTTGTTGAGGTCCAGCTTTAGTCCATGGTGGTCAGATAGGATACAAGGGATTATTTCAATCTTCCTGTATTTGATGAGGTTTGCTTTCTGAGCAACTATATATTCTATTTTGGAGAAGGTTCCAGGAGGTGCTGAAAAGAAGGTATACTCTTGAATTTGTGTGAAAAGTTCTGTAGACACGTATTAGGTTTATTCGATTTAGGATCTCTGTAAGTGCCATTATTTCCCCCTTTAGCTTCTGTCTGGATGATCTGTCCCTTGGTGAGAGTGGAGTGTTGAAGTCTCCCACTATTAAGGTGTTGGGATTGATTTGTGATTGAAGCTTTACTAATGTTTCATTTACAAATGTAGGTGCTCTTGTATTTGGGGCATAGATGTTCAGGAATGTGCTGTCCTCTTGGTGGATTTTTTCCTTAATGAGAATGAAGTGCCCCTCCTCATCTGTTTTGATTAATTTTGGTTGAAAGTCTATTTTATTAGATATTAGGATAGCTACTCTAGCTTGTTTTCTAGATCCATTTTCTTGAAAAACATTTTCCAGTATGACTCATGGCTAATGCCCCGGTGGTAGCTCCAACAGCCACCAATGAGATGGCAGTAACAATGGTGGCTGTAGTTCCAAGATCCCTTTTCTGTCTGAAGAGAGTAATAGCGTGAGGGGCATCAATGGGCACAGGCACCCAGCGAGGCATGCGAGTAACCAGGGCATACCTAAATTTACTAGCATTCCAGCATTGGGCAAAAAAGCAAGTATCATTACCACAATTACTTGGCTCTATCTGGCTAATAATGAATAAAAATGGGGGATATAAAAAAACAGGTGTGGGCTTATAGGAAATATTATGAGAAGCCTTAACCCCTCGTTGGAACATCCTGCGTCAGTTCTAGAACTAGCAGTGGTGGTGTCCGAGGTCTGAGTAGGTTCAGGAGACCATTGCCCCCAGGGGCGAGACGTGCTCCATGCCAATTGACTAACTCCATATTTTCCTCCACTTTTGAAAGTCATTTAAGGTTCTTGAATTATTTTTTTCCCTTTTTTTAAAATTTTTCATCAATTACACTTTATTCATTCTGCATCTCCATAAGTCCCTCCCTCCTCCCCTCCCAATCCCACCCTCCCTCCTCCCTCTGCTTGCATGCCACTCCCCAAGTCCACTGATAGGGGAGGTTCTCCTCTCCTTTCTGATCTTAGTCTGTCAGTTCACATCAAAAGTGGCTGCATTGTCCTCTACTATGGCCTGGTAAGGCTGCTTCCCCCCAGGGGGAGGTGATCAAAGAGCAGGCCAATCAGATTATGTCAGAGGCAGTCCCTCTTCACATTACTATGTAACCCAATTGGACTCTGAACTGCCCTGGGCTACATCTGTGCAGGGGTTCTGGGTTATCTCCATGCTACCACTGGGGCATTAGCCATGAGTCATACTGGGCAGACTCCTCAGACCCTGAATAATCATTTAGCCAATGTAGCTCATGCCTTAGTTGTACAAAAAGGAATTAATGCTCAACTAAAAGGAAGCTTGATGGTGTTCAATCAGAGGATTGACCTCGTGCAGGAGCAAATTGATACCCTATGGCAAATCGCTCAACTTGACTGTCAATGAAAATATGCTGGACTTTGAGTCACTAGCATATAACATGAGAATTTTTCCTGTGCTGCAAATCTGTCTAAACAATTGTCGAGCTATATTTTAGGTAATTGGACTGGAGAATTCGATACTACGATGGAGCAGCTGAGAGTGGCCATTGTCACAGTAAATTCTACCAGAGTGGACGCAAGACTAGCCACAGGATTATTAACATGGATTGCTGCAGCCATGAATCATCTGAAGGATTGGGCGGGCATGGGAGCGTTAGCAGGCCTTCTGGTGTTGGTCTCCTTGGTTTGCCTGTGGTATATATGCAAGATTAGAATCTCACAACAGGGTAATGCAGCCATGACCATTCAGGCCTTTACAGCCATTGAAGCAGGACAGTCTCCCCAAGCATGGTTGGATACAATAAAAAGCTAAAATGTTATGCTCAGGATGCGAGGCTAAGCACTGCACTCAGGGTCAGCCTCTTTGGACCCAGAGAAGAGCATGTCTGATTGCATGCGGGTTGATGCCCCAGGTCCCGCCTCTGAGAAAAAGGTATTGGATGGGTCTGATGCTCTTTGGGTGGATGACACCTAAATGAACTTGGTACAAAGTCCCAATTTATTTCTAATATCAGAGATCAGACCTCTACTCTTGCCTGATGCATCTAAAACAAAAAGGGGGAACTGTAGAGAGCTGCGAAATGCCGCGCCTTAAAGATGGAGCTGGTTTCCGCCTTCCACCTTCCCGATGGTGAGTGCTCTCTGTCACGAACAATTCCACATTTGGCTAAGGCTGAGGATCTGGCTTGGTTCCATGTATGTGGACCTATCTGCATTGCCCACATGGCATGCTGGGGTTGGCTACCCAGAGGCTATTTAAGCTGTAGGCTGGCTTTCCCCAGGGTCAGATGATTGTTCAAGGTTCCTGAATAAACTGCATTGAAAAAAAAATTTCCAGCTCTTTACTCTGAGGTAGTG